>NC_092125.1:224193571-224524412 GCF_043159975.1 Macaca nemestrina | reverse complement strand
CCTAAGCTAACAGCACGATGGTTTACAGAGAGGGTCTTTATCTAGTAAGTGATCAAACAAGAACAAGGGTACAGGCTTTGGTCTTATCTACAAAGCCCATGTTAGTTTCCTGTTGACATTTTTGGAAGACTGTGTGTTTATCAAAAACCCATACAAGGCTGGGCGCAGTGGCTCATTCTTGTAATCCCAGCAGTTTGGGAGGCCAAGGCAGGTGGATCACCTGAGGTCAGGAGTTAGAGACCAACCTGGCCAACATGGTGAAACCTCATCTCTACTAAAAATACGAAAATACATGGCAGCACATGCCTGTAATCCCAGCTACTCGGGACGCTGAGGCAGGAGAATCACTTGAACCTGGGAGGTGGAGGTTGCAGTGAGCCAAGATCACGCCACTGCACCCCAGCCTGGGCAACAGAGCGAGACTCCATCTCAAAAAAAAAAAAAAGAAAAGAAAAAAAACCCATGCAAATAACATGGTCATTCGTTTAAAAGTTGTCTGCTTATGGCCGAGCGCAGTGGCTCATGCCTGTAATCCCAGCACTTTGGGAGGCCGAGGCGGGTGGATCACGAGGTCAGGAGATGGAGACTATCCTGGCTAACACGGTGAAACCCCGTCTCTACTAAAAACACAAAAAATTAGCCAGGCATGGTGGCGGGCGCCTGTAATCCCAGCTACTTGGGAGGCTGAGGCAGGAGAATGGCATGAACCCAGGAGGCGGAGCTTGCAGTGAGCCGATATCGCACCACTGCACTCCAGCCTGGGTGACAGAGCAAGACTCCGTCTCAAAAAAAAAAAAAAAAAAAGTTGTCTGCTTATTAATGGTCTTACTCATTTGGGGAATACTACTTTAAAAGACTTGTCAGAGAACGGAATTTATTTATAGGAAGTTTATTTTTCAAAATTCAAAGAAAAAATGTTCTCTATTCTGTTAAAGAAAAAATATTCTCTATTGAAGAACCTATCTTTTTTTTTTAATAGTTACTTAAAAAGCAAAAAGGCAATATGTTAACAGATTCAGGCATCTGCTATTAAATTTGCCAGAGTAATAAATAGTATATGTATTTCAGGTATCTGCTTTTTAAAAAAATAAAAATCTTCTGGCTTAATATTTTCCAGCAGAGTTCTTACTGTTTAAACTGCTGAGATACATTCTTTTTGTTTTTTCTTTCTTTTCTTTTTTTTTTTTTTGAGACGGAATCTTGCTCTGTCGCCCAGGCTGGAGTGCAGTGGCCCGATCTCAGCTCACTCACTGCAAGGTCCACCTGCCGGGTTCAAGCGATTCTCCTGCCTCAGCCTCCCGAGTAGCTGGGACTACAGGCGCCCCCCCCACGACACCCGGCTAATTTGCTTTTGTATTTTTAGTAGAGACGGGGTTTCATCATATTAGCCAGGATGGCCTCAATCTCCTGGCCTCGTGATCCGCCTGCCTCGGCCTCCCAAAGTGCTGGGGTTACAGGCGTGAGCGCCGTGCTTGGCCCTCTTTGTTTTTTCAAGTGCCTTTGTCATCTGAAAAGTAATGTGTTAGTGATCTCCTATCTATCTTTTAGGAACTGCAGTGTTCAGATGAGACATTTCTCTTGGATTAGTCTGTGGTATTCATATTATGATATAAAACTAGTGAAGAGAATAAAATGCTCCAAACAAGACCCTGATTTTTTTTTGTTTTTGTTTTGTTTTCATCTTTTTCCTAAATGAAAGTTTGTGACTGTGGGAAAATGAGTCTGGATCCTTCTGGGCTTGGTTTTGCAGCTGAAATGTACCATTTATAGTAGGATCTTAATTGTTCCAGAAAAGTTTTGTAAACATCCAGCTAGGTTAGAAGTTTGGATTATGTAACAGATTTGGCTTTTTGCCAACTGTTAATATGTGTAACTATGGAGACCGCCTTTCTTAAGTTCTTAACAGGCCTGAGTCACTTCGGGACACAAGTTCCCTACTGCATTATGGATGAGCCGCTTCAAGCTTCCTGGAGCCAAAGATTCCCTTAATTGTGTTTAAATGACTCCTGAAGCTAAACAGGGTACATTAATCTGGACCACAGAGAGGATCTAAACTGAACACAATTTCTCGATACTCTTAGCATTTGAAAATCTTGATTATGTGCTATATTATAAAGTATAGGCCGCTTCAACATGTTACTTGAGAGAGGTTTTAGTTCAGAGAGCTCAGTCTTTTAAAAGAGCAATACTGCTTGAACCTAGGAGGCGGAGGCTGCAGTGAGCCGAGGTCGTGCCACTGCACTCGTCTGGCAACAGAGTGAGACTCCGTCTCGGGAAGAAAAAAAAAAAAAAAGCAATACTCGTGGTGGCTCATGCCTATAATCCTAGCACTTTGAGAGGCCGAGGTGGGCGGATCACCTGAGGTCAGGAGTTCAAGACCAGCCTGGCCAACATGGTGAAACCCCATCTCTACTCAAAATACAAAAATTAGCCAGGCGTGCTGGCACACACCTGTAATCCCAGCTATCCGGGAGGCTGAAGCAGGAGAATCGCTTGAGCCTGGGAGGCGGAGGCTGCAGTGAGCCGAGATGGAGCCACTGCACTCCAGCCTGGCCGACAGAGCAAGAACTCAGCCATCTCAAAAAAAAAAAATTAGTAGGGCGTGGTGGCTGGCACCTATAATCCCATCTACTCAGGAGGCTGAGGTAGGAGAATTGCTTGAACTCAGGAGGCAGAGGTTGTATGGGATCACTTACAAGGGCCTGGTCTTACACTTGTCAGTAAAGAAAATGATTTGATTAGAAAATAAGACTACTGTCTCTCCATAATATTTTTATGTAATTTAATTATATAAATGGGCCAGGTGCAGTGGCTCACGCTTGTAATCCCAGCACTTTGGGAGGCCAAGGCGGGCATATCACCTGAAGTAGGGAGTTCGAGACCGACCTGACCAACATGGAGAAACCCCATCTCGGCCGGGCGTGGTGGCTCAAGCCTGTAATCCCAGCACTTTGGGAGGCCGAGACGGGCGGATCACGAGGTCAGGAGATCGAAACCATCCTGGCTAACACGGTGAAACCCCGTCTCTACTAAAAAAAAAAAATATGAAAAACTAGCCGGGCGAGGTGGCGGGCGCCTGTAGTCCCAGCTACTCGGGAGGCTGAGGCAGGAGAATGGCGGGAACCCGGGAGGCGGAGCTTGCAGTGAGCCGAGATCACGCCACTGCACTCCAGCCTGGGCGACAGAGCAAGATTCTGTCTCAAAAAAAAAAAAAAAAAAGAGAAACCCCATCTCTACTACAAATACAAAATTAGCTGGGCGTAGTGGCGGGTGCCTGTAATCCCAGCTATTTGGAGGCTGAGGCAGGAGAATCACTTGAACCCGGGAGGCAGAGGTTGTGGTGTGCCGAGATCACGCTATTGGACTCCAGCCTGGGCAACAAGAGCAAAAACTCTGTTTAAAAATATATATATATACACACACACACATATATATGTACGTATATATGTGTATATATATGCATATACATATGTATATATATATACACACATACACATGGGAATAAGGTCTGGCTTACTACTTTTTAAAATAATAGCTTTTTTTTTTTTTTTTTTTGAGGAGTCTCTCTGTCCCCCAGGCTGGAGTGCAGTGACATGATCTCGGCTCACTCCAGCTTCTGCCTCCCAGGTTCAAGCAATTCTCCTGTCTCAGCCTCCTGAGTAGCTGGGACTACAGGTGCATGCCACCACGCCTGACTGATTTTTATATTTTTAGTAGAGACAGGGTTTCGCCATGTTAGCCAGACAGGTCTCAAACGCCTGACCTTAAGTGATCTGCCCACCTTGGCCTCCGAAAGTGCTGGGATTACAGGTGTGAGCTACCACGCCCAGCCAATAATAGCTTCATAGAGATAATTGTTTTAGTAGATTCTTTAGTTTTTTTTGTTGTTGTTTGTTTGTTTGTTTGTTTTGAGACAGAATCTCGCTCTGTCACCCAGGCTGGAGTGCAGTGGCACAATCTCAGCTCACTGCAAAGTCCACCTCCTGGGTTCACATCATTCTCCTGCCTCAGCCTCCCGTGTAGCTGGGACTACAGGCACCCGCCACCACACCTGGCTAATTTTTTTTTTTTTTTTGTATTTTTAGTAGAGACAGGGTTTCACCGTGTTAGCCAGGATGGTCTCGATCTCCTGACCTCGTGATCCGCCCACCTCGGCCTCCCAGAGTGCTGGGATTACAGGTGTGAGCCACCACGCCCTGCCAATTCTTTAGTATTTCAACAAAAGGTCATGTTGTCTGTGAATAGACATAGTTTTACTTTTTTCTTTCCACTCTTTTTCGTCTAATTGCTAGCCTACTTTTTAGGAAAGCTCTTTTTGAAGGTACAGATATTCTTTATTTTAAACATCCAAAAATTAGGAGAAGAAAAGCTAAGATTCAAAATTTTATTTATACATTCAGAGAATCTAGAACATGAAAAGTTGCATAGTAATCTGAGGAAGGAGAGCTGGAAATAGATGAAACCTTAACATTATCCAGTATGCCATGGACCAGAATGTCAGCTGTACCTCTTTTGCACCAAAAACCAGCTTAATTTGGGAAACTTTCCCTGTGGAGAAAGTGGAAGTCGTAGAAGTAGAACTGACAGGATTTACTTTACTATTAGCTTTACAGGAACATCTTTTCCGTAAAGTGAAAGATCTTTTCATCATACTTTCTGTGTGTTATAATGAAGGTAAAACATTCTATGAACTTTTTTTTTCCTTTCTGAGACAGAGTCCTGCTCTGTTGCCCAGGCTGGAGTACGGTGGCATGATCTCGGCTCACTGCAGCCTTGCCTGCCGTGATCAAGTGATTTCTGGCTAGTTTTTGTATTGTAGAGACGGGGTTTCACCTTGTTGGCCAGGCTGGTCTCGAACTCCTGATCTCAAGCGATCCACCCGCTTCAGCCTCCCAATGTGCTGGGATTACAGATGTGAGCCACTGCTCCCAGCCATTCTATTAACTTTTGACTAGCATATGATTATTTGTGAGCTATATCAACCTTGAGTGCTATCAAGTGGACGGTACTAGTAGTAAAGAAAAATCCTCAGTAAGAAAAGGAGATTAAATTAGAGAAGACCCTAATATAACAATGTAAATTCTATCGGATACCATGGAAATTGAACCATTGAAAAGAGTAAATTTAACCAACTTGAATACCTGTGCTGCAGCAGAAAAATGCCTCTAAGAGTGTTCCATACAATCCTTTTAGGATTTTCTGAGTCGCTTTTAATCGGAAACAATATTTAACTTTTTTTTTGTGAAAAGCACATTGGCGAAGTTATAGAGAAATCGGAACTCCTTTTACGTTGCAGGCGGGAATGTAAGGTGGTATAACCACTATAGAAGACAGCCTAGCGGTTTCTCAAAAAATTAGGCATAGAATTACCATGTGATCCAGCAATTCCACTTGGATTCCACAAAAGAATCCAAAGCAAGGACTCAAACAGATATTTGTACACCCATGTTTATAGCAGCACTATTTATAACAGCCAAACATGGAAGCAACCCCAAGTGTCCATCGATGGATGAATGGATAATAAAATGTGGTGTATACAGCAGTGGAATCACATTCAGCTTTTAAAAAAAGGGAAATTCTGGGTGGGCACAGTAGTTGTAATCCCAGCATTTAGTAAGGCCAAGGTGGGTGGATCACTTGAGGCCAGAAGTTCAAGACCAGCCTGGCTAACGTGACACCCTGTCTCTATTTAAAAAAATATATATATATGTATATATATGTGTATATATATGTATATACATATACACACACACACACAAATTAGCTGGGCGTGGTGGCACTCACCTGTAATCCCAGCTACTGGGGAGGCTGAGGCACAAAAATTGCTTGAACTTAAGAGGTGGAGGTTGCAGTGAGCCGAGATCACCCCATTGCACTCCAGCCTGGATGATGGAGTGAGACCCTATCTCAAATAAGTAATAAAATAAAAAGAAGGAAATTGTGACACATGCTACAACATGGATGAACCTCAAAGACCAGGTGAAATAAACCAGTCACAAAAAAAGATGTGATGCCACTGATAAGAGATACCTAGAGTTGTCAGATTTATAGAGACAGTAGAATGGTGGCTGCCAGGGCCTGACAGGAGGGAGGGCTAGGGAGCTGGTGCTTAATGAGTGCAGAGGTTCCGTCTGAAAAGATGAAAAGGTTCTGGAGGTAGATGGTGGTATGGTGATGGTTGCACAACAGTGTGGACGTACTTAATGCCACTCAACTGTACACTTAAAAATGGTTACAATGTGGCTCACGCCTGTAATCCCAGCACTTTGGGAGGCCAAGGCGGGTGGATCACGAGGTCAGGAGATGGAGACCATCCTGGCTATAACACAGTGAAACCCTGTCTCTACTGAAAATACAAAAAATTAGCTGTGCATGGTGGTAGATGCCTGTAGTCCTAGCTACTTGGGAAGCTGAGGCAGGAGAATGGCATGAACCCGCGAGGCGGAGCTGGCAGTGAGCCAAGATTGCGCCACTGCACTGCAGCCTGGGCAACAGAGCGAGACTCTGTCTCAAAAAAAAAAAAGTTACAATGATAGATTTTTCTATTATGTGTATGTCACCACACAAAAAAAAAAAAGTTTAAAAGAAAAAGCAATTGGCTGGGCCCAGTGGCTCACGCCTGTAATCCCAGCACTTTGGGAGGCCAAGGCTGGTGTATCACCAGGTCAGGAGATTGAGACCATCCTGGCTAACGCTGTGAAACCCCATCTTTACTAAAAATACAAAAAATTAGCCGGCCGTGGTAGCGGGCGCCTGTAGTCCCAACTGCTCAGGAGGCTGAGGCAGGAGAATGGCATGAACCTGGGAGGCGGAGCTTGCAGTGAGCCGAGATTGTGCCACTGCATTCCAGCCTGGGTGACAGAGTGAGACTCCATCTCAAAAAAAAAAAAAGCCATCATGGTATAATCTTTGGACTTGAGATACTTACTAGACTTTGGTTTTAAATAACCATCATCCTGTCCATGAAAATTATTAGAGTTTTCTATTCCTTAAATTCCACCTTCCCCCCTCCCACCAACATTTTTTTTTCGTTTTTAATTTTTGAGACAAGGTGTCTCTCTGTCGCTAAAGCTGGAGTGCAGTGGCGTGATGATGGCTCACTGCAGCCTTGACCTCCCAGGCTAAGCTATCTTCTCACCTCAGCCTCCTGAGTAGCTGGGAGCACAGGCACACACCACCACATCTGGCTATTTTTTTTCATTTTTTGTAGAGATGGGGTTTATACTGTGTTGCTCAGGCTGATTGGGAACTCCTGTTCAAGTGCCTGGACCTCCCAAAGTCCTGGGATTACAGGTATAAGCACTGAGCTGGCCCTATTCCTTATATCCCTGTGTAAATTTCTACTATATTAGGTAAAGATCTAGAAGATAGGATTGTTAGAAGCAGTAAATCCAAAAGAAATCTTTGAACCTGTTTCTCAGTTAATCTTATTATGATGAGGAAATTGTTCCCTGTGTGGAACCCTCTGCCAGATACTCATCCTACTTTCACAGGATTTCATTGTCTAGTACAGACTCTGCACAGCTTCCTCCTGTGTTAGGCCGGTCGTGGTGGCTCATGCCTGTAATCCCAGCACTTTGTGAGGCCGAGGCGGGCAGATCGCCTGAGGTGAGGAGTTCAAGACCAGCCTGACCAGCTTGGAGAAACCCCATCTCTACTAAAAATACAAAGTTACCTGGGCCTGGTGGCGCATGCCTTTAATCCCAGTTACTCGGGAGGCTGAGGCGGGAGAATCGCTTCAGCCTGGGGAACGGAGGTTGCAGTGAGCCGAGATCAAGCCATTGCACTCCAGCCTGGGCAACAAGAGTGAAACTCAGTCTAAATAATAAATAAATAAATAAATAAAAATACAAAACTGGGTGTGGTGGTGAGCGCCTGTAATCACAGCTACTTGGGAGGCTGAGGCGGAAGAATTGCTTGAACCCGGGAGGCAGAGGTTCCAGTGAGCTGAGATCATACCACTGCACTCCAGCCTGTGCAACAGAGGAAGATTCTGTTTCCAAAAAAAAAAAGAAAGGCAGAAAAATAAAATATGTCTAACTGATGCTTTTTGAAGCATGTTTTTTTCACTGTGTTAATGATAGCAGTATTCTACAGACATTACAATACATTCTGTATTGTAACCAAATCAGATGAGAGTCGAGCTTGAGATCTCTCAAACATTTTATTGTCTCAAGGAACTAATGAGAAGGTTGACTCCTTATCATTTTTAATAGACCTTGCCTGAGGGGTTTTAAAGGTTTGTCTTTTCTTATTATTCAGGTCGATCTTGGAGAAAGAGGGACCAAAGTCACTTTTTAGAGGCTTGGGTCCAAATTTGGTTGGAGTTGCACCATCAAGGTAAGCATTAAACTTTCCAGCTAGCCCGTGCTAAGCAGTGTGGAATTCTGGGTCCTTTCTTACCAAAGGGTGATGCTGCTGAATGACCAGTGTCTTTTTTCTGTGTTGGATTTGCCTAAATGTAGCAGACATAGCAAATAGTTATTGAGAATTGTAGGTGTGTCTTCAGTGTGTGAAAGAGATTCTACTTACCGTATTCTTCATATTCTTAAGTGTGAAAATTAATCTGCTATCATTACTGTAATGTACTCTAAGTGTTTGCTCCTCTAAGTATGGCATGCGGCCAGCAGCATTAGTACTGTCTGAGAGCTTGTTATAAATACACAATCCCAGGGCACATCCCAGACCTACATCAGAATCTGCATTTTAACAGAACCCCCGGGTGACTCCAACGCACTTAGAAACACTGATCCAGAGGAACTGTAAAGGCTTTTAACTTCACTTTCTATCAAATGACATCCTCGTATTTTTGCAGGGCTTCTCCTGAAAGCCTGTTTGAAATATACAGAACTGTACTGTCACAGTATATAACGATAGTCACTGGCCACAAGGAGCTGTTTAAATGTAAATTAATCAGAATTAAAGGTTCAGTTGCTCAGCTCCCTGGCCATATTTCAAGCATTCAATCTCCACATGCAGCTCATGGCTACTGTATTGAAGAGCAGAGATACACGGCATCCCATCTTGGCAGAAAGTTCTCTTGGATAGATAGGATAGAGAGGATAACAATGTATGATTGATTGTGAAAGTAACAGAGACAGAGAGAGAATAGCATATCTGGAAAGCAGATTAAAAACTGCCTCCAGGCTGGGCATGGTGGCTCACCCATGTAATCCCTGCACTTTGGGAGGCCGAGGCAGGTGGATCACCAGAGGTCAAGAGTTGGAGACCAGCCTGGCCAACTTGGCAAAACCCTGTCTCTATTAAAAATACAAAAATTAAGGCCGGGCGCGGTGGCTCAAGTCTGTAATCCCAGCACTTTGGGAGGCCGAGGCGGGCGGATCACAAGGTCAGGAGATCGAGACCACAGTGAAACCCCGTCTCTACTAAAAATACAAAAAATTCGGCCGGGCGCGGTGGCTCAAGCCTGTAATCCCAGCACTTTGGGAGGCCGAGGCGGGCGGATCACAAGGTCAGGAGATCGAGACCACAGTGAAACCCCGTCTCTACTAAAAATACAAAAAATTAGCCGGGCGCGGTGGCGGGCGCCTGTAGTCCCAGCTACTCAGGAGGCTGAGGCAGGAGAATGGCGGGAACCCGGGAGGCGGAGCTTGCAGTGAGCCGAGATCGCGCCACTGCACTTCAGCCTGGGCAACAGCGTGAGACTCCGTCTCAAAAAAAAAAAAAATAAATAAAAATAAAAATACAAAAATTAGCCAGGCGTGGTGGCGGGCACCCGTAATCCCAGCTACTCTGGGGGCAGAGGTTGCAGTGAGCCAAGATCATGCCACTTCACTCCAGTCTGGGTGAAAGAGCAAAACTCATCTCAAAAAGAAAAAACAAAACAAAAAAACTTCTTCCAGAAAGGACCTCCTGAGAAGGGAACTGGGTGGCAGGGGCAGGACACTTAACTTGTCATACTCCAAGAGACTTGAAAGAAAATGAAGTCTTTCAACAAAAATGAGAATGTTGTCTTATATAGGGTGAAGACCAAAAGCTTATAGAATTCCTCCAGATCAGTGCTCCAATTTAAACATAAATTGGCTGGGTGCAGTAGCTCACACCTGCAATCTCTGCACTTTGGGAGGCCGAGGCAGGCGGATTACTTGAAGTCAGGAGTTTGAGACCAGCCTGGCCAACGTGGTGAAACCACATCTCTACAAAAATACAAAAATTAGCTGAGCGTGGTGGCATGTACCTGTAATCCCAGCTGCTTGGGAAGTTGAGGCAGGAGAATGGCTTGAACCCAGGAGATGGAGGTTGCAGTGAGGTCAGGTCACGCCACTGCACTCCAGCCTGGGTGACAGAGCAAGAACGCCATCTCAAAACAAACAAACCAAAAACATCACCTGGGGATGTTGTAAAAAGGCAGACTTTTTTACTGCTTTTGTTCCTTTAGAATTTTGTAGCAAGTATGTATGATGTATTTAAAAACAGAAAGTACTAGTCTGTGAGATGATCTGGGGTGTGCATTATTCATAGATGGGAAACTACTGCCCATCTGTAGTAAACAAAGTGAGAAGAGCCCTTGCTGCTCACAGGCAGTGCTCCTACAGTGTAACCCTGGTAACCTGATGCAGATTCCTGGCTGCCTCACCCATTTAGAACAATTGGGGTTTAGGGGAAAAGGAAGACATAATAACACAATAATGATAAGTAGTTAAGATCCTGAACTGAAAAATATATTCTATGATTAAGATTCATTGGCCAGCAGAAGACAGAAACATTTTCCCTGCATTGCTGGTGAAAGAGCAGGAAAAGTGCCAAGTAGCTCCTATTTCCCAGCCCCAAAAGCGGGAAGATAGCAGGGGGAAAAGTGAAGATAAAACAAAGGTGATGGGACCACTCTGTGGTAGTCAAGGCAGGGGGTGGTGGAAGGACTCTATGAAAACACAGGTATGATATGATGGCTGCTCCTGTGTGATCCTGAGTCATGCAAAAACAGTTCAAATTATGTTCGACATTCTCATTTTGGCACAAGGTGAAAAAGTGTGGTCTATTCTAGAAACATAAACAAAAATTTAAAACTTCCAATGTGTTGATGCTTAAAGGATTAGCGTTTATCCAGAACGAAGAATGTAAAAGGACTTTATAGATGTCTTCCCCAAATCTCACTTTCCTCAATTATTTTTGAACACCTCTGTCATCACTAAATCATTTCTGGAGGGACACACAAGAGCTTCCTGAACGTGCCTGTGGCAGGTTTTGGTTTTAGCACAGGTGAGGACAAGATTTTTGGGTGCGTGGCAGTGTCTTTCCCATTTTATTTTCTGAAAATTTTTCAGGTATTCTGGAGGGACATATAAAGTTGCACTGTGATGATTTCTTTATAATGTTCTCTTTGTTCTAACAGGGCTGTATACTTTGCATGTTACTCCAAAGCCAAAGAGCAATTTAATGGCATTTTCGTGCCTAACAGCAATATTGTGCATATTTTCTCAGCTGGCTCTGCAGGTATGTCACCCTAGTGAGCGAAGAGAGGGTTTCTCTCGCTTTTCTAAAGCATGCATTCTGCCAAACAGTTTTTCCAGGAATTAGAAATTAGCTCCTTTCTTCCTTTGCACCTAAAATTGTTTTTCTAAAGCTTTATATTACAACTGATAGGAGAGTGACAGCGGTTTGTAGCTTGATTTTATTTTCCTTGCCCACTAAAGCTCTTTATTTGCCCTCAAAATTTACATGTTCTATGCATGCTATTGGTATTTTGTTCTTCTAAAGGAATATTCATAGGTTTTTCATGTCTTCCTGTTTGCCCATCAAATTATATATATATATAGATTTATTTATTTTAATTTTTTTTTTGAGACAGTCTCACTTTGTCACCCAGGCTGGACTGGAGGGCAGTGGTGCAATCTCGGCTCACTGCACCCTCCTTCTCCCAAGTTAAAGTGATTCTTGTGCCTTAGCCTCCTGAGTAGCTGAGATTACAAGTATTTGCCACCACGCCTGGCTAATTTTTGAATTTTTAGTAGAGACGGGGTTTCACCATGTTGCCCAGGCTGATCTCAAACTCCTGACCTCAAGTGATCCACCTCCTTGGCCTCCCAGAGTGCTGGGTTTATAGGCATGAGCCACTGTGCCTGGCCCCGCCCCATCAGATGATTTTCTAAAATTAGAGTTTCTTTCTTCAGATTCCCCACGGGGTCCCACACACCCTGTGTACAATTGGCACTCCTGTCCCCAACTATGGGTTATGCAGTGAGGGTGTCGGGCTTGCAGTGGAGTTTTTCAGGAGGGTCACAGCTCACAGGGCATCTGTTCTCTTTTGAGGGAACCATTCCACTTCCTAATGAAAAGCCATAGCAGGACTTCTTCCCCAGGATGTACTTGTAAAACATGAACGCATAGCTATCTGAGAGAAGGGAAGGCTCTTTTTTTTTTTTTTTTTTTTTTTTTGAGACAGAGTCTCACTCTGTCGCCCAGGCTGGAGTGCAACAGCAAGATCTCGGCTCACTGCAACCTCCTCCTCCCGGGCTCAAGGGATTCTCCTGTCTCAGCCTCCCAAGTAGCTGGGACTACAGGCACGGGCCACCACACCCAGCTAATTTTTTGTATTTTTAGTAGAGGCGAGGTTTCACCATGTTAGCCAAGATGGTCTCGATCCGCCTGCCTCGGCCTCCCAAAGTGTTGGGATTACAGGCGTGAGCCACCGCGCCTGGCCGAGAAGGCTATGTCTAGAAGGCTGTATAGAGTTCTATGTCCATTTAAACAGAAGGGGTTTTTTTGTTTTTTTTTTTTTTAATTGGTTTGGTTTTGTTTTTTGTTTTGTTTTGTTTTGATACAGGGTCTGGTTCTGTCGCCTAGGCTAGAGTGCAGTGGCATGATCTCAGCTCCCTGCAATCCCCACCTCCTGGGCTCAAGCCATCCTCCTGCCTCTAGCCTCCTGAGTAGCTGAAAGTACAGCCGCACACCAGCATGCCCAGCTAATGTTTTTGTATTTTTTGTAGAAATGGGGTTTAACCATGTTGCCCAAGCTGGCCTCGAATTCCTGAGCTCAAGTGACCCACCTACCTCAGCCTCCTAGAGTGCTGGAATTGCAGGCATGAGCCACCACGCCAGACCTAGAAAGATATTTTAGAGAACTTAAATTGGCATTTTACAAAAAATTTGCATCTCCTACTAGTCTGTAAGATGTACACACCATTTTTCTTTGCCATTTGTTACTCCAGATACAAGTGTGACCAACCTGTCTGAATATTTATAGCTAATTATTTCTAGACCCCGAATAGAAAATGTTAAAGTTGCTTTATACAAGGAAGCCGTTTCTATGTAATACAGAGCTCTGAGGAGGAAAGGCAGAGTTCCAAAACAGGTTGCTCTTTGCTTAAAGATAGGCCAGTAGTGAGTTACCATAAGCTAACAACTATTAATCCGTTTTGTAACTTTTGCAAAGTTAACTTAGAACCCTTGATAAATAAAGCAGACCTGAAGGAAGTTCTTAAAAACAGTGTCGGCCGGGCGCGGTGGCTCACGCCTGTAATCCCAGCTCTTTGGGAGGCCAGTTAAATTATTTCTGGATCTGAGGCTTATAAATTGAGTTTTAGGACAGTTATAATTTTTGGTAGGAATCACATTAACACAGATATCAACAGTACCATCTAGAGGTTGAAAAGACTAGAAGGGATTCCAGAAAATCAAGAGAAATTTATTTTAGATCTAGCAATACCAATAGATGTTACAATTGACGGGGAAACTGAAGCTTCTATCTGCAGGATAGAAATGTAACTGCTTCCGGCTGGGCGCAGTGGCTCACGCCTGTAATCCCAGAATTTTGGGAGGCCAAGGCGGGTGGATCACAAGGTCAGGAGATTGAGACCATCCTGGCTAACAGGGTGAAACTCCATCTCTACTAAAAATACAAAAAATTAGCTGGGTGTGGTGGCAGGCGCCTGTGGTCCCAGCTACTCGGGAGGCTGAGGCAGGAGAATGGCGTGAACCTGGGAGGCAGAGCTTGCAGTGAGCTGAGATCGCTGGAGTGATCACTGGAGTGCCCATTGCACTCCAGCCTGGGCAACAGAACAAGAATCTGTCTCCAAAAAAAAGAAAAAGAAATATAACTGCTTCCTACTGTCTTTTTATTAGGCCATTGAAATCCTGATTTCAAAGTTTATTATATGATAATAGACATCTTTAATAAGTATTGACTATGTACAGTGTTGACCTTTACTGTTTTTTTTTTCCAGCTTTTATCACAAATTCCTTAATGAATCCTATATGGATGGTTAAAACCCGAATGCAGCTAGAACAGAAGTAAGTTATTATTTGTTCCTTCCTTAATGAAAGGATTTTTGGGATTTTTTTTTTCTTGCCCGAATTCCCCCACATCTCTAAGGAATGAGATATACAGATTCCTTAGCTATCCCCCTCCTCGTTTTCTTAATTTAAGTGCATGCAGGATTTCTTTTGCATTGAGGTTTGTGTTGTGAGCATCATTGGAAGATGAGGGCGACAGAGATGACAAACGGGAAGGAGGGGATTTCTCTGGTTGCGTTCCCTGATCCGCAGTCCCGCCTGTTGTCTCAGAGAGTCAGTGACTGTCTCTCCTTTGCAGACCCCATCCCAGTTGAAGTGCTGTGGGTTCTCCTCCAGATGGTCTCCCTCTCAAAAGGGAAGACAGTAAAGGCAGAACTCTGAGTGTCCTCGGACCTCAAAGGGCTAATTTTAGTCTCCAAAGGCCCTAAACTGTAATAGGCTTCTGCCCTCGAACTCCAGCCAGGGGTTTGTAACATTTTGTAGGGCTGTGGATTCCTTTGGTAGTCTGGTGACACCTGCAGTCCCTTTTTAGAATAATGTTGTTTTTTGGGTGTTTTTTTTTTGGTTTGTTTTGTTTTGTTTTGTTTTTGAGATAGGGTCTCACTTGCTGCCCAGGCTGAAGTGCAGTGCAATCTCAGCCCACTGCAATCTATGCCTCCCAGGTAGAATAATGTATTTTTTTTCCCTTTTCTTTTCTTTTTTTTTTTTTTGAGACAGGGTCTCATCTATCACCCAGCCTCAACCTCCCAGGCTCAAGCAATCCTCCTGCCTCAGCCTCACCTCCTCACTAGTTTGAGATCACAAGTGCATGCCACCACACCCAGCTAATTTTGTTTTTCTTATAGAGATGGATCTTGCCATGTTGCCCAGGCTGGTCTCAACTCCTGGGCTCAAGCAATCCTCCTGTTTCGGCTTCCCAAAGTGCTGGGATTACAGGCGTGAACCACCACACCAGGCCTTACAATAAGGTTTTTAAAAATATACTTATCAGTGATATAGTAGTATGCCTCTTTAACACATTAAATTAACAAGATAGTAGTCCAGTAACTGCCATAATTTCTAAGAAATGATAAACCGTGTCCTGTGATGTTTTCAACAAATATAATGTGACATGAAAATATTTCTATGTGTGTCAAATCACAGGTACTACTACTAGTACTACTGTGGCCTGTTTATTTACATTTGTAATAAATACGATTAATCCAAGCTAATGGAACCCGGTGTAAAGAGTGTTTTAAACTTATAATCAATAAAGCTAAGTTTCATCTAAGTTGTAAAAAACCCTAGCTGAAATGAAATAAAGTACGAAGGTGGCTTTAATACTTCTGAAGACACAATAGCTAAGACCCAAACTGGGATTAGATACCCCACTATGCTTAGCCCTAAACTCCAATAGTTAACAATTTAACTTTTGGATTTCGGTTAGGGATTAGGGTTAAAGATGCCATTTTCTCCCCAGTCCAAGTGAACGAACTACCAGCATTCTATTAAGAACCCCTGTATTACTGTGTTGCCTGGAAATGTGTACACTGGAAACTTCTAGCCAGTCCACTCTGATTTTCAGCTGCCTCTAAAGAAAGGAGGCAGGCTGGACGTGGTGGCCCATGCCTGTAATCCCAGCACTTTGGGAGGCCGAGGAGGGCAGATCACAAAGTCAGGAGTTCGAGACCAGCCTGGCCAACATGGTGAAACCACGTCTCTACAAAAAACACAAAAATTAGCCGGGCATGGTGGCATGCACCTGTAATCCCAGGGAGGCTGAAGCAGGAGATTGCTTGAACCCAGAAGTTGGAGGTTGTAGCTGAGATCGCACCACTGCACTCCAGCCTGGGGGATAGAGTGAGTAAGACTCTGTCTCCAAAAAAAAAAAAAAAAAAAAAAAAGTGGTTAGTTCTAGGGAGCTGTAAGACAGAAAGTGTGGTTGGCGTGTAGTATGTGCATCTGCTCCGAGGAGAAGGGAGTTATGGAAGAATAAGGCTGGAAGAGCAGGGGAACCCAATCCTTCCCAGGCCTGAAAGGGAATTTGGAGTTGGACTTTGAGGGCAGTCTTGGGAAATGGAGGATGGAAGTAGGGGGTTTTCCAGGGGACATTCAGCAGCTAAGTTTGGAGACATTTGAAGTTGCCACAACTTAGGTGGGTGTTTTTGGTGTCTAGTGTGAATAGAGGCTGCAATGCTGCTAAACATCCTACAAGGCACATGACAGCCTGCTTCTCCCCAAACTGAATGATCTAGCCCCAAATGTGAATAGTGCCAAGGGTGAGAAACTCTGGATGTTTTGTTTTGAGATGGAGTCTTGACCTGTAGCCCAGGCTGGAGTGCAGAGGCGCATCTCAGCTCACTGCAAGCTCCGCCTCCCAGGTTCATGCCATTCTCCTGCCTCAGCCTCCCGAACAGCTGGGAATACAGGTGCCCGCCACCACGCCCAGCTAATTTTTTGTATTTTTTAGTAGAGACAGGGTTTCACCATGTTAGCCAGGTTGGTCTCGATCTCCTGACCCTGTGATCTGCCCGCCTCGGCCTCCCAAAGTGCTGGGATTACAGGCACCCAGCCTCTGGATGGGAGTTGCGTGGTTGGATTTGTGTTAGAAAGGTCACTGCGACTAAGGAGCGGGAACAGTCTATGCGGAGATAATAAAGGGAGAGAGGCCAGTTGAGACTGAGTGAAGCCCAAGGGCCCCAGGTCTGCGCCTGCTTGGAGGGGTCTGTGATGTGTGACCGGTGCACAGCTGACTACGCTCATCCAGTGGCTCACTCCTGCCTTGCAGCCAGGCAGTTCATAAATGCTTTACGTCCTGGGGTAGGAGCCTCTAAACCTGAGGCTTTTCATTTGCTGTTTTATTTTGATGTTTTATGATTTTATAAATTTAGCAATAATTAGAATCTATTTGGAGATGAGTGCAATCAGAAATCTAATAAGTAGCCTCACCAACAGGTTGGAATGTTCCTGTTTTTCTTTTTTTTTTTTTTTTTTTTTTTTTTGAGACGGAGTCTCGCTGTGTCGCCCAGGCTGGAGTGCAGTGGCCGGATCTCAGCTCACTGCAAGCTCTGCCTCCCGGGTTTTTACGCCATTCTCCTGCCTCAGCCTCCCGAGTAGCCGGGACTACAGGCGCCCGCCACCTCGCCCGGCTAGTTTTTTGTATTTTTTAGTAGAGACGGGGTTTCACCGTGTTAGCCAGGATGGTCTCGAACTCCTGACCTCGTGATCCGCCCGTCTCGGCCTCCCAAAGTGCTGGGATTACAGGCTTGAGCCACCGCGCCCTGTTCCTGTTTTTCTTTCTTATTATTTATTTTTTTGTAGAGATGGGGCCTCACTACATTGGCCAGGCTGGTCTTGAACTCCTGGCCTCAAGCAGTCCTTCCGCCTCAGCCTCCCGAAGTGCTGGGATTACAGGTGTGAGCCACTGCACCTAGCCCTTGTGATCGTCCTTTACCTTTAACTTAGTCCTGTTTTCCACTGAAAGCATTCCCTGTGTCTCACGGCCTTGTGACTTAATCTAGCAGGTGTACCATGGTCAGCTATCTGGATTGTTCTGATTGTTTTGCAGTTGTAGTTCCTCTGTGATGAGCCTTACTGCTGCCTGCAGCTCTTTCTAAAATTAGGTCAAATGTTAATGTTTTTATGAACATGTTTCTATGACTCTTGATACAGATGTAGCGAGTATTCTGTGGGCCTGTCAGATGTGCCAGCTAATTGGTCTGGCCTCAGTGGGCTGGGGGTCAGCTGACAACATTACAAAGATACGTGGGAAAAACTCTTCCTCAAACCATGTTTTTCTTCCACTGTCACATCACAACAGTCATTGACACAGAAGATGACTTCTGTGACCAAATGTGCAGGGGGTTTTCCCACACACTGAGCAGTGGACACCAGCTGGGTGTCCTCTCGTTCAGTTCCGACACTGTCTACCAGGAGACAGCCCCATAGATTGGGGGCTTAGCCCCCAGGACTGCCCACCCCCCACCCACCCACACACCAGTTGCATGTCTGGGCCTCCAGAGCTTCTGAACGACCAGCTTCAAGTTGGGGTTCCCATGCCCCTCTCTTTGGATTCTATTAATTTGCTGGAGTGGCTCACAGAACTCAGGGAAACACTTAATATTTACTGGTTTGTTATAAAGGACATCGCAAGGATACAGAAGAAGAAATAGGTAGGGCCAGGTACAGAGTAAGGGACGCGGAGCTTTCATACCCTCCCCAGGGGCCACCCTCCAGGAGCCTGCATGCGATCAGCTCTGAAAGCTTCCTGAACCCTGTCCTCTTGGGTTTTTCTGGAAGCTTCATGCCAGCAGCATTCCTTCCCCCAAGGGATAGAAGGGGACTCTCATGGAGTAAGATCAACAGGGTAGGGACATTAGAGGATGGCCTTGGGGCAGGCGAAAGGAGATTGAGGGACTATCAGAGGCTGCCCCTGTGGCCTCACACACCCCACACTGTAACAAAAGACAAGGGCTATGAGAGTTAGGAGCCAGGAATGAGGATGAAAACAGGTATCCTAACACCACAAGGAAGACCCATTCTCCTACTGTGTGATATCTCTGTGTTCCGCCATGATGTGTCTCTTTAACAGCCTGTGCTGGTCTCTTTTATGCAGAGTGAGGGGCTCTAAGCAGATGAATACACTCCAGTGTGCTCGTTACGTTTACCAGACTGAAGGCATTCGTGGCTTCTATAGAGGATTAACTGCCTCTTATGCTGGAATTTCCGAAACTATAATCTGCTTTGCTATTTATGAAAGTTTAAAGAAGTATCTGAAAGAAGCTCCATTAGCCTCTTCTGCAAATGGGACTGAGAAAAATCCCACAAGTTTTTTTGGACTTATGGCAGCTGCTGCTCTTTCTAAGGGCTGTGCCTCCTGCATTGCTTATCCACACGGTATGTTTTGCTTTTGTTCTTCCAGAGCAGTAAAACAGCTGTCAGGTTTGTCATTTGTGGGTATATCTAGACTTCTGTGGCACATGCTGAGGCACAGGATCCCTGCAGGTAAGGTCAGTGAGTACGAGGGAAACGGCTCTAACCGCATGGACGGAGGTCATGTGAGGGGTGGGAACTCGACCTTACTCAGCTCCAGCTGATTATAGCCAAAACTTGCTGTGCAGAAACGCAGGCCCTGGGTTGCTAAACTTCTGCTGTTTTCAAGGAAGCTAAAAATCTGGATTGTATTTAATATTCCTTGAATCAAAATAATAATATGGGAGCCAAACTTAAAAATCACTCAGCCTCGGCCGGGCATGGTGGCTCACGCCTATAATCCCAGCACTTTGGGGAGGCTGAGGCAGGTGGATCATGAGGTCAAGAGATTGAGACCAGCCTGGCCAACACAGTGAAGCTCCATCCTTAAGAAAAATACAAAAATTAGCTGGGCATGGTAGCACACACCTGTAGTCCCAGCTACTTGGGAGGCTGAGGCAGGAGAATTGCTTGAACCCGGGAGGTGGAGGTTGCCGTGAGCCGAGATCAAGCCACTGCACTCCACTCTGGTGACAGAGCAAGACTCTGTCTCAAAAAAAAAATAAAAATAAAAATCAGCCTTCATTTCTAATGGAGCCTTAAGTAAGGCTACTTTGGGTAAGTTTATTTTTTTAAGTTATGGAATTGTTGACCTACTGGCCTACTTGTTTTTAAAAATGCTTAGTTTATTGTGCCATGAAAAACGGGGTTTATTTTCATAAGCCTACTTACTGTCAGCTATGACAAATGAATACAGTCAACTCAGTAACAGGTGCTGAGTCCCCCTTGTGTCCTGGGACACTAAGCTGACCCCAAAGGACATGTGAGGAAAGAGGTCAGTGATGCCTCCCAGGGTCTGAGGTCTGTGTGAGGGCAGAAATGATGAATGTCCAACTGTAGGTGTCTGGGAAGGAGGCCCAGGTGGGCAAAAGCTAGCAAAAGGAGAGGGTGGCTTTTGAGCCGGGCGGAGTAGAAAATGTTTCCAGGAGGAAAAGAAAACTGAAAAGTATAAGAAAAGAATTCGTTGAAGATATTGCTATACTTCATACAAATTACACCTTCAGTGAAATTAGCATTTGCTTAATTGGGAGTAGAAAACCGTGAATTATTTTAACATTAAGTCCCATTCAAACTAAGCTTTTCTTTTAACACCCTCCCCCCACTTTTTTTGTTTTTTGAGACTGAGTCTTGCTCTGTGCCCCAGGCAGGAGTGCAGTGGCGCGATCTCGGCTCACTGCAAGCTCCGCGGTTCACGCCATCCTCCTGCCTCAGCCTCCTGAGTAGCTGGGACTACAGGTGCCCACCACCACGCCCGGCTAGTTTTTTGTATTTTTTTAGTAGAGACGGGGTTTCACAGTGTTAGCCAGGATGGTCTCGATCTCCTGACCTCGTGATCTGCCCGCCTCAGCCTCCCAAAGTGCTGGGATTACAGGCTTGAGCCACCACGCCCGGACTTTTTAACCCCTTAAAAGTTATTTTGCTGTAATCCCAGCACTTTGGGAGGCCAAGACGAGAACATCACCTGAGAAAAGGAGTTCGAAACCAGGCTGGCCAACATGGCGAAACCCCGTCTCTACTAAAAATACAAAAATTAGCCAGGCATGGTGGCGGGTGCTTGTAATCCCAGCTACTCAGGAGGCTGAGGCAGGAGAATCACTTGAACCAGGGATGCAGAGGTTGCAGTGAGCCAAGATCGTACCCACTGCACTCCAGCCTGAGTGACAGAGTGAGACTCTGCCTCAAAAAAAAAAAAAAGTTATTTTGTACTTTTGTGTATATGTAAGCGTCAATAGTTGACCAAATCCTAGAGTTGGAAATGGTTCTAAAAAGAACTTAATTTTTCATTATCTCTCTAGGTATATGACTTTCCTGTCCAAATACAGCTGAGGTGGGAAACAGACATAGTTGTAACCTTGACAATTTTATTTTATTTATTTCTTTTTTGAGACAGAGTCTTGCTTGCTCTGTGGCCCAGGCTGGAGTGCAGTGGCACGATCCCGACTGCAACCTTCACCTCCCGGGTTCAAGCGATCTTTATTCCTCAGCCACTCTAATAGTAGGCGTGCACCACCATGCCTGGCTAATTTTTGTATTTTCAATAGAGACGGAGTTTCACCATGTTGGCCAGGCTGGTCTCCAACTCCTGGCCTCAAGTGATCCGCCCACCGCTGCCTCCCAAAGTTCTGGGATTACAGTGTGAGACACCGCAACTGGCCTAACTTGACAGTTTTAAAGTTGCGTGCTGTGGATTCTTTCCCCATTTAATATGTGGAGTAAAGTAGGTCTTTCTCTCTCTGCAGAAGTCATAAGGACAAGGCTCCGGGAAGAGGGCACCAAGTACAAGTCTTTTGTCCAGACGGCGCGCCTGGTATTCCGGGAAGAAGGCTATCTCGCCTTTTATAGAGGACTCTTTGCCCAGCTTATCCGGCAGATCCCAAATACTGCCATTGTGTTGTCTACTTACGAGTTAATTGTGTACCTGTTAGAAGACCGTACTCAGTAACATGCCAGAAAATTGTGCTCTAGAAGAATAAAACTGAAAAACTCTAGAGAATTTTTCCCCCATTGATGTTTAGAACGTTTGAGACTGAAACAGGAAAGGCCATAAAATATCTGGCTAATATCACCTGTTGGACATTTCCTTTTGGATTCATGCTTTCTGGAAGGTTTAAATTCATTAACGTTAATAGTTAATTATAACATTTTTTTTAACTTAAGAGGATTCAGGGTTAAGCACCAACTAAATTAAATCATGCTATTTAATTTAAGTATACATTTGGCTTGTGTCCTCTTTTATGCTCACTGTACTATGAAGGACTTAAGTAGTTCAGATAAACATGCCCTAGAAATGCATAGAAAAATGATAGTCAGAATACAACTTGTTTTGTAATCTGACTTTAAGATCTTGCACTGCTAGATAAGGAAGAAATGTCACATTTTGGCTGGGTGCAGTGGCTCACGTCTGTAATCCCAGCACTTTGGGAGGCTGAGGCAGATGGATCACCTGAAGTCAGGAGTTCCAGACCAGCCTGGCCAACATGGCGAAACCCTGTCTCTACTAAAAATATAAAAATTAGCCAGGCGTGCGCCTGTAATCCCAGCTACTTGGGAGGCTGAGGCAGGAGAATCACTTGAAACCCCCAGGGGGCGGAAGTTGCAGCCAGCCAAGGTCGTGCCACTTTACTCCAGCGTGGTTGACAGAGCGAGACTCTATCTCAAAAGAAAAAAAAACGTCACATTTTGATGGTGGTGTGTGGACCAGGACAAACTTCCCAGCAACTTTTCTCCTTCGTACATTTCTGATTACATGCAGATTGATCATCTAAGCTTTCAGACTACTGAGATGAATATATATAACTTTCTGACACTAAATATTTTAAGCTATAAAAAATTTCCTGAAGTTATCCTCTTCTCCCTACTTTGAACCAAAGGCAAGAATTTTTAAAGAACTGTTTATCAGTGGCCTGGCTCCTGGATATAGTTTCGGAAGTTAAGACCAGTTACCTTGTTAAGTGTGTGACAGCACAGCTGACCTGTTTGGCTGTGAATCCAGAATGTGATGAAGAACGGTCATTCCCACTGAGGTCTTTAGCCCTATTCTTGGACCTCTGCTTTTGCAGAAAAGGAGCACAACATAGGACTATGGCTCACCCGTCAGAGAGCTCACCTTTATTCCGATAGAAAGCACTGGGATTATTTATCCTAGTTCAATGTTAAAAAAAAAAAAAAAAATTTAACCCCAGCACTTTGGGAGGCCGAGGCGGGCGGATCAGGAGGTCAGGAGATCGAGACCAGCCTGGCTAACACGGTGAAACCCCGTCTCTACTAAAAAAAAAATACAAAAAAATTAGCCGGATGTGGTGGCGGGCGCCTGTAGTCCCAGCTACTTGGGAGGCTGAGGCAGGAGAATGGCGTGAACCCGGGAGGCAGAGCTGGCAGTGAGCCAAGATCACGCCACTGCACTCCAGCCTGGATGATAGAGTGAGACTCCATCTCAAAAAAAAAAAAAAAAGGGTGTTACCCCCTTGGTTTTAAAGCAAATTTAATGAGGGAAGAAAAAGATGATACTAAGAAGGCAAGTAAAGCCCGTAGTCTTCCCATTAGCTGTCACTGGAATTTCAGTATATTGTACATGAAGGTGGGTTTTCAATCGAACGTCTAGAAAGATACTCATTTCTAATACCTATGCACTGTAGTTTCAGGTTTACTTGCAGACATTCTGTTAGGGTTAAGAGAAGGATATTTCCAAGTTATATTTAAATCGAGTTTACTTTTATTCACCTTTATATAGTCATAAAGGAAGTTAACTGGATTCTTGACTCTCTAGTATAATTGCTCCAACAACTATATAGAAGTCAAAATGAGTGACTTTAGTGAAGCTTCTGTACTTTACAATACATGATAGGAATGCTATTCCAGAAGTTTTGTTTTTGAGATGGAGTCTCGCTCCGTCTCTCCCAGGCTGGAGTGCAGTGGCACGATCTCAGCTCACTGCAGCCTCTGCCTCCCGGTTTCAAGCAATTCTCCTGGGTAGCTGGGACTACAGGCGTGCACCACCACACCTGGCTAATTTTGTACTTTTAGTAGAGATGGGGTTTTACCATGTTGGCCAGGCTGGTCTCAAACTCCTGACCTCAGGTGATCTACCTGCCTCGGCCTCCCAAAGTATTGGGATTACAGGAGTGAGCCACCATACCTGGCCCGCCCTACACCCCATGCCCTTTTTGTTGTTACTGTTTTCAGACAAGGTACCACTGAGTCACTGAAGCTGGATACAGTGGCAAGGTCATAGCTCACTGTAACCTCAAACTCCTGGGCACAAGGGATCCTCCCACCTCAGCCTCCCAAAGTAGCTTGGACCACAGGAAAGTACCACCATGCCCAGCTAATGTTTTTTCATTCTTTGTGCAGACAAGGTTTTGCTATATTGCCCAGGCTGGTCTTAGACTACTGGCCAGAAGCGATCTTAACCTCCTCAGCCTCCCAAAGGACTGGGATTACAGAGTAACATCTTATTTTAATATTCACATTCCTATTTTAGTATTCATATTCGATGATGGCACTTAGCAACATCCTCCTATATCCATATTAAAACCCGTTTTCCAAGATTGTATCTAATATGAAGGTGTAAAATTGCTTTGTTTTCACTCATTCTTGAATGAATAAATTAGATAGTAACTAATTATAATTTTAGTTTTCTGCTTCTCCTGCCCCAGAGCATGGAAATGCAAGCTGCTTAGGCAACCAAAGTAGGAAAGAAGTGATGTTTCCTCTATAAGCTTTACAGTTTAAAGCTCATTAGCTTTAAACATGGGAAATATCTGTGGTTTTTCTCTTAATTTTTGTGAGTATATAGGAGGTGTATATATTTATGGGGTACATGAGATGTTTTGATGCAGGCATGCAACGTGAAATAAGCACATCATGGAGAATGGGGTCTCCATTTCCTTCAAGCATTTGTCCATTGAGTTGCAAACAATCCAGTTACACTCTTATTTTGAAAGGTACAGTTAATGTTGGGGCTGGGTGGTTCACGCTTGTAACCCCAGCACTTTGGGAGGGTGAGGCAGGCGGAGGATCGCTTGTACTCAGGAGTTCGAGATCAGCCTGGCAACATGGTGAAACCCTGTCTTTATCTAAAAAAAAAAAAAAAAAAAAAAAAAAAGCTGGGTGTGGTGGTGGTGTGCACTTGTGGTGTCAGCTGCTCCAGAAAATGAGGCAGGAGAATGAATGACTTGAGCCCAGGAGGCGGAGTTTGCAGTGAGCTGAGATGGCACCATTGCATTACAGCTTGGGTGACAGGAGTGACCCTGTCTCAAAAGTACGGTTAAATTATTATTGACTGTAGTCACCCGGTTATGCTTTTTTCTTTCTCTTTTTTTCATATAAAGATTTTTTTTTTTTTGAAACGGAGTCTCGCTCTGTCGCCCAGGCTGGAGTGCAGTGGTGCAATCTCGGCTTACTGCAACCTCCGCCTTCTGGGTTCACGCCATTCTCCTGCCTCAGCCTCCCGAGTAGCTAGGACTATAGGCACTCGCCACTACACCTGGCTAATTTTTTGTATTCTTCAGTAGAGACGAGGTTTCACTGTGTTAGCCAGGATGGTCTCGATCTCCTGACCTCGTAATCCGCCCACCTCAGCCTCCCAAAATGCTGGGATTACAGGCGTGAGCCACCGTGCCTGGCCAAGATTTTTTAAATAAAAACTTTTTTTTTTTTGAGATGGAGTCTAGCTCTGTGGCCCAGGCTGGAGTGCAATGGCATGATCTCGGCTCACTGCAACCTCTGCCTCCCGGGTTCAAGCAATTCTCTTGCCTCAGCCTACCAAGTATCTGGAATTACAGGTGCCCGCCACCACACCTGGCTAATTTTTGTATTTTTGTATTTTTAGTCACCATGTTGGCTAGGCTGGTCTCAAACGCCTGATCTCAAGCGGTCTGCCTGCTTTGGCCTCCCAGAGTGCTGAGATTACAGGTGTAAGCCACCTCACGGTAGCTCACACCTGTAATCCCAGCACTTTGGGAGGCTGAGGAAGGAGAATTGCTTGAGGCCAGGAGTTCAAGGCCAGCCTGGGCAACATAGGGAGACCCTGTCTTTACAAAATATTAGTTGAGCATGCACCTGTAGTCCCAGCTACTTGGGAGGCTGAGGTGGGAGGATCCCTTGAGCCCAGGAGGTTGAGGCTGCAGTGAGCCATGGGATCATGCCACTGTACCCCAATCTGGATGACAGAGCAAGAGGGGCATCTGAGCCTGTAGAATGGTCTGACTCCAAAGTCAAGACCTGACAAACTATTTCATTCCATTTACTTAAGAATTACAGATCCATGGATGATACCACTGATAATGCACATAACAGAATTGGCCACATAAAGATTCCTTTGGGTGGGACATGCAAACAATCTTCCTTGGGAAGCAAATGGTACTTAAACACAATTGCTGTTTTGAGGGAAGATAAACCTTAGATGATTATTTTGTTTGCTCATGGCTGGTGAAAGCATCAAGACTGCATGGAAAGGCTTTTGCTGGGATACTCACAAGAAAGGAGGTCCAGACCCAAGTGAACCTCCAGGTTTCCTGTCTGCTTCACTCTCCAGTCCTCTTTCCCACCTAGTGAATGTGCGTGATTCGGGTGTGGACAGAGGAACTGGCTGCAGGAGCAAAAAAATATTTGCCCTTAACCTGTCACTACCCACAAAGAGTTTACAATGTTAACCTCCGGGAAAAAAAAAAAGCAACCTTGTCAGAACAGTGGAACATAGTGTGTAATTAGATACAAATATTTTCTGTTTACTTTTTAAAAACTAGTAATTTAGCTGAAATCAATAATGAAACACAGTGACTCTTCCTCTCAAATCTCCCACCACCAGGTAGTCAGTTTGCAGTTAAGCGTTAACTATCCTTCACTTCCTACAAGCACATAAGGCTTTATTTAAGCTTTGAATATTATTTAAAAATCAATCTGCATGTTGCTTTTTTCTTTTTAATTTTTTTTCTTTTTTTTTTTTTTTTTTTTTTTTGAGATGGAGTCTCTCTGTCGCCAGGCTGGAGTGCAGTGGCACAACCTCAGCTCGCTGCAACCTCCACCTCCTGGGTTCAAGCGATTCTCCTGCCTTAGCCTCCCGTGTAGCTGCGACTATAGGCGCGCACCACCACACCCAGCTAATTTTTGTATTTTTAGTGGAGAGCAGGTTTCACCATGTTGGTCAGGATGGTCTCGAACTCCTGACCTTGTGATCCGCCCCTCGGCCTCCCAAAATGCTGGGATTACAGGCATGAGCCGCCATGTGCACGGCCTGCATGTTGCTTTTTTGTTGTCGTTTTTGGTTTTTTTGTTTGTTTGTTTGTTTGTTTGTTTGTTTTTGAGACGGAGTCTCGCTCTGTCACCCAGGCTGGAGTGCAGTGGCCGGATCTCAGCTCACTGCAAGCTCCGCCTCCCGGGTTCAGGCCATTCTCCTGCCTCAGCCTCCCGAGTAGCTGGGACTACAGGCGCCTGCCACCTCGCCCGGCTAAGTTTTTGTATTTTTAGTAGAGACGGGGTTTCACCGTGTTAGCCAGGATGGTCTCGATCTCCTGACCTCGTGATCCGCCCGTCTCGGCCTCCCAAAGTGCTGGGATTACAGGCTTGAGCCACCGCGCCCGGCCAGTCGTTTTTGTTTTTTCGAGAAGGAGTCTCCCTCTGTCACCCAGGCTGGAGTGCAGTGGCGCAATCTTGACTCATTGCAATATCCGCCTCCCGGGTTCAAGCAATGCTTGTGCCTCAGCTTCCTGAGTAGCTGGGATTACAGGCGTGCACCACCACGGCCGGCTAATTTTTGTATTTTCATTAGAGACTGGCTTTCACCATGTTGCCCAGCCTGGTCTTGAACTTTTGACCTCAGGTGATCTGCCCGCCTTGGCCTCCCAAAGTGCTGGAATTACAGGTGTAAACCACCGCGCCCCGCCTGCTTGTTGCTTCTTAGAAACAATGTATCATCCATCTATGCCAATAACTCCAGATCTGGCTGGCTGGCTTGCTTGCTTGCTTTTTTCTTTCTTTCTTTCTTTCTTCCTTTCTTTCTTTTCTTTCTTTCTTCTTTCTTTTTCTTTTTTGAGAAGGAGTCTGGCTTTGTCGCCCAGGCTGGAGTGGAGTGCAGTGGCGCCATCTCGGCTCACTGAAAGCTCCGCCTCTCGGGTTCCCGCCATTCTCCTGCCTCAGCCTCCCGAGTAGCTGGGACTACAGGCGCCCGCCACCACGCCTGGCTAATTTTTTAGTAGAGACGGAGTTAGTATTTTTAGTAGAGATGGGGTTTCACCGTGTTAGGATGGTCTCGATCACCTTGTGATCCGCCCGCCTCGGCCTCGGGAAGTGCTGGGAGTGCGGCCACCGCGCCCTGCCTGGATCTGGCATTCTTTCCAATGGTTGCGTTATGTTGCGAACTATGGCTGTCCTATGATTTATTTAACCATGTCCCTATCCGTGGATGATCGTGTTTCTAAAAAACTAGTTTTTCAACCATTGGAGCGGCTTAAGGAGCTGCTAAACAGCACTGGGCGCAGAGGCTGGGTTTGACTAGACAGGATTAGGGAGGGGGAAAAAGACTAATTACAAGAAGTTGCGTACTCTGGAGATGCTCCCCTTCGCAGAAGCTCGGTGTACTGTCTGCAGCCAGACCTCCCCGCCTGGCGGCGGGCGCGGGAGGCAGAGGGCGGGGCTTTCCCACCGGGCTCCGTGCCCCGCCCTCCCCGCACCGCCTTCCACCTCCCGCCGCGTGGGGGCGCTCCCGGGCCGGCGCTGTCGCTTCCGCCGCCGCCCCGCCCACCCGGGCTCGCCCCGCGTCCCGATTGGCTGCGCGACGGGAGCGCGCCGAGTCAGGGGGCGGGCCCGCGCCCGCTACAAAGCGGCGAAGGTCACGGCGCGAGGTGGCGCGCGCCGCCTCCCCGCGTCCCGCCTGCGGCCCGCGGCCCCGGCGTTGCCGCCTCCTGCCCGCCTGCCAGCCTGCCGGCCTGCCGTCCCTCCACGCGGAGAGCCATGGAGGGAGTGAGCGCGCTGCTCGCCCGCTGCCCCACGGCCGGCCTGGCCGGCGGCCTGGGGGTCACGGCGTGCGCCGCGGCCGGCGTGCTGCTCTACCGGATCGCACGGAGGTGAGTGCACGGCTTGGCCCCACGCGGCCCTCGGCGCCGCCCGCCGGGCCCGCCCCCGCGCCGCCCCGGCCCGCTGCCCGCCTCCGCGCCGCCTTGGCCCGCTGCCCTCCTTGGCCCGGACCTGGCCTGCCCGCGGGCGTGTGGAGACCCCCCAGCGCGCGCCGCCGTCCCCCGAAACCGGGTTGGGACTGCAGTCGGGAAGCGGCTGCGGAGTCAGGGGGGGCGGCGGGGACTCCGGGAACGTGGGGTGCGGGCGGGAGCGCGGCGCGGGGCCCACAAACTTCCTCCGGGAGCCGCGCGGGGCTGGAGCCGGTGCGCGCGGGCCGCCCCTGCCCTCAGCCCGGTGCTGGGCCCCGGTGTACAGCGATGCTGGCGATCGCGGCTGGCGCTTGCCACTCGGCATGTGACGTCCCAGGTGTTTTTCTACACGCCTCACATCCGCGCGTTTCAGAGCCACAGCCCCTGCTTCCACTAGAGCAGCTGAGGGACAGGGAGGCTGAGTAAATTGCTGTTAACGAGAGGAATCATGGTTTGAGCCCATGGAGCCTGTAGGGCAGATCCCTAGAATGGGCTGCCTCCCAGAGGTGGGCAAGGCCTGAGATGCCTCAAAACAGTTCATGACGGGCCGGGCCACCCTCATCCCTGCCCCACTCACGGGCCATGTGGGCTCCCGTGTTCAGATCCGGCCTCTTTCATCGGCCTCCTTCGCCAGGCATAAAAGCTTAGTGGCCTCTTGCTTCAGCAGAGCCGCGCAGGTAGCTTACTGTTTCTCCACCTGATCCACCTTTCCAGAGAGCAGGGGGGAAATTGGGGTTGTGAGAACATCCTAGAAAGAGTGGATGGGTTTGCAGCATTCAGCAAGGGATGCAGGGAGCTCACACCCTTAAGTAAAAGGGGAGAAGGGACTTGCCCACTCAGCGGCAGAGCTGGGGTTTGAACCCTGACCGTCTGGCTGGTCTGTGTGTTCTTCCTTAACCCATACCGGTGCTGCTTCTCTCCTCCAGGGGAAAGACAGGGAAAAAGAAGTACAGGCGGTTGAGTCGCAGAGGCTTCCCAGAGGAGGAAGGGATGGGAGGGACATCAGCTGTGTCTGGAGGATCAGCCAGATGTGACTAAGGAGGGTAGCTGGGGACTGAGTGACCCCAGCCCAGGGGTCCCTGACAACCCAAGTCTCTCCGTGTCAGTTTCTGCTGGATTCTGGAAGCCGGGCATCTGCAGGACCAGCTTGTCCAAGCCGGTGGTTTTATACCCAGGAGACTGAGGTCCAGAGACCTCAGGTGATTTGCTTAGATTCCCAGAGCATGTTGCCAGCTGAGCTGGTCCAGCACCCGGTGTTCTTCCTGGACGAGGCTGCCTCTCAGCTAAGCCAGGATGAGGAGTGTTGCCCCAAGGATCAGAGCCTGGGCAAGGGGATAGTCTCCCAGCCACACAGCGCCTCTGTTGTAATTATGGAGGCTGGGCTTGGACTGGGTGGCTCACTGTGCCGCACACTGCGGCTGTCCTCAGGGGTCCTGTCTCCCCTTCCTGCCCTGCTGGCCACAGCGCTCCATCTCCTGAAACAAGAGTCTGGGGCCTTGAAGAGGTATTGGGCTAGCTGGTGTCAGGGGAACTAGGAGGGTGCCTGGAAGTCCTTTCACGCCCCTGACAACACCAGTGGGTCATGGTGTGGCATTGGGACCCTTGCTGTTGATTGGGCCGAGAAGGGCCAGCCTTTCCCAGGATGCTTTCAGATGTCCTCACAGAGCACTGGGTTTCACCTGGAGGTCATAAATTGGCCATTATCACGATTCAGAAGCCAGACCAACCTAGCAAGAAGTTGAGCCTTCCTCCGAGAAGGAGAGTGCTGTGACAGCGAGGAACCAAACATTGACTCTGGCTGCAGTGTGGGTTTTGAATGACCCTCGGGAGGGCATGTAAGGAGAGCTGTTTTTGGAAGGCGACTTGGCTGGGTGGGTGTTTGCAGGCTCAGCATAGAGATGGCAGAGAGGAAGATGTAGAGGGAGCGGGCAGGTCAGCCCCACCTTGTGCTTTAGGACTGGCCGAGGCACCTGGGAAGGAGGCTGCTTCTCTGAAGGACTGAGTCCTCCCACAGCCTCAGTCAGGGCCTGTCCTGGCTTCCCCACGCATGGAGTCCTCTTGCTCCCATGATTGTTACTGATGGGAGCAGCTGATGGCTGGAAGCACAGCACACTGTCTCCTCATGAAACCGCCAGGGCGGGCCGTACTGTTCTCCCATTTTACAGATGAGGAAACCAGAGCTTGGGGAAGTTGGGCTACCTGCCCCACATTACCCGGCTGTTAAATGGCAGGCCCCTGCCTCGCACCAGAACTTCAGCTGTCAGCCCAGCTTCAACCTCCAGGTGCTCACGGAGCCCCTTGGCTGCTTCTCTGCACCCATGGGAAGACACCATGGTCAGCGCAGATGCCCCAATTTCACTTCCCTGTGTCCAGGCCATTGGGAAGGCTGTGACTTTTAGGCCTCCCTGTGCCCTGGACGCTGCTGCTCGGGCGCCTGTCCTCAGCCCTCTTCAAACGATGCCCAGGATCCATGCTCTGCCAGCACATCCCTGCACACACCACCGTCCCGCCTCCGGGGCTTTGTTGATGTTTACTGGGATTGTCTCCTTTCTAGTGTTTGGGGACAAAGAGGATGCAGCCTCCCAGAGGAACACAGCAGAGCCTCATTCTGGAAGTCAGAGTCCACTGTACCCCTCCCGTTTCCAGGCTCACCCCTCCCACTCACTGTCCTGCTGCTGCGCGCTCTCCCTGAGCGACCGCCGCACCCTGGGCACACATTGGGTGGTCCCCTCCCTCTGCCATCTGCCCTGCTGGTGAGCACAGCTGTGTTTCAGGGCGACCGCAGATGCCCCGCTTATTGGCCTCTGTCCTGTGGCATCTGTCACCAGCTGCCCTGGGAGGTCGTCGTTCTTGTCTTGCTCATGTTTGCATCTCCGCCAGCCTAGCGTGGTTCTTGCTTAACTGATGGGATGTTCTGCTCACACCAGGCTGGGGTCTGACCCTAGAATGGTGGATTGGGGTGTTTTCCATCCTGGTGGTGGAGTTACTGCTGTGGATTCAAGTCTGTTTTGCTTGGAGATGGGCAGTGCTAAGTTCTGAGTTGCATTTTGATGCTGCTGTCGCTGAAGCCCCGGAGGCCTCTTCTCTGGTCCTTCTGGTTCAGTGACACACAGTGTTGCCCACCTAAGCAGGAAGTGCAGGCGAGGAGCTGCTTGGGAGGCTGGCCTCTGGCTCTCTGGGCCCCTGAGGGAACCTGACTCTTACAGTCTTTCCAACCCCCCGCTGGGGCCAGCACGTAGCGTCCAAGGTCCCGAGCAATGTACTAGGCCCCTGTCTGAGGAGGTGGTGATTTCCCAGGGCTGGGCAGAGACTCCGGGAGATGGCCAGCCTGCTACAGCCACTGAGCTCCCCAGGGCAGGGACCAGGCCCCATCCAGTGCCCCCTCTAGCAGGTGCCCCCTCCCTGGCACATTCCTAGGCTGAGGACCCAGTGCTGGGCTCACACCTAGAACAGAGCCCCTCCCACCTGCAGGGAATAGTGAGGCGTCCCGCAGGAGCTTTGTTTTAGTACATGTCCGTGCTCAGGGCACTGGAGTGGTGTCATCATTAAGGACACGTGCCCGTCTTGTTTTCCCTCAGGGTGTATGTTGGGCTTGTGGACGGGGCAGGTACAGAGCGTGCAGCTGCCCTAGCTTTTTCTGAGGGACCCATCTCCCTCCAGGCTTCCTCAGGCTTCCCAGGGGCTCAGCATCAAGCTAGCAGGAGCTGGGTGAGTGGCCTCCAGGCCCTCGTGTCCACCCATCCAATGGGAGCTATAGGGCCAGCTGCTGTCCTCCCAGAGCTGGGACCGTTATGGGCAGGGGCAGCCCCTCCAGGCCCGAGCTCCCCTCTTGCTTGTGTTGCAGGGACATTCTGTCATGTCACCTCAAACCTTGTACACCAACTGTGGTTTGTCCCAGAGTCAAGGATGGAGGTTGTTAGCTTACAGAAGAGAAGTGAGCTGAGGGGTTTATCAGGGAAACTTGGGGGCGTCTCCCAGAGCAAAAACAGGGTCCAGAAGAGATCAGCCCAGATGCTGCCTCAACAGGCTGGGCAGAGGCACGCATAGGCCAGGAGCCAGGACTGCCCCCACCTGTGTGGGGACCTTCTCCGAGCTGTGGACAGTGTTTCGCATGAGGTCATGTGTCTGACGCCGCCACGCTGGCGCCTGGGGGACCTGCAGTTCATGCCCAGCTCCCCATCGCCCCCTGGCCTACCTGCCCCTCGGGACTTTTCAGGGCTTGCCCCCAAAGGCACTGTGGGAAAGGACCCCCTAGCAGGTAGGGCCCGCCTGGCCAAAGTGGGTGGCAGCTGCTCTGGCCATGAGAGAGCCCACCCTCAACTCTGGCAGGGATTACCCAGGGCTGAGAGTGACCGGAGTTAGAGCTGCTGGCCCCAGGGACAAGGGCTAATCCCTTGCCTCCCCCGTCCCCTTCCAGGCCGGCTCATTCTAGATCAGTGGAGCCATTTCCCTAGCAACAGAGCTGGAGATTCAGAATGGAAACATGACTTCCTGGGGTGGGCGGGGCTTCATGGCAGGCGCCCTGGACAGAAGCCACAGCCCCTGCTGAGCTGTCATTGGTCCCCCAGGCAGGCTCAAGGGTTGACCTTCCTTTTCAAACAGGGTAAGAGAGCCGAGGGGCCCTCCATGGGGACAGGAAGCCCATCACCCAAAGGCAGTTGGGTGCAGTGCCTTGTCCCGGCACCGGGCTCTGGGGTATGGGGTCACACAAGCAGGTCATCACCCATCAGGATACGCCCCTGTGCACAGTTACAAAGAAGCCTGTAAAACAGGTAGTAATTAGCACAGAGAAAGCCATGTGCTTAGTTGCCCGGGAGTGCTAGATGCGGGCACCGCAGCAGAGCAGGTCTCCACACGCCCCAGAGCGAGTCTCCTGCCCTGGCTGTTTGTGTAGTTGGCGCCCGGTGGCGCTGTCCTAATGTCGAGCACTGAGCGCCTCTCTGCATTCTCCTTGAGGATCCTCACAGTGGCCTCTCCTGAGGCAGGGATGCTCAGCAGCCCCCTTTGACAGGTGAGGGATGAGACGGCGGCCCTAGAAGGCAGAGCTGCTCTCCGAGGCTGTGCCTGTTGCCGTGCTGCCTGCCTAGCTGGCTGGCTCCGTTTTGTCGCTGGTCCGCAGGCCTTGCCCACTGTCTCCGTGCTGTTGACAAGATGTAGCGGTCCTTGTCCTCTGTGAGGGCTCGGGCCTGTGCTGGGGCAGGGGGTGTGGGGTGAGAAGGGTGTGGGCCGAGGCTGCTGATGGAGATCCCAGCTGCCCTTGTGGGCCCCGGGCCTTCCCCGCAGGGCCTGGTCCCATCTCCCCTTCTCTCCCAAGCCTCCCCACCCTCAGTGTAACTTGGCTTTTTTGGGTACGTACTCTAGGCCAGGCACTGTTAAGTGCATCCCACGAGTAGTCCCTTGTGGGGGAGGTGCTTTTGTCCCCAACTGACAGGTGATCAGACATCTCCCTTCATCTGCCCCTGGTCAGAAGCGGGTGGAGGGGAGGGCCAGGCAGCAGCAGTGGTGTCAGAAGCGGGAGCCCTGCTTCCCAGGGCCCAGCCTCCGGCCTCTGGCCAGCCCGATGGGTTAGGGGCAGAGCTGGCACTTTGCTGAGCACAACACCTTTCTGTCTTGTGTCACTGCATCCTTGCAGCATGCAGAAGCCAGGGTCATGTGGACACTGAGGCTGAGAGCACAGGAACTTCCCGGGGCTCCGTCGTCCTTTCTCTGAGCAGTACCTCAGGATGAAAGGCCAGAGGGCCATGCTCTCTGGTCCTGTGGACAAGGGGGGCCATCTGTGCAGGAAGTGGCTGCCCACTTTGGCAGGGGCCTAAGCGGTGTCCTTGAGCTGGAGGTGGCCCATGGGGGAGAGGTGGGGAGTCGGAGCAGCAAAGCTGGGGCCCCAGGGCTCCCACAGCTGCTGCCTGTCACCCACATTGTTTCTGGATTCCTGGAACTGGGGGGGTTTGTTGGGCAGTGGCGGTCTCTCTCCCTACCCCTCCCCAGGCCCCCAGTGTCCCACAGCCAGTGAGGAGGGTAGAGGGGGGCCCAGAGCATAGATCCCACAGTGTCTGGGCTGGGATTATCCCGAGGCCCCACCTGTCACCACACGTGTAGCCAGCAAGGGCCACTGTCCCCTCCACCAGAGAGGGTTGGCCCCAGACTGGGCAGCTGTCACTTGCTCCCTCCCCTCAGCCTCCTTGGCTCTCACATCCTGGGACTTTCTCTCTCTGGAGCACAGGAGGCCCCTTTCAATCTGGAATATCCCTGGGGCGCACCCTTTCTGCAGCCCAGGATCGAGGACCTCGTATGGGAGGGGTGGTCCTAGAACCTGGTCCCAGTCAGCCCTGTGGTTTGGCCAGCCCTGACTCCTGTTGCCCTCCATGTGAGCCCCAGGTCACCAGGAGCTGGTGGCCCAGGGTCCCCATGTGGCTGCACTGGAGCCTAGGGATCTGGTGAGGCCCCAGCTGGCCTCCCCTTGAAGACTGAGAAGCCCAGGTTGGCCGTGGCCTCCCTGTCCGGTCCTCCTGGGTGGACGCAGCTGCACCCAGTCTGTGTTTCTCTCCTTCAGAGCCCTTGTTCCTCCTGTCAGCCTGGGGCGAGCACGTCCAGCTTTGCGTCCCCAGATCCCACTCCCAGCACCTTTTCCCTGGTGGCCCTGGGGCAGGGCATGGAGATCCCTCTCCAGCAGGTGCTGGGGTCTTCCAGGCCGACCCGCTCTTTCCTTGGTCCACAGGATGAAGCCAACGCACACGATGGTCAACTGCTGGTTCTGCAACCAGGATACGCTGGTGCCCTATGGGAACCGCAACTGCTGGGACTGTCCCCACTGCGAGCAGTACAACGGCTTCCAGGAGGTGTGGGTCACAGGCAGGCGGGTGGGTGGGCTCGTGGGGGTGGGGATCCTGAGATTGCACCTTGAGACCACTTGGTGTCCCTGCCCTGCCCCGGGGCTAGTGGGCCCCACACCCTGTCCTCTCCAAGCCCTGAGTGTAGTGTGTCATGTACATTGTCTCACTCAATTCTCACCACTGCCCTGGTGCTGTCCCCTCACTTGAGGAACCCGGCGCAGGGAGCCATGGCAATTTGTCCAAGGTTATCCCACTAAAAGTGGCAGATTTCGGGTTCACACCCAGGTCTTTCTGGCTCTGCGTCTCATTCTCTGTACTATATCAGGGCTAGCAAACCTTTTCTGCAAAGGGCCAGATAGTATTTTCAGCTTTGGAAGCCATTTGGTCTCTGTCACAACTGCTAACCCTGTTGAGCCACTGTGGATAATACAAGAGTGACTTAGGCCGCCGGTGTCCCAGCGAAACTTAACTGCAGAAATAGGCAGCTCCTCCACGGGCCATAGTGTGCCGCCCCCTGGACTAGACCGGGCTTTGCAGACTGAGCTCTGAGAGGGCGGGGCTCTGAGGACAGAGGCTGGCTAGAGGTGTGTGGGTGGGCGGCGGGCTGCAGGCCCTGCTCTGTGCTCGGGCTAGGTGGCCTTTGGGTTCCATGGAGATGTCTTGAGAAGAAAAGCAGCTGCTGTTGTGTGCAAAAAAATAAAAAAGAATGGAGATGTTTGAGATCTACTGTCACTTGCCTGGAGCAGGCCCCCAGGGATATCACCAAGCCTGAGCAGGCTGGGAAGGCCTGCCCACCCATTGGTAAGGGGCTCCCCACCGACCTCAAGTCCCACTTCTATCCCGCAGAATGGTGACTACAACAAGCCGATCCCCGCCCAGTACATGGAGCACCTGAACCACGTGGTGAGCAGCGCGCCCAGCCTGCGCGACCCCTCGCAGCCGCAGCAGTGGGTGAGCAGCCAAGTCCTGCTGTGCAAGAGGTGCAACCACCACCAGACCACCAAGATCAAGCAGCTGGCTGCCTTCGCTCCCCGCGAGGAGGTGAGGCCGGGTTGGGAGGGGAGGGGCCCTGGCTGGGGCTGGGGGTGCTTAGAGCAGCGGGGGGAGAGGCACGTGCAGGGTGCTGGCTCTGGGCCTCTGGCCCCTGCTCTGCTAGACAGCGGCTTTTCTGTCCAGAGTGCCCAAAGGGGCCCCTCATCCTGGCCGCTGCCAGCACATTCCAGGATGTGTTAGTTCTTCCATCCCCCGTTGGAGCTGAGCTGCTTCTCCCCGTGTCTTACAGTCACTGCTCTCTGGGTTCCAGGCCTAGGAACACCGTGGAAACCTCAGCACCTGCCAGTCCAGAGGAATTTGTCCCTGGGCAGAGGGAGGAAGGGACCTTGGGCTCCAGGTGGGGCTCTTTTGAACCCACTCTGTCCTGTTTCTCTGAATCAGCCGTGCCTGCTGGTGGCCCTGACAGTCTGCTGTGGGGTTGGTGGAAGATGCCACTGGCTTCTGGGAGGTGGAGGAAGCTAGACATTGCTGAGAGGCTTGGCATTAGGAGCTGGGCTGAGCCGGGAGCCTTGCCTCGCCTGTGCCCTCCATGAAGTCCAGGAGCCTTGCTTACCGGCTGCTCCTTCCTGCCCTCGGCCAGCCCAGGGGGTCCTGTCACCTCAAGAGGCAGGTCCCAGCTGGGGCCCAGAGACACGGGCTTTCCTGGGGTCCAGTCTGGGAGGGAGGGAGAACAGAGGTGAACTCAGGCCAAGGCAGGGATGGGGAACCTGCGGGAAGGGGAAGGCAGGGGTGACTTGGCAGCCAGGCAGCTTTTTCGGCATGCTTGGTCCCAGCAAGGGATCACACTCCTCACCCTCCCGGCCCTGCAGGCCAGAACATTTGCTCCCTCAGAAACAGGGAGGGAGAGTCGCAGTGCTGCACATCTGAGGGGTGGGAGGAGGGGACTTGTCTTCTGGGCTATTCCAGAAGCCGAAAGAAACCTTCAGCTGCCACAAAGAGACAGGCCTGGCCAGGGATTCTCTAGCATTTAAGGGGAAGGGCAGGCACCACAGTCTGGGTTGCCCATCTGCCCCAGTCCAGGCAGTGTCAGCCCGCAGCCACCTTCCCCCATGTTCACCCACCTTCTTGGAGCTCTGCATCTGGGGAGCAGACCCTGAGCTCCTGGCCTGCAGGTGCATCCCTGGAGCAACAGAACCTTGTTAGTGTCCCCATCACTTGTGGGCCCTGCCCTGGATTGGCTCTCACTCCCAGTAGCCCACATGGCTATACACAGTGGGCATTTGTCCTGTTGGGCAGAGGGGAAGCAGGTTCAGAGTGGGGTCGACTTGCCCCGATCAGTCCCTACTAAGTGGCAGGTCAGGATCTGATTCCACGTCTGACCTGTAAGACGGAGGCAGCTCAGCCACCCCTGCAGATGCCGAGCCTATTCCCCCCACCCCGCAGGGCAGGTATGACGAGGAGGTCGAGGTGTACCGGCATCACCTGGAGCAGATGTACAAGCTGTGCCGGCCATGCCAAGCAGCCGTGGAGTACTACATCAAGCACCAGAACCGCCAGCTGCGCGCCCTGCTACTCAGCCACCAGTTCAAGCGCCGGGAGGCCGACCAGACCCACGCACAGGTGAGAGGCAGCATCCACAGGGCGCGGGTGGGGGCGTTGAGTTTGTTCAGGAAACCCTCCCAGGAGACTGGGCCCCAGTGACCAGAGGGTAGCTCTTCAGAGCTGAGCCGCTTTATTTTTACTTATTTTTATTTTATTTTATTTTTGAGATGAAGTTTTGCTGGGATCACAGCCACGCACCACCACGTCTGGCTAATTTTGTATTTTTAGTAGAAACGGGGTTTCTCCATGTTGGTCAGGCTGGTCTCAAACTCCCAACCTCTGATGATCCACCTGCGTTGGCCTCCCAAGGTGCTGGGATTACAGGTGTGAGCCACTGCACCTGGCCTTTTTTTTTTTTTTCTTTCCCAAACAGAGTCTCGTTCTATCACCCGGACTGGAGTGCAGTGGCACAATCTCGGCTCACTACAACCTTGCCTCCCGGGTTCAAGCGATTCTCCCATCTCAGCCTCCCAAGTAGCTGGGATTACAGGCAACTGCTGTCATGCCCAGCTAATTTTTGTGTTTTTGTAGAGATGGGGTTTCACCATGTTGGCCAGACTGGTCTTGAACTCCTGACCTCAGGTGATCCTCCTACCTCGGCCTCCTGAAGTGCTGGGATTACAAGCCTGAGCCACCACACCCAGCCTTTTATTTATTTTTAATTTTTTTTTTTTTTTTGAGACACAGTTTTGCACTGGTATCCAGGCTGGAGTGCAGTGGCGTGATCTCGGCTCACTGCAACTTCCTCCTCCTGGGTTCAAGCGATTCTCCTGCCTCAGCCTCCTGAGTAGCTAGGATTATAGGCACGTATTACCACAGCTGACTAATACTTGTATTTTAGTAGAGATGGGGTTTCACCATATTGCTCAGGCTGGTCTTGAACTCCCGACATCAAATGATCCACCAGCCTTGGCCTCCCAAAGTACTGGGATTACAGGCGTGAGCCACCACACTCAGCCTCCAAATAACTGTTTCCATCCTTTTGTCAAGTTCTCACCAAAAATTCCTATTGTGATTTTCTTTATTTTTATTTTTTTATGTTTTTTGAGACGGAGTTTCGCTCTGTCCCCCAGGCTGGAGTGCAGTGATGCGATGTTGGCTCGCTGCAAGCTCTGCCTCCTGGGTTCACACCATTCTCCTTCCTCAGCCTCCCAAGTAGCTGGGACTACAGGCGCCTGCCACCACATCCAGCTAATTTTTTTTTGTATTTTTAGTAGAGATGGGGTTTCACCGTGTTAACCAGGATGGTCTCGATCTGACCTCGTGATCCGCCCGTCTCAGCCTCCCAAAGTGCTGGGCACACCCGGCCCCATTGTGATTTTAATTGGAACTGACACAAATGGACAGATAACTGTGGCAAAAGTTAACCTTAAAAGTACAGTAGTAAGTTATTCAGACCAGGAACAAGGTAGTCAGAATGAGAACCAAAAGCTCCAGGACAGGGTCCACCTGGTGTGCTGCTGTGCAGACATGTGGCAGGGCAGAGGTGGCATGGCTGTGTCCCAGCTACAGACTGGAAACCATATACCAATCAGACCCAGGTCACATCTAGGGACACAAAGGGGTGGATAGGAGTTTCTTTGTGGGGGTAGATTTTACTACTTAACCTCCATATCTGATTTTTTAAACAACCAGAATATTCTATCAACTGAGTACTATGATAAAAATTAGTTTTAGCCGGATGGTCCTGGGCTTAAATCCTGGAGCCACTGCATACCAAGTATGGGCTTTATACGTGGCCCTGTGCAGTTTCTCGGCCTCCCTGAGTGTGGTTTCCACAGCTGTAAACGGGTCCAGGACTTTGGAGTGCACCACCAAGGCTGCGAGGAAGACGAATGCAAATGCCAGGAAAGTGCTGAGAAACAGCGGGGCCACCCCAAAACCCATGCTCAGATACGTACATAACAGACGCATGGTGATACCAGTCACTGTCCCGGGACACCTACCCTGGCTAACGACATGCAGGGGACTGGGGAGCGGGGTAGGGAGGTGGCCCGATGGGCATGTTGCTTCCCCAAAGTAAAGGGGCTCAACTTGTCCGGGTGTGGTGGCTCATGCCTGTAATCCCACCACTTTGGGAGGCCAAGGCTGGTGGATCACCTGTGGTCAGGAGTTCAAGACCAGCCTGGCCAACATGGTAAAACCCCGTCTCTACAAAACAAAATACAAAAATTAGCTGGGTGTGGTGGTGGGCACCTGTAATCCCATCTACTGGGGAGACTGGGGCAGGAGAATCGCTTGAACCTGGGAGGAAGAGGTTGCAGTGAGCCAAAATAAGGTCTCTACAATATGGAAAGATTTCTTTAAACGGAGAGTGTGGTAGAGCAGCGCTCCTCCCCACCCAGAAGGGAGGCGGGCCAGTGGAACTCAGTGGTGAGTTTTTGAACCAAGCGCAGGATGTGTGGGAATGTGGGTCTGGCCGGAACCCCTCAAAGAGTGACACCAGTGATGGCTGGGGGTGGCTCCCTGGCCATCTCACTAACCTGCCTCTCTTCCTCCTCTGCAGAGCTTCTGCTCCTCCACCGTGAAGTCCCCAGTCCAGGTCATCCTGCTCCGTGCCCTCGCCTTCCTGGCCTGCGCCTTCCTACTGACCACCACACTGTATGGGGCCAGCGACCCCTTCGCCCCGGGCACCACTGTGCCCCTGGCCCTGCCACCTGGTGGCAATGGCTCGGCCACACCTGACAATGGCACTGCCCCTGGGGCCGAGGGCTGGCGGCAGCTGCTGGGCCTGCTCCCCGAGCACATGGCGGAGAAGCTGTGGGAGGCCTGGGCCTTCGGACAGAGCCACCAGACGGGCGTCGTGGCACTGGGCCTGCTCACCTGCTTGCTGGCAATGCTGCTGGCTGGCCGCATCAGGTGTGCATGGGGCTGGGAAATGACAGGTGGGGGGCTGTGTGCTGGATTACTGTCTAGGGTGGGGGCCAAGAGACCCCATTGGGTGCACAGCCCTAGGCTGAACTCCACTATGTCGCTGTTACAAGCCCAGGGACTGGGAGTCATAGGTGAGGTGAGGCGGCACAGCAGACGCCCTCTGAGCCAGCCCTCTGCACACCCGCTGTGAGCTGGGCCCAGTCGCCTCGTCTCTCCTCCTCGGGCTCTGTTAAGTCAGGATAATGATAACCACCTGCCTCCTGGGTTGTGGGGCTTACGTGGGAGGCTCTGGAGTTCCCTGAGTGGAAGCGTGTCCTGTGAGTGCCGTGTCCCCGTTGCCCCTCCTCACCGACTCGGAGGAATTTTCCTTAGCCCTGTTACAGGCTGGAACCTAGAGGCCAAGGAGAAACACTGAGCCACCTGCTCGGAGCCGGGCAGCGTGTGAGTGTGAGGGGTTCTGAGCCCGCGCTCTCTCCTGGCTCTGGACTCTCTGAGCAGGGCCAGGGATAGACAGAGGAGGCAGAGGAGGCAGGAAGGAAGGCATGGACCCAGGAGGTCTTGTCCTCCCCTGGGGTGACCCCACTGCTTTCCCTTTCAGGCTCCGGAGGATCGACGCCTTCTGCACCTGCCTGTGGGCCCTGCTGCTGGGGCTGCACCTGGCTGAGCAGCACCTACAGGCCGCCCCGCCCAGCTGGCTGGACACGCTCAAGTTCAGCACCACATCTTTGTGCTGCCTGGTTGGCTTCACAGCGGCTGTGGCCACAAGGAAGGCGACGGGCCCGCGGAGGTTCCGGCCCCGAAGGTCAGAGAAGCAGCCGTGACTGCGGGGGGAGGACACGCGATGCTCAGGCCCAGGCTTTGCCCGGTCCGAAGCGGGCCCCTCTCTGTCCTGCCCTTTTTCACCTGCTCACGCCCTCCCACGCCCACCCTACAGCCCCAGGTCCTGGCCCAGTCCCTCCTCTGCCTCGAAGAGTCAGTCTGCCCCGCCTTTTCCTTTCTGGCACCACCAGCCATCCCCGAGTGCCCTGTAGCCACTCACCACTGCTGCCACCTCTCTGGCCAATGGCCCTTTCACTGGCCTGGTGACTGGAACGTGGGCATCACCCACACAGGCTCTGACCCGTGGCTTCCTGCTGGTAGCTCCAGGCACCCCCATCTCACAATGCCGTTTCCTGGCTCTGACACTGTTGAGTGAGGAGCCTGGTCCTGTCTGGTGGTGACAGGGGCTGCAGGCTGGGCCCCTGGCATGCCCTAACCATGCAACAGAGTGAGGCTGGGGCAGCACAGAGCCCCCACCTGGCCCCTGAGGAGCACCTGCGGTCTGTCCCCTTGGTCCTGCTTGTGGCTGGACCAGCCCTGCAGGAGATGGTGGAGCCGTCAAGGAGGCAGGGCTGCTGCTCTGTGTCTGCTGCTCGGCCTCTTGCTCCGAGACCCTCCCGAGTCCCTGGGAATGGAGAGTGCAGTTCTCGGGCCCAGCCTGGCCTTCGCTAGGAGTTTGGGGAGTGAGACCCTGCCTGAGATGGGCAGTAGGAGCCTGTGTTAACCTTGGGGAATCTGAGCTTTTCCAAGGGTAAGGGACCCAGGGTATGCAGGCCTTCAGTGACATCAGGTTGTTGTCATCCTCTCCCTCCCTGGCCTGTCACGAGCTTCCCCAGGCCCTGGCAGTGGCTCTTGGATGCTGCCGAGGCACCTGCTCGCCATGACCCAGCCTCACTCTGCCCTCCAACTTAGGTGAGGGGGCAGCCCACAGACCTGCTGCTCAGTAGCAGGGCCTGGCCAGGTCCCTGCTGTTCCCAGCCTCAGTTTACCATCTATGAAATGAGAGGGACCCCTCTCCAGAGCCCTTGGGTGCCAGCCTTAGTGGGTGTGGGGATCACATGAGGTGGCTCATGAGGACACGCTCTGGAAGTCGAGGGGCTGCCACGTGCAGAGGAAGTTCCCGGCCTGGGGGCTTCATCCAGGGGTCCCAGTCAAGAGTGGCCCGAGGCCATCCTCCGCCAGGCATGTTCCCTCTGGCTGCCCACTCCCTCGGGGCCCGCATGTCCTGCCACTCGCCACTCTGAGCACGAGCTCACCTTCCAGATGTGGCCAGGGTGTGCCAGCTCCTCTCTCCTGTGTGTTGGAACCCGGGGAGGCAAGAGCAGATCACAGGTGCATGAGGGTTACACCTGCCAGCTGGTCTGCTGGGATGGGAGTGGGGGGCGGGTGCCAGGCCTCACTGCTGTGAATCCGCCACGCCAGGGGTCCTGGAGGTTGCCCTACCTCAGTGATTGGGTAGCAACTCACACCTCACCCAACTTCACGAGTAAGGAGCCCAGATGCGTCGGGAGACCCTCAGGGGCTTCTGTGGCCTCTGTGCCCGATGACCTGTGGGGCTTCAGACAAGGCCTCAGCATTACTGGGCTCAGCTTGTTCTGTGTGGAGTGTGAGGTGAGGAAACCCCTCTGAAAATATGTCGATGGGGCCACACTTCCCACTGGTTCTGCAGTGAGGAGTGGGGCTGGGTGAGCCGAAGCAGCCCCCAGTGGTGTCTGCCTGAGGGGCAGGGAACCACCTGCCTGTCCACTCATGCCGCCCCCACCCCACAAAGCCCGTCTGAGAGAAGGACGTGGCGGAGCCAGGATGAGACAGCGTCCTGTCGGCTGGCCATGCTGTTGCTTGCGTCTCGAATCTTCAGTTCTCGAGGAAGTGTTGACAGTGTGATGCTAATTTCTGCTTTTCTTGGCATTGGGTAGAAGCAGGACATCTGTGTGTATGTGTGTATTTAAATTAGATTATTTATAATAACCAGAGCCAGCCCTCGCACTGGCCAGGATCCTCCTGCCGACTGATGTCGCTCCTGCCCTCTGCCGGGGTCCGGAACGCCATCTCAGGAGGTAGCTCTCAGCAGAGTGAGGATTCCTGCTTTTTTTAGAGTTTTGTGTGACTTTCTAAATTATCCATCTATCCCTTAAAGTTTCACTATGTGGAGAAAATTCCAGCACTTTTGAGTGTTGTGGCAACAACCGAGGGAGTGCAGGCATCACTGTGTTGTGGCTTGTTGACTGGGAATGTCACCCCTGCCAGGGAACTCCTCCTCACAGGGGACGTGGGACGGCCATCAGACCTTCCAGGGTCCAGGTGGGGTCATCCCGGTAACGGGTGACCGTCTCTGAGACATAAGCGAGGTAGATTCGGCCATCCTCACTCTCAGACTTGGGGTCCCCACCCAGGCCAAGCAGACTCCCTGTACCCCTTGCCTGGGAGCAAACCACCAGGACGCAGTCTCCACGCCGCACCTGCCGCCTCCCGCCCTGCCCTGCCCAGGAAGGAACCTGTGACCTTTCTGTCTGTGACTGTTGCCGAGTCTCTGTCTCGTGTCGTAGAATTGTGGATAATTGTCTAGTGACCCTTTCATCACTGTAACCATTGCGCCTGGCCTAGATGTCGTGTTTTGGATGCTGTGTTTTCAATAAATGCCTCTGGGGCCCTGCTTTTACCCGCTGGCGTCAGGTGCCGCGTCTTTCTTCTTTTCTTTCTTTCAGAAGGGCTCTGTGCCAGGGCTGGGGTGGGCAGCTGCGTTTGGGGTACAGACACGTCCACAGGAGTCAGGTTTGGGAGTCAGTGACAATGACACCAGCTGGCTTAGGGGGCCCGGCTCACCTCGCTCGCCTTTGCTCGATCGTATTTTTTCCATCTCAATAAACTGCTGCTTAAAACGTGGTCTCTCTCCTTCCACTCCTGACGTGGGCTGGGATTGGGTCGGAGAAGACCAGACATCTCCCCTTGTTATCAGATGAGTGTATCCGTGCCGGCACTCCCCAGCCAGCATCCAGGCCTGATCCTGGCCTCTTAATCCCTCTCTCAGACATGGTTTGACGGCACAGGGCAGTCGGGGGGCCTCTCACCAAAGGAAATGTCAGCACCTTTGGAGTTCTCCAGGGTCCAACAGATTGGGCTCCTTTAGCTGGGGGAGGCTCGCTGCGGCCCCCGTACAGAGCCCAGCCCCTCATGCCCAGCCCTGCGAGCGATTTACGAGGTCTCGTTGAGTGATGTTCCCACATATCACAGTGGGGGTCAAACTGCCAAGGAACTCCCCACAGCACCATCTTCAGTGGCACCAAACTGGGAACAACAGCACCTGTGCCAGGTAGCCAGGAGATTCAGCTTTTTAGGACTGAGGCAGCCCCGGGTGGTGTGAGCAGGAGCTGGGAAGACTGGGGACGCACTGGCAAGACCCAGCCGCTCCTGCTGGAGGTGACCCCTCGGGGCCAGGAGCTGCGGGGCCCAGCCGACCACCTCATACTCACAACACACTAGGACCCTTCTTTCATGCGTCTCCCAACGGTACTCGCAGGTCACTGGGAGACCTGGTCACCCTTGGCTGACTCTTGGCTATATCTGTGCTGCCGGGCAGGGTAGGCACAGGAAACCCAGCGTGGAGCCCTGCTGCCATCTGCTGGGGGCGCTGCTCGAGGCCAGAGCCCTGCCCCACAAGCTCCCTCCCATGGAGGGTCATGCCCTAAGGTCCCAGTCACACCTTCACTGCCCCTGCCTGAGGGTGCCCTCAGGGTCATTCCCTGAAGTCGCTGCGCGGTCCTGCCAAATGGAATCACAGTTCTGTAACATGACAACACAAAATCTCATCTTCTGTGTAGAGGTGGAGCCTTCCCTGGAGTCTTGAGGGCAAAGCAGCGGGCATTGGGCCTGGGAAGCACAGGTCAGTGGGCAGAGCAAGGGTGTGTCCAGTCCTGCTGTCCAGGCCCTTCCCCAGGGTCCCGAGCTCAGCTGCCTTGATGCCTAATTCCCCAAACATGGCCTCGCCTTTGGTTCCGAAGTCCCGGTGACCTCCTGGTACCTTGGAAGGCATTAGAAAGGTTACATGATTCTCTGGGAAGTCAACAGGTGGCCTCACACTTTCCTTATAAAACTTTATTTTAGAGGGAAAGTAGCTGGGAGGTTGGTGGCGTGCGGCTTGGCTAGCAATCCCCGAGCATTCAGTCGTGATGGGCACAGGTCCCTTAGCCAGCTCCCGGCTCCTGCAGGGCCTGGGCCAGCTTGCCCGCTCACCAGCACGTTGTCCGCTGGGCTCCTTTGTCCCTTGGCACCGAGGTAAGGCTGGACCCCCGGAGCTCCGTCCAGACGGTGGACTAATGTATTAACTGCCTCTGTCCCTCTCTTCCCTCTGTAATTGGGTGCCTTAATCAGAAGCATGGTTGATGTTCTGGCGTGGGGCCATCGGGTCCTGCTGTGTGATTTGTACCATCTCGAGTTAAAGAGACACTGTCACCTTCCGTCTTTCAGGCAGCTTTGCGGTCGTTGACGGGTCTCTTGTAAGTTCGGTTTTGGCGTTTTCCCGTGAGAGCCCTTCCGGGGGATTCCAAGGCCTGGCTGCCCCCCAGTTCTGCTCTACCAGGAGCTTCAGCGGAGTTTCCAGAGTGCAAGGCCAGAGCGCAGGAGGCAGCCTCCTAAGGGCAGAGCTGTGGGAGAACTTCCAGGAATCATGCCTGGAAACAGAGGGTGCCCAGAGCCGTGCTGGGGCCTGACTTCCTGTGATCCAGGCCCGTCTGGGAGATGAGCCAGGGTGTCCCTGAGCCCGGCCGCTCTGTGGGGAGGCTCGGCACAGAACAAGAAGTGGCAAGGAGTCCAAGTCCATTAACCTTCATTGAGTGCCTGGCACAGGGCTGGGCATTTTTGCTTCAAGGCGAAAGGGTTGGCATGAGGTTGGCAAGGGCGACAGTGTCACTTTAATACCGAGACTCGTAGTGGAGATAGTTTGCTGTGAGTGGAGGGGTAGGAGGGGGCATGCGGGGAGGGCCGGGTCTTGCTGGCACCTCCCAGCCACCCGCTCCTAATGGTGTGAATGCGGTCGGATTGCTTTTCTGCTTTCACTAACGCACGCCTTCTCTGGGACCCCAACTGAGGCCCCCACCTTGCACCGTGGGAGAGGGGTGGGACCCACAGAAAGGCGGCCTCCAGGACCTCCCGCTGACCCTCTTCTTGTCCCGTGCCTGACGGGCCCTTGCAGGTTCCTCCCAGGAGACTCTGCCAGCCTCTTCCCTACCAGCCCCAGCCTGGCCATCCCTCACCCGAGTGTCGGAGGCTCTCCAGCGTCTCTGTTCATCCCCAGCCCGCCCAGCTTCCTGCCCCTTGCCAACCAGCAGCTCTTCCAGTCTCCTCGACGGGCCTCACCCTCCTCATTGCCCGGCCGCCTCAGCCGGGCTCTCTCTCTGGGAACCATACCCTCTCTGACTCGAGCAGGTAAGGGCTGCCTAGGCATTGGCAGACAGGGCTGGGGGCAGCTGGGACGGAACTGTGGGTGGGCACATAGTGTAGGGAGGGCCGGTTAGTGTTCCTGCTACAGAGACAGGCAGAATGGAGCTTTGAGCCTCAGTTTCCCCTCAAAGAAATGGGGCTAGCTAGGAATAGGTGGCTCATGCCTTTAATCCCAGCACTTTGGGAGGCCAAGGTGGGAGGATGGCTTGAGGCTGGGAGTTCAAGACCAGCCTGGGCAACATAGGGAGACGCTGTCTCTACAAAAAAGGTGTTTTAATACTGGGCATGATGTCGTGCGCCTGTAGTGCCAGCTATTTAGGCTGAGGTGGGAGGATCACTTGAACCCAGGAGTTGGTAGCCGCAGTGAGCTATGATCACACCACTGCTCTCCACCATGGGCAACAAAGCAAGACCCTGTCAAAAAAATTAAAATAAAGTGCCCAGAATTGCCACATCATCTGGGAACCCCAGCATGGCCCCTTAGTCCCAGCTCTGGTGACATGACCTTGGGTAAATGTGTGCGCCGTGCTGTGCCCTAATCTTTTCCTCTAAAATTGCAACATGCCCCTCAGCAAATGGGGCCACTGCAGTTATTCTAGGGGAGGAGATGCTGATAACAGCCAAGGCCCTCTCCTGTCATACGGTTAAAGGGCAGGCCATTTTGCGCACACGCCGAGGTTTATATTAGGATGCTTTTGCTTTTCCCCTAAGCAGAGATACCCCCGTTTTCAGGGCACCCCAGCCTGGTGGCACTTGAATGGAACTTGGGGTGGGAGGTGCCAGGAGCAGCCCTGCCCTGGGCCTGAGCACTCCGAGTAAACTGTGCACACTGGCCGAGGCGGTGGAGCTCAGGGACTGCTGTGTCAAGCCCCTTGGGAGGGGAGCGTGGCAATCCCAGGGCCAGTTCCGGCCTCTGAGGCAGGGCCTCCCGCGGATAGAGAAGAACAGGCAGAGGCAGGGACACAGTAGCGGCCTGTCTGAGGTGGCAGCAGAGGTCTGTGGGGCGCAAGCTTGTCTTGGAGTGTCCGGTGACAGATGGGACCCCAGTCTCCATTGCCAGGGTGGTTGGGGGGAGGAACCTGGTCTCCATCGCCAGAGGGTGGGTCGGCGGAAGGAGTTCCTGCAGGGCTTTGGCTCACGTCTTCAGAGACCCGCTGGAGCGCGCTCAGGTGCTGTGGCCAGAATCCAGCTTGCTGTCTCCCTGTCTGTCCTCAGTCTGCTCCTCTGCCGCACGCCTCATCCCTGCGTCCTGCAGCGCATGCCCAGCAGGAAAACGGCCTCTCCCAGCATCCATAGAATGGGTTCCAGAAGGACCCTGGGTGGCGTGCTGGGCTCTTGTGACCACCCTTATCCAGCCTATGCCCTGGCCTGGTGAGGGGAGGGTTATCTGCGTGCTGCAACAGACCCTTCAGAGCCTGCAGGTGGCAACAGGACGCGAGGCAGGCAGTCGCCTCGTCCCACATTCAGCTCTCAGCCAGCCACTTGGAATTGGGGCCCCTGCCCTTGGGGCGCATGCACCTGATTTAGGAAAAGGCAGCGTGGTCGGTGCTACCTGGGTTCGAGAGCGCAGGCAGTCAGAGCCTGCGATTAGTGGAAAAAGTGGGACTAGATGGCTGGAAAAGCTGGCCCTTGTGTGGGAAGAAGAGCATGGATTGAGGAGTGGACAATATGCCTGGTGCTGACTCTTCTCACCACCTGCCATGAGCCATGAGCCTCGGTTTTTGTGTGTGTGTGTGTGTGATACGGAGTCTCGCTCTGTCGCCCAGGCTGGAGTGCAGTAGCGCCATCTCGGCTCACTGCAACCTCCACCTCCTGGGTTCAAGTGATTCTCCTGCCTCAGCCTCCTGGGTAGCTGGGATTACAGGCACCCCGCCACCACACCCGGCTAATTTTTTTGTATTTTCAGTAGAGATGGGGTTTCACCATATTAGCCAGGATGGTCTCGATCTCCTGACCTCGTGATCTGCCCACCTCAGCCTCCCAAAGTGCTAGGATTACAGGCATGAGCCATCATGCCCAGCCAGAGCCTCGGTTTCTTTATCTGCAAAAAGGGAATGTGCCCAGCACCCCTCAGATGGCAGTCCAAGGGATCCGGGAGCACCTGTGTTTTCATGAAAGCACATTTGTAAAGAGCAAAGGCTGGATTGGGATTTCACCAGAGCCTTTGTGGGGGCCTCTGCCCGTAGCCCACAGGCCTGATGTGTTGTCTGCTTCTCTCTGTCTCCAGACTCCGGCTATCTGTTCAGCGGTAGCCGCCCACCGTCTCAGATGTCTCGATCTGGGGAGTTTCCCGTTTCAGGTGAGGAGGACGGAGAGCTAAGGGGGGACGGGGCAGCGTGAGGCCCGGGCGTTCCAGAGCACAGTGGTTTGTGTGAGCTTTGGGGTCAGACAGGCCTCAGGTGTGTGTTCACATCTCAGCCCTGGGCAAGTGACCCTGTGCCTCAGTTTCCACCTGCGTGACATGGGAATGGCAGTCGCTAGGATCAGATGGTACCATGCTGCTCTGCCATCCTCAGCAGCGGTCATGGCTGGAGCTGGTGCACCAGGTGCCAGCTGGCAGCAGGGCCTTGGGTGAGCTGGCCTTGTGGCTCCAGGGTTTGCTGCTCTCTGGCCTTGCTCTCAGCGGATGGTGCCCGGGGCTTTGGATGGGAATCAAGGGCAGGAGGTCGTGGCTGAGGCTCCAGGATCTCTCCCCTCCCTCAGGTGCCTGGTAGCGGGCAGCCCCCTCCTCCCTCAGCTGTGCAGCAGGACCTCCCCCTGCCCCCAGTCTCTGCACCTTTCCTTTCTTCCCGGGTTAATAGAAGAAAGCCCCCAGAAATGAAATAGTGCATCGTAGCGTTGCGGTGACAAGAGCCCACGTTCATATCATCTTCCTCCCTCCCTCCAGATTACTTTTCTTTGCTGTCGGGGAGCTGCCCCTCCTCCCCACTCCCTTCCCCAGCGCCCTCCGTGGCTGGCTCGGTGGCCTCCAGCTCCGGCTCTCTGCGCCACCGCAGGCCCCTCATCAGCCCTGCCCGGCTCAACCTGAAGGGACAGAAGCTGCTGCTGTTCCCATCACCCCCTGGAGAGGCCCCCACCACGCCTAGCAGCTCAGATGAGCACTCGCCTCACAACGGCAGCCTCTTCACCATGGAGCCGCCCAAGGTTCCCCGGAAGCCGCCCCTGCAGGACATGAAGCACGCCCTGGGTACGGCCTTCTGAGCGCCCCAAGGTGCCGCGGGAGGGCCTCTGCTGCCAAGAGGCCTGGCTGTGCAGCGGTGGGGGGGCTCATCCTTGCTCTGACTCCAGTGTGTGCCTTCCTGCCCTGGAGCTCTAGGCACCCCATTGTGGCTCTCATGACTCAAACCCTCTGGGACATTGCCCTCTACTGGCTGATTTCAGTTTCTCCTTTTGCAATTGACCTTCAGGGTCTTCTGTTCCTTGGAACTGATCGAAAATACATCACGCATTGCCAGGTGCGTGTGGTCACAGATAGTTTCACTCAAATGGTACTGTACTGCAAAGCATTTAAAATTTTTAAAGTTAGCCCCCAACCTTCAAAACCTACAACTTTCACATGAATTTGTAGATTTCCCTTTTTTTTTTTTTTTTTTTGAGATGGAGTCTCACTCTGTCACCCAGGCTGGAGTGCAGTGGCGTGATCTTGGCTCACTGCAACCTCCTCCTCCAGGGTTCAAGAGATTCTCCTACCTCAGCCTCCCAAGTAGCTGGGACTACAGGTGCACACCACCATGCCCAGCTCATTTTTGTATTTTTAGTAGAGATGGGATTTCACCATGTTTCCCAGGCTGGTCTTGAACTCCTGGCCTCAAGTGACCCACCCACTTTGGCTTCCCAAAGTGCTGGGATCACAGGCGTGGGCCACTGCACCCAGCCTCGAATGTTTAGATTTCCTGTGTCTCTTACAATGTCAGAGATCTGGTCACCTTGGCCCTGAATACTGGCAGACAGAGGTGGCACGACAGTGGGGCAAGGACCTGGCCCCCCACTGTCCAGGGTGGATGAGTGGCTTGGGACAGGCTGGCTCACCACTTCTGACAACTGTCCTTAGAGTGGAAGTGCAGCTGCCCCACGTCTGTCCCTGGGGGGAGCCGTGAGCGCCACTGAGATGCACACCCTTCTGTTTGCAGACCTGAGATCCAAGCTGGAAAGAGGCAGTGCCTGCAGCAACCACTCCATCAAGAAAGAGGACGACTCTTCCCAGTCATCCACCTGTGTGGTAGACACCACCACCAGGGGCTGCTCGGAGGAGGCTGCCACTTGGAGAGGTCTGCACCCTGAGGTGTGGGAGGGGAGGGGGGCAGGCACGCATCCAAAGCCACCATCTCCCCCTGGTGGGTCCAGAGCGCTGACAGAATCTTCCAGGACATTGCAGTCCCTGAGTGGCCAACGAGTAACCCACCCGGCGCCTCTGAATCCAGGATCAGGGACTCAGTAGACGGCACTCCCACCGTCGGGGTTTGGGCCCAGATCTGCACTATTCCAGTGGCTTCTGGCCCCGGGCAGCTGTTTAAATTAACTGAATTGAAATTAAATCAAGTTTGAAATATTGTTCCTGAGCTGCACTAGCCATATTTCAAGTGCTCAGTAGGCACCTGTGGCCCGTGGCTGCCATCCTGGCTGGAAGTGCCCAGAGAGCCTGGGCACGCCGGGACCACATCACGCTGGGGCTGCAGCCCGCACCAGTGCCGAGCTGCCTGGCTCAGATCCCAGGTTCTCTGCTCACTGACCCCGGGCTCAGGGGCAAGAGACCAGGTCATCGATCCACGTTGTCACTCCCCGGGTGGGGAGGGGGTGTGTTCAGGGAGACGGATGGATCAGCAAGCAGGGCTTTTCCTGGGCAGATCATTTTGCACTGACTCCCGAAGCCAGTGCTGCCCCAGACTGCAGGGTGGCCTGGCAGCTTGGGGGCTTGGTGAGGACGCAGGCTGCGGCAGGCGGACCTGAGTTGGCTGCTTATTCCCTCGGAGGCCTGGACGGGTGCTCCTGTCCCCAGCCCCCCATGTCCTCGTCTGTAAAGTGGCCGTTGTGGTCACTGCCTCATCGCCCAGGCCCCAGCTCATGACAGCCCAGCCCACGGCCTTCCTGGTGGCTCAGGGTTATGAAAAGCTGTGCCTTCACGGAGGCAGGGATGGGGGATCTTTCCTGCTAGGGAAGCCTTTGGCCAAGAGAATTGGGGGTGAGCCTCACCAGCCTCGGGGAGCACCCTGGGCAGAGCCTTGAGCTCCCCACAAACTGCATGCTCTGGGGGGCTGTTCAGCTGCACAGCGACCTCACCCACACACACGTTTTGACGGGGTCTCTCTGCTTTGCAGGTCGTTTCGGCCCCTCCCTGGTCCGGGGCCTGCTGGCCGTGAGCTTGGCCGCCAATGCCCTCTTCACCTCGGCGTTTCTGTACCAGAGCCTGCGCTGACCCACTATTGGAGCCCCTCGGAGGGGAGCAACCCGGTGCCTGTTGCTTCACCACTGCCGGCCTCAGGACCCTCCCTGGAGGGGCTGCCGCCTCTGCCCTCATCTCCAGGGCCTTGACCTCACTGGACTGTGACTGTCCTCAGGACACCTGCCCCTCCTCACCTAACGGACTGCAGGGCTGAGTGTGTGTCTGGGATCACACTCTCTGCCGCCCACCTCCTTGGCTGACATCGGCTGTGTTTGGTGCTGACACTCTGATCCCGAAGCCAGGGAGCCCCAAGGGGCTGCATGACCCTGGGGTGCCCCACACCGTTCAGCCCTGCCTGACAGGGACGCCAGTACTACTGTAACTGCAGCAGGAGCTGCCCGGCCTGCCTTCCGGCCCCACGCCCACAGGCGTGGTCACATCTTTGTACTGTACTCCCCTGTCCCACCTGGGGCGACCTCAGAGCCCCACTAAGCTGAAGGCCCCCTGGGGGAGAGGGAAGCATGGTCCTTGTCATCTGCCCTGTCTTGCCCCTTCCTGTGGAGTGGGCAGAAGGGTGCCCGGGATCCTCAGAGCTCCCAGGTCTGAGCAGCCAAACGCCCAGCGCAAGCCCCTGCTCCACCCTCCCCTGCCAGATGCCCTCCGCTTTGTGACCTCTGTTGACCTTCCAGGAAGCAGTCCCATTACCCTGAGAACGCAGAGAGCCCTGGCCCGCCTCGCCCTGTGTTTCCTTCAGCTGCGCATGGAACTGCAGGGCAGGCTGACGGGGGCCTTCAGATCTCAGATGAGACTGCACCCCTTCGCTCACCCTCCCGGGCACCTGCCTCCCTTCAGCCCCGAAGAGTCCCATCTGCCCCTGGTTCTCCTGCCCACTCCCCTGCTGGGGCTCCTTCCTGGCGCTGAGGAGGGACCCTCCCGATGCTGTGAGGCAGAGAGGAGGGACTGTGCGCCCGTGGCTCTCAGAGCCCCCCCGCCGTCCTGCCCTGGGCCTCGGACACGGGCCTGGGGCAGCGCGTGTCTGCTGGTCGTGTGCTTTTGCCAGTTGGAGAAGAATCAGCTGCCTCAGTGGATTCTGAGACTCACTGTGGGGCGGGAGGAAGGGTCTTCACTCTGCCATTCAGGGATAAAGTTTAATTTTATTTTTCTACACATTTTGCCAGGTCAGGCATTTTGCTAGTAAGCAGGATGCCCCCAACTCTCCCTGCCATGGAGGATTCATTTTTTTAAGCTTTGGGTGCTTTTTTAATACTTTTTTTTAACGTGGGGAAGGAGCTTGCTCTGACGTCACCCTCCTCTCCCCTGACTCCTATCCTGAGAGCTGTGGATGCTGCCTCCTGCCCTGCCTACCCCTGAAACATGAGGGACGGGGGCCCCAGGACAGCCTCAGGACCTTTGAGTCCAGCTGCCCGCAATGGTTCCAACTCGGAGGCAGCGCTTCACGGTCCCCATTTTTGTATAGTGGGCGTGTGTGTCAAGGTTTTTTATTTTTTGCTTAACCAAACTCCATTCCCAAATGCCCTTCCTCTCTGGCTCTGAGGGCGCGCCCTCCTCTCAGCCAGGCAGCCTGGCCTCTCCTGCCCAGACCTGTGGTCCCAGCATCCCCCAGAGCCAGGGTACAGGCCCGGCGGGAGGGGGTGTTATGTTTTAGTTCAAACAGAAAACACAACCTTATTTTTCTTTACAAAAGCAAAAAAGGAAACCAAAAACGATACAGCCTTTGAATGATGCTTGCTGGCTGTTTGTATTCGTTTGCCTGGGCAGCTTGGGCCCTCCAGGTAGGGCAGGGTCCTGCTAAGGGGGCTCTCATCCACTTTCTCTTTCCTCTTCAGTGGGGGACTCGGGTTGGGGTAGCCACAGTGTGACCGGACAGTGTCCCTGGAGGGGCTTAGGGATTTGGACGGGAGACTCGCTGCCTGGCGGAGCCTGGGCCAGAAGGACACCCCAGAGTTCACTGCACAGAGAAGGGTGTTCGGGCAGGAAGCACTTGGCTCAACTCTTCAGAAAACCTGAGTCCACCAGCCATCCCTGGCAGTCCTTGCGGGGGCCAGGGTCAGCATGTAAAAAAGACCTTGTCTCCCTCAGAGAGGGCTTGGAGCTGCTGCACGGCTCCAGGCTGAGGCGGCGGGGATGGGGAATGGCCAGGGTGTCACAGCACAAGCTCTGGGGTCACCTTCCTGGTGACAGATCTGCATTTCTGTTGGCTTCAGTTTGACACGGAAGTAACAGGATGGCCATCCAGGGCTGATGTGAGGACCTTAAGCCACAGCACAGTGCACGGGGAGCCCTACCACGGTGGCCTGTCATTCTGGCTCAGTGCCCAGCGGGCAGGAGGACTACAGCCGGCGAGTGGCAGGGGACTGGCTCCCAGGGGCTGGCAGGACCAACCTGAACCAGACCCTGAGGGCAGATGAGGGTGCAGGGCTGGGCCGGCTCCCCACCAGGAGCTGCCTGCAGTGGGAGCCACAAACGCCTCTGAGCTCACTAACCTCAGGTCCTCAAGATGTCGGGAACATCATGTTTCAACCTGAGGTCCAGCAGCCGCTTCAGGTCCTACCCGGGCCTGGCATGGAGAGGCCAAGTGAGGGCAGCAGAGAGCCGAGCGCCGTCAGCTGGGAGGGTTCTCCCCGCCCTGGGAGCACCAGTAGTAATGCCATCTATGGTTTTCTTATCAGAAGGTAAAACATTTATGTAGAAAACCTAGAAATAGAAGTGAGCAAAAAAAAGCCTCATAATCCTGGCATTTAAGATATTGGCGTCTCTTTGTGGTGGTTTTGAGACGGTCTCGCTGTCATCCAGGCTGGAGTGCAGTGATGCAATCATAGCTCACTGCAGCCTCAACCTCAGGGGCTCAAACATTCCTCCCGCCTCAGCCCTCTCAGTAGCTGGAACTGCAGGTGCACACGACCACATGCAGCTAATTTTTGTTGTACTTTTTATAGAAAAGGGGTTTCACCATGTTGCCCAGGCTGGTTTCATATTCCTGAGCTCAAGCAATACACCCACCTCAGCCTCCCAAAGTCCTGTGATTACAGGTATGAGCCACCGTGCCTGGCCAGAATCTTCAGTAGAATGATTTACCTCTCAAGAATTATCCCAAGGGTCCAGCATAAACTCATGCCTGTAATCCCAGCACTTTGAGAGTCCAAGGCAGGAGGATCTCTTGAGCCCAGGAGTTCAACAGCAGCCTGGGCAATAAAGTGTAAACTCATCTCTACAAAAGCATTAAGAAAATTAGCTGGGGCCGGGCGCGGTGGCTCACGCCTGTAATCCCAGCAGTTTGAGAGGCTGAGGCGGGTGTATCAGGTCAGGAGATCGAGACCATCCTGGTTAACACGGTGAAACCCCGTCTCTACTAGAAATACAAAAAGTTAGCCGGACGTGGTGCTGCACTCCAGTCTGGGCGACAGAGCGAGACTCCATCTCAAAAAAAAAAAGCTGGATGTGGTGGCACATGCCTGTTGTCCCAGCTACTGGGGAAGCGGAGGCAAGAGGATTGCTTGAGTCCCTGGGAGGTCACGGCGGCAGTGAGCTGTGATTGCACCACTGCCCCGCCTGAGTGACAAGAGCAAGACCCTGTCTCAAAAAGATGCTAAAGGCCGGGCGCGGTGGCTCAAGCCTGTAATCCCAGCACTTTGGGAGGCCGAGACGGGCGGATCACGAGGTCAGGAGATCGAGACCATCCTGGCTAACACGGTGAAACCCCGTCTCTACTAAAAAATACAAAAAACTAGCCGGGCGAGGTGGCTGGCACCTGTAGTCCCAGCTACTTGGGAGGCTGAGGCAGGAGAATGGCGTGAACCCGGGAGGCGGAGCTTGCAGTGAGCTGAGATCCGGCCACTGCACTCCAGCCTGGGCGACAGAGCGAGACTCCGTCTCAAAAAAAAAAAAAAAAAAAAAAAAGATGCTAAAGCTTTTTTGTGTGTGTTGCATTACAGAAACATACAGAAAAATTAGTTTTGCTTTAGAAACCTGTCCCTGGTTCCCAGGCATCTGCCATAGTGCAGTTGAAAGCTCATCAGAAGATCAGGAAGGAACTTGGAGAGGGGAAGAGAGGCAGGCAGGGTGCCCGGCACCACCCCTCTCTAGCAGAGAAGCTCAGTTTTCTTAGGCAGGGTTTCAACTGAGATGAATTTACAGGTTGAGGTAAAGAAATCATTTTGGGCCGGGTGCAGTGGCTCAGGCCTGTAATCCCAGCACTTTGGGAGGCCGAGGTGGGTGGATCACCAGAGGTCGGGAGTTCAAGACCAGCCTGACCAACATGGAGAAACCCTGTCTCTACTAAAAAATATGGCCGGGCGCGGTGGCTCAAGCCTGTAATCCCAGCACTTTGGGAGGCCGAGGCGGGTGGATCACGAGGTCAGGAGATCGAGACCATCCCTGGCTAACATGGTGAAACCCCGTCTCTACTAAAAATACAAAAAACTAGCCGGGCGTGGTGGCGGGCGCCTGTAGTCCCAGCTACTCGGGAGGCTGAGGCAGGAGAATGGCGTGAACCCAGGAGGCGGAGCTTGCAGTGAGCCGAGATCGCGCCACTGCACCCCAGCCTGGGCGACACAGCGAGACTCCGTCTCAAAAAAAAAAAAAAAAAAAAAAAATATATATATATATATATATATATATATATATATATACACAAAATTAGGCATGGTGGAGCATGCCTGTAATCCCAGCTACTCAGGAGGCTGAGGCAGGAGAATCGCTTGCACCCGGGAGGCAGAGGTTGCAGTGAGTGAGCCAAGTTCACACCATTGCACTCCAGCCTAGGCTATAAGAGCGAAACTCAGCCTCTAAATAAATAAATAAGCCATCTTGGTTTTGGTGGGTTTTAGCTTCTTTACTGCAAACCGTTTTCTCAGTAAGGTCTTTATGACCTGTGTCTGTGCTAACCCACTTTTTTCTGTTTTACATCAGAAAAATCTACTGATTTTTCTTTTTAAGTTCAAAAACTGTAGCATTACCACCCACCATGCCAACCAACTAGCCGTGTGGCACTGGACCCCTCTGTGCAACAAGAAAGGGCCTAGGTGACCCCTGTTTCTTCTGAGGGACGATCAGAGGCAGGAACTCTCCCCCCACCCCCACCATAGGTGTCTTCTGTGGGGTCCAAAGTGGCTCTACCACTGCAAAATGCTTTCTGTGATAGCCACTGAGGGAGGGTATCTTGCTACAAAGGCAGAGGGAAGTGGGGAAAGCTGTTTTCAGTCCTTAAAGGGCCGAAGTGCAGCCCCCTCAGCTTGGTGCTGACTCGGAGTTCTCCACACACCCTCTCACCAGCCCCCAAGTGTGCGTGTCCAGCCCCGTTCACCGGGTGGGACTGAGCTGGACCACAGTGAAGGAGAAGAGGAATCCGGGATTTCCACAGCAGGTTCTTCCCTTAATTCATCCGTCCTCGACCACTGTGCAGCCATCAATGTGGTGCCACTAGCACGTGCCAGGCTGTGCTGGGCCCAGGAGATACAATGGTGAGCAACACTGAGCTGTCCCTGTCCCAGAGAGCTTACCTCGAGTCAGACTTAGGCAGGCATACAAATACTTATATAATTACCCACTTAAAAGTGCAGCAGAGGGCCAGGCATGGTGCTTACGCCTGTAATCCCAGCACTTTGGGAGGCCAAGGTGGGCGGATCACGAGGTCAGTAGTTTGAGACAAGCCTGACCAACATGGTGAAACCCCGTCTCTACTAAAAATACAAAAATTAGCCGGGCGTGGTGGTGCATGCCTGTAATCCCAGCTACTCAGGAGGCTGAGGCAGGAGAATCGCTTGAACCTGGGAGACAGAGGTTGCAGTGAGCCGAGATCACACCACTGCACTCCAGCCTGGCAACAGAGTGAGACTCCATCTCAAAAAAAAAAAAAAAAAAAAAAAAAAAAAATTGCAGCAGAAGCTGGGCGCAGTGGCTCACACCCATAATCCTAACACTTTGGGAGGCCAAAGTGGGCAGATTGAGCTCGGGAGTTTCAGACCACTTTGGGCAACACGGTGAAACTCTGTCTCTACTAAAATATGAAAAATTAGCCAGGTATGGTGACACCGGGGGAAAAAAAAGTGCAGCAGAGCAGTGGGAATAGTTGGGAGGTGGAGCTGAAGCTGAAGGCAAGCTCACCTCTAGCTGGGAGGAGACACTGGTGCAAAGGCCCTGGGGCCAGCTTTCCAGGAACTGAAAGGCTAGCGTGGCAAGAACCACACTAGGAGGAAGAGCGTAGGAGCCACCCAGGAAAGGCCCTCAAAGGCCACGTTAGGGATTTTAGGTCTCATCCTAAGAACAAAAGGGAAGCCAGAGACAGGAGCAAATTTTGCATTTGCAAAAGACACTCAGCTGAACATGGAGACTGGGCTGGAAGAACCCATCAATCAAAGAGCCAGCAGGTGCTGCCAGGTGGCTCAGAGAGCAGATAGATGATGACCCACCAGTCCCTGCGGGGAGGAGAAGGAGGGGACACAAGGTGGCCTCTGGGTTTTGGACTTACACGGTGGGCTCGGTGGAGTGGCCCCTTCATGGCCAAGGGAAATGCCAGCAGGGGCATCGCATAGGTTGTGAATTTAGTTTTTCAGGGTCTTGCTTTTTGTTTTTGTTTTTGTTTTTCTGGAGACAGGGTCTCGCTCTGTCACGCAGGCTGAAGTGCAGTGGCACGAACTTGACTCACTGCAACCTCCATCCCCTGGGTCCAAGGGATTCTCAGGCCTCAGCCTTCCGAGTAGCTGGGACTACAGGCACGTGCACCACTCCCAGCTAAATAAAAACAATTGGGGGCTGGGTGCAGTGGCTCATGCCTGTAATCCTTGCACTTTGGGAGACCAAGGTGGGCAAATCACCTGACGTCAGGAGTTTGAGACCAGCCCGGCCAACCATGGCCAACATGGTGAAACCCCGTCTCTACTAGAAATACAAAAATTAGCCAAGCAAGATGGTGCACGCCTGTAATCCCAGCTACTCAGGAGGCTGAGTCAGAATTGCTTGAACCCAGGAGGCAGAGGCTGCAGTGAGCCAAGATTACACCACTTCACTCCAGCCTGGGCAACAAAGCAAGATTCCGTCTCAAAAAAAAAAAAAAAAAAGAGAAATTTTATATTTTTGTAGTACAGACGGTGTTTCACCATGTAGCCCAGGCTGTCAGCTTAGTTTTGAACATTTGCACTGGACGCTTCAGAGATGCCCACCGGAGTTCTCTGCCTTCTGTTCCCTGCCTGGAGCCTGCACAGTCACACAGCACGCACCTCTCATCCTTCAGTTCTCGTCCTAAACGGCCACCCACCGCCTGTGAGAGGCCTTTTCCCTCTATGCTCTCAATATCCGCAAATCACTTCCACTAAATCTGGGCTGTGAATGCCTCGTGACCGCTGGACCGCGTGCTTCCCCCATGAGAATGTCATTTCCACAAGAGCAGAGCCCTTGGGTCGTAGTTAGGGCTCATTAAACATTGAATGAATGCTTGAATGAAATGCCCCTTAGCTCCATGCAGGCATCCGCAGGTCTCAGCTCTGAGGAGAGGTGGCAAGAGGCACACACATCTGGGGCTCCTGAAGCCAGGGTGAGAACGGTGAGCTGCGGCTGAGGTTCAGAGTTCCTGGCTTTAGGGCACCCGTTCCGGAGCTGGAGGGAAGAAGGGAAGTGGAGAGAAGATGGGCGCTGAGCCCAGAGGATTGGAGGTGAGCTGGTGGCTCATCTGTTCCAGAGCTGAGAGCAGATTACGAGGGAGGCTGAGGCTTGGGAAGGGCGGTCCTGCACGCTCCATCTCCAGAGTTCCAAAATTCACTTGGGGCTTGGTATGGTGGCTCCCACCTGTAATCCCAAGCATGGGAGGCTGAGGCAGGAGGATTGCTAGAGACCAGGAATTTGAGACCAGCCTGGGCAACATAGTGAGACCCCATCTCTACAAAAAACTTTTAAAAAATTAGCCAGGCAGGCCAGGCGCAGTGGCTCACACCTGTAATCCCAACACCTTGGGAGGCTGAGGCGGACAGATCACCTGAGGTCGGGAGTTCGAGACCATTCTGGTCAACATGGTGAAACCCCATCTCGGGCTGGGCGCAGTGGCTCACGAGTGTAATCCCAGCACTTTGGGAGGCCGAGGCGGGCAGATCACAAGGTCAGGAGATCAAGACCATCCTGGCTAACACAGTGAAACCCCGTCTTTACTAAAAATACAAAAAATTAGCCTGGCATGGTGGCAGGCACCTGTAGTCCCAGCTACTCTGGAGACTGAGGCAAGAGAATGGCATGAACCTGGGAGGCGGAGGTTGCAGTGAGCCAAGATCGCGCCACTGCACTCCAGCCTGGGTGACAGAGCAAGATTCTGTCTCACAAAGAAAAGAAAAGCCCCATCTCTACTAAAAATACAAAAATTAGGTGGACATGGTGGTACACGCCTGTAGTCCCAGCTACTCGGGAGGCTGAGGCAGGAGAATTGCTTAAACCTGGGAGGCGGAGGTTGCAGTGAGCTGAGATCATCCCCCCCCTGCACTCCAGCCTGATGACAGAGTGAGACTCTGTCTCCAAAAAAAAACAGTGACCTCTGGTTGTCCTCACTCCTATACTCCCACCAGCGCCATGACAGTTTACAGATGCCATGGCAACATCAGGAAGTTACCCCCTGTGGTTCTAAGAAGGGGAGGGATGAATAATCCACCCTTTGTTTAGCATATCATCAAGAAATAGCCATAAAAATAACCAGAGCAGCCCATGGGGCTGAAATAATGGACTAGCCATTCTTTCACCACTTAATAAATTTGCTTTTGCTTTGCACTGTGGATTTGCCCTAAATTATTTCTTGTGTGAGATCGAAGAACCCTCTCTTGGGGTCTGGATCAGGACCTCTTTCCAGTAACACAAGAGTGCAGGAACTGTAACCCCTCTACCTGGAACATCAGACGGGAGTGCAGATGTATTGGTGCCGAATGAATTTTTTTTTTTTTTTGAGATGGAGTCTTGCACTGGTCGTCCGGGCTGGAGCGTGATGGTGCGATCTTGGCTCACTGCGACTTCCGCCTCCCGGGTTCAAGCAATTCTCCTGCCTCAGCCTCCCCAGTAGCTGGGATTACAGGTATGTGCCACCACACCTGGCTAATTTTTGTATTTTTAACAGAAACCGGGTTTCACCATATTGGCCAGGCTGGTCTCAAACTCCTCACCTCAGGCGATACACCCACGTTGGCCTCCCAAAGCGCTGGGATTACAGGTGTGAGTCACCGCACCTGGCCAGATCTCTTTCACTGTCATAATTTTCTCACTATTATAATTTTTGCAAAGGCGGCTTCATTCAGCCTGGGAACCTTCCAGCATCCTGCCTCAGCTCACTAGAGGGTCAGAGCTTGTGTCACCCCAGACCTCTTGTCATCTATGGTCATTCTTGTCACCATCTTGGTTTTGGTGGCTTTTAGCCGGCTTCTTTATTGCAACCTGTTTTCTCAGCAAGGTCTTTATGACCCGTGTCTTGTGCTGACCCCGTCTTATCCTGTGACTTAGAATGCCATAACCATCTGGGAATTCAGCCCGGTAGGTCTCAGCTTCTTCACCCAGCTCCTATTCAAGATGGAGTTGCTCTCGTTCAAATACCTCTGATACTTGAGCTAACATTGTGGATGGGAGGGGAAGACAGGATTAAAGGAACAGTCACAAATAATGAATTACAGAAGAGACAGCAGAGGACTGAGTGTGGTGGCTCATGCCTTATAATCCCAGCATGTTGGCAGGCCGAGGTGGGCGAATCATTGGAGGTCAGGAGTTTGAGACCAGCCTGGCCAACATGGTGAAACCCCGTCTCTACTAAAAATACAAAAATTAGCCGGGCGTGGTGGCAGGTGCGTGCCTGTAATCCCGGCAACTGGGGAGGCTGAGGCAGGAGAATCACTTGCACTTGGGAGATGGAGGTTGCAGTGAGCTGAGATCGCGCCACTGCACTCCAGCCTGGGTGACAGAGCAAGACTTTGTTTCGAAAAAAAAAAAAAGAGAGCGAGAGATCTGACCTAAGCTAAGCAACTCCCTCTTGCCTTTAACCTCCAAACTGCCCTTGACTATTCCAGGGGTGTGGGCCAAGCTAATTTTGGGAGGAATTTAGTTTATGGTTTAACCTTAAAGCAAGGATGATAGTAATAACCCTTCCCAAAACTAAACCGGATTGGTAAGACTAATGAAAAGCTACAAGGTCAGGATTGTGAGAGGGGCCTGAATTCTGTAAAATGTAAGTGTAGTTATAAATGATTACCAGCCATTGTTCCGGGGCTCCTAAGATTTGCAATTTCTCCAGTTGTTCCTGTAAGTAACATCACTATTGTATGATTTAAGATAGGCCTTTTGTGATATCTTTTCAGACTTTTGTATTTCTGAAGACCAGATGACTCCACCCGGCCAGAGACTCAGGACTCAGCTGGTCCTGTGGCCCCTACCCAGAAGTGGACTCAGCAGAGGAGGACCAGGTTCCATACCCCTATGACTGCATCCCCAACCAATCAGCAGCACCCACCCTCTAGCCACCTGCCAAACTATCTTTTAAAAACCCTAGTCTCTGAATTTTCCAGGAGGGTAAATTGAGTAATAGCAAAACTCTGGTCTCCTGTTTAACCAACTCTGTGTGAATTAGTCTTTCTTTTGCAATTTCTACCCCCAGCATTTTGTTTGTTTTGTTTTGTTTTGAGACAGTCTTGCTCTGTCACCCAGGCTGGAGTAGAGTAGCACGATCTCAGCTGACTGCAACCTCCGTCTCCTGGGTTCAAGTGATTCTCCTGTTTCAGCCTCCCAAGTAGCTGGGATTACAGGCACCCACCACCGTGCCCAGCTAATTTTCCATGTCTTGATAAATCGGCTCTATCTGGGCAGTTACATGAGGGCCACTGGGGGTGTCCCAGGTGGCAGGCAGCTCCTCACCAGTCTCATGCTGGAAGACACTGGGGAAACTGGATCCATTGATCACTTTGCTTCCCCGGCACTGTTATGGGGAAGGTGCCTGTGCCACCCATACTCCATACTCAGAGAGTCTGTGCGGTTTAAGACTCAGATAGGGGTCAGGGTATAGATCCTTCCCACTCCCTCAGTCTGGTGGTGCAGGGATGGGAATGGACATTTTCATCTTCATACCACAATTTGTTGTTGTTGTTGTTGTTGTTGTTGTTGTTGTTGTTGTTGAGATGGAGTCTCGCTCTGTCGCCCGCGCTGGAGTGCAGTGGTGTCACCTCGGCTCACTGCAAGCTCTGCCTCCCGGGTTCACCTCATTCTCCTGCCTCAGCCTCCCGAGTAGCTGGGACTACAGGCGCCTGCCACCACGCCCAGCTAATTTTTTGTATTTTTAGTAGAGACGGGGTTTCACCGTGTTAGCCAGGATGGTCTCAATCTCCTGACCTTGTGATCCACCTGCCTCAGCCTCCCAAAGTGCTGGGATTACAGGTGTGAGCCACCGCGCCCAGCCTATATCATAATTTTTTTTAAGCAATGATGGGGTTGTGCCTCCACCCCTTGTGGCAAAATGAAAAGAATAAATAAGAGCCTGTCTGGACAGTGTTAACTTCCAGTCCCTTCTAGATTGGACTCTGGATGCATGTTCATCTTCTCTGATAGATAAAAATTCCCAGGGAGAGTTTTTATGATAATTAGCTTCCTTCTGGACAATCTACCTTTAATCAGATAAGAGAAATCCAGGAAAAGCCCCTTTGTGCATTTGCTGTTTTCCAAATGCCTTCAGTTTGAAGTCATCATCATAGCAATGTGGCATATTTTGGGATGTTATTTCCTGGATTCCTTCAGCAGCCACCTGCTGTTGGGTATTTAGGCTTAATTAAAGTTGGCAAGGCATGCTCAGCTAGAGGCTCAGCTGCATGGGAGATGAGTTATAGGAAGTCCTATGTACGTAAGGGAAGCTCAGAACACTTTCATTGCACATTTTAAATAAATGCCTCTGGGCCAGGTGCAGTGGCTCACGCCTGTAATCCCAGCACTTTGGGAGGCCAAGGCGGGCCGATCACCTGAGGTCAGGAATTCGAGACCAGCCTGGCCAGCATGGCGAAACCCCATCTCTACTAAAAACACAAAACATTAGCCGGGCTTGGTGGTGGCGGGCGCCTATAATCCCAGCTACTCGGGAGGCTGAGACACAAGAATGGCTTGAAGCCGAGACGGGGCGGTTGCAGTGAGCCAAGATCGCACCACTGCACTACAGCCTGGGCAACAGAGCAAGACTCTGTCTCAAAGATAAATGCATACATACATACGTCTGACCTGTGCCTTGGGATAGGGTCTTACCCCCTATACAAATGGCCTGGGTGTGAGAGAGCAGCAAGTCCTGATACAAGGATCCCTCTGGGTTCTTAGAATTTTTCTTTGAGACGAAGTCTAGTTCTGTCACCCAGGCTGGAGTGCAGTGCCATGATCTCAGCTCCCTGCAACTTCTGCCTCCTGGGTTCCAACGATTCTTCTGCCTCAGCCTCCCGAGTAGCTGGGATTACAGGTGCCCGCCACCATGCCTGGCTAATTTTTGTATTTTTAGTAGAGACTGGGTTTCATCATGTTGGCCAGGTTGGTCTCGAACTCCTGACCTCGTGATCCACCCACCTCGGTCTCTCGAAGTGCTGGGATTACAAGTGTGAGCCACCGCGCCCAACTGGGTTCTTAGAATTTTGACTTGTGAAAGAAAATAAAATTTGGAGACCTTCTAAATTTACTAGGGCAGAAGGGAATTAAGCCCTGGAGACTGATTCTCATAGCATGTTTGTAACTCCTGCCCTCCTTTTTTTTTTTTTTTTTTTTTTTTTTTTTTTTTGAGACGGAGTCTCGCTCTGTCGCCCAGGCTGGAGTGCAGTGGCCGGATCTCCGCTCACTGCAAGCTCCGCCTCCCGGGTTTACGCCATTCTCCTGCCTCAGCCTCCCGAGTAGCTGGGACTACAGGCGCCCGCCACCTCGCCCGGCTAGTTTTTTTGTATTTTTTTAGTAGAGACGGGGTTTCACCATGTTAGCCAGGATGGTCTTGATCTCCTGACCTCGTGATCCGCCCATCTCGGCCTCCCAAAGTGCTGGGATTACAGGTTTGAGCAACCGCGCCCGGCCACTCCTGCCCTTAGATTGCAGATTAACTTTCTTCCTCATTGTTCTTGTTCTATAAATGACTAGGAGAGACCAGAGACCAGACCTCCTTCCCCTCCAATCACTGATCTCTGTTATAAATTAACTGCCTCCTCTATTGTCCTGTGCCTAACTCAGACCAGATGGCGCAAAGGTCTGTTACATCTTCAGTGTTAAGGTTAAAATATACCTTTCCTGAAAGAAAAAGACCACCTCAACTAATCGGATTGCATTAAGCCTTATAGAGAAATATGTTGAAATTCTGTTAAGTGGCCCTAAACTTTATCTTTGTAAATAATCCCGAATTTCTACACTTCAGATCAAAACTGCCTTTGCAGAGATTACGACCGTGAGAGGAATCTATCATGGCTGACTCCATCTTGCTTCTAGCTTCCCAGGCTGGCTGTCCTCACTCAGTCCTGGGCGTGGGCCAAGCTAGCCTTGGGAGGAATTCAGTTTATAGTTTAACTTTGAAGCAAGGATGATAATAGTCCCTCCCTACAACTGAGCCGTCCTTGTTTTGGGGCTGAAACCGCCTTTGTAAGACTAATGAAAGGTCACAAGATTAAGATTACGGGAGGAGCCTGAATTTTGTTAAAATGTAGGCATAGTTGGCTGGGCGCAGTGGCTCACGCCTGTAATCCCAGCACTTTGGGAGGCCAAGGCAGGTGGATCATGAGGTCAGGAGTTCAACACCAGCCTGGCCAACATGGTGAAAACCTGTCTCTACTAAAAAAAAAAAAAAAAAAAAAAAAAAAAAACTAGCCCGGTGTAGGCCGGGCACAGTGGCTCACTCCTGTAATCCCAGCACTTTGGGAGGTGGATGCAGGCAGATCACGAGGTCAGGAGTTCAAGACCAGCCTGGCCAACACCATGAAACCCCGTCTGTACTAAAAATACAAAAAAAAAAGACCAGGCGCGGTGGCTCATGGCTGTAATCCCAGCACTTTGGGAGGCCGAGGCGGGCGGATCACGAGGTCAGGAGATCAAGACCATCCTGGCTAACCCGGTGAAACCCTATCTCTACTAAAAAATACAGAAAACTAGCCGGGCGAGATGGCGGGCACCTGTAGTCCCAGGTACTCAGGAGGCTGAGGCAGGAGAATGGCGTAAACCTGGGAGGCAGAGCTTGCAGTGAGCTGAGATCCGGCCACTGCACTCCAGCCTGGGCGACAGAGCGAGACTCATCTCAAAAAAAAAGAAAAAGAAAAAAATACAAAAAAAAAAAAATTAGTTGGGCATGGTGGCAGGCACCTGTAATCCCAGCTACTTGGGAGACTGAGGCAGGAGAATTGCTTGAACCTGGGAGGCGGAGGTTGCAGTGAGCCGAGATCATGTCACTGCACTCCAGCTCTGGGCAACAGAGCAAGACTGTCTCTAAAAAAAATTTCAGTGAACAAAAATTCATGCTGGGCGCAGTGGCTCACACCTGTAATTCCAGCACTTTGGGAGGCTGAGGTGAGCAGATCACAAGGTCAGGAGTTTGACCAGCCTGACCAGAGTTCGACCAGCCTGACCAACATCGTGAAACCCTGTTCCTACTGAAAATACAAAAAATTAGCCAGGTGTGGTGGCAGGCACCTGTAATCCCAGCTACTCGGGAAGCTGAGGCAGGAGAATCGCTTGAACCCGGGAGGCGGAGGTTGCAGTGAGCCGAGATCACACCACTGCACTCCAGCCTGGGCAACAGAGTGAGACTCCGTCTCCAAAATGGAGGCATGGTTTCTGTAATTCCTTACTGCTCAGGAGTCATATGGCCAGAGGTCACAAGATCTGTGGCTTCCCCAGTTGCTCCTATAGATAACATCACTATTGTAGAACCTAGGATTGGTCTTTCGAGATGTTTTTCAGACTGATCCCCTCCAGACTCATGACTAATGACTCAACCAGTCCTGTAACCCCAGCCAGAGATAGATGGCCATTTTCTACACCCTGTGGTTTTATCCCGAACCAATCAGCAGCATCCATCCCCAAGCCCCTGCCCACCAAACTGTCCTTGAAAACCCCCCTAACCTCGGAGCTTTGGGGAGACTGATTTCAATAGTAACTCCATCTTCCATGTAGCTGGCCTCGAATTATTAATAATTAAACTCTTTTTTTTTTTTGAGACGGAGTCTCACTGTTGCCCAGGTTGGAGTGCAGTGGCACGATCCCGGCTCACTGCAGGCTCTGCCTTCCGGGTTCAAGCGATTCTCCTGCCTCAGCCTCTGGAGTAGCTAGGGCTACAGGCACCCGCCACCACGCCCGGCTAATTTTGTATATTTAGTAGAGACGGGGTTTCACCACACTAGCCAGGCTGATCTCGAACTCCCGACCTCAGGTAATCTGCCCGCCTCCGTCTCCCAAAGTGCTGAGATTACAGGCATGAGCCACAGCACCCGGTCCTAAACTCTTTCTTTGCTGCAATACCATGGTTAATAAATTTGTATGCCTTTTTTCCTTTTTTTTTTTTTTTTTTTTTTGATACAGGGTCTCACTTATGTTGCCCGCGCTAGAGTGCAGTGGTTTTTCACAGGCATGACCACAGCACACTACAGCCTTAAACTCCCGGGCTCAGGTGACCCTGCTGCCTCGTCCTACCAAGTAGCCCTTTTCTCCTCTTTTTTTTTTTTTTTTTTTTTGAGACGGAGTCTGGCTCTGTCTCCCAGGCTGGAGTGCGGTGGCGCGATCTCCACTCACTGCAAGCTCCGCCTCCCGGGTTCACGCCATTCTCCTGCCTCAGCCTCCCATGTGGCTGGGACTACAGGCGCCGCCACCACACCCGGCTAATTTTTGTATTTTTAGTAGAGACGGGGTTTCACCGTGTTAGTCAGGATGGTCTCGATCTCCTGACCTTGTGATCCGCCCATCTCGGCCTCCCAAAGTGCTGGGATTACAGGCGTGAGCCACCGCGCCCGGCCCCTTTTCTCCTCTTAATCTGTTTTTTGTCACTTGATTTTCATCAAACCTTCAGAGATGGAAGGAGAAGTTTGCCCTGGGCCCCTATAGTTTTGGCACAGTAAGCAGGATTCCAAAACCACTCTGCTCTTCTGGAAGCTGTAGTCAAGGGAACCCAGGGCCCGAGGAGCCAGCAGAAGGGTGAGAAATTCTTCCCAGCCAGGCTACTGGCCTCTCTCTCTGTAGAGTATGGTTGAGCAGATGGTAAAAATTACTGTTTATCTCTTTTTCCTCTCCAAAATCTTGATTAATGAGAGAAGAAGATTTGTATGATTTAGTCTTGGGTATAGCAACTCTGGTGTACTTTTTTTTTTTCTTTTAAACAGAGTCTCGCTCTGTCACCCAGGCTGGAGTGCAATGGTGCGATCTTGGATCACTGCAACCTCCACCTCCCAGGTATAAGCAATTCCCCTGCCTCAGCGTCCTGAATAGCTGGGATTATGGGCACCCGCCGCCAAGCTTGGCTAATTTTTGTATTTTTAGTAAAGACAGGTTTCGCCATGTTGGCCAGGCTGGTCTAGAACTCCTGACCTCAGGTGATCCACCTCGGCCTCCCAAAGTGCTGGGATTACAGGCATGAGCCACCACGCCTGGCTTGGTGTGCTTTTTGGTATGAATATTCATATTGTCTGATCCTTTTCCCCCCAGGAATAGTATTTTCCTCAGTCTTTGTCTTTCTGTCTTGTTCTGTCATAGACAAGGGCACCATAGGGTGGAACACAGACCTAAAACTCCTAGAAGTCCATTGTTCGAGCTGGCCCTGCATACTGGTCAGTTTCACTGTTCTGACCAGGTCAGCTTCTATTTAGACAAATCTTGCTCGGGGTCCCCAAAATAAAAACCGGATAAGGTTGTGTTAGGCAGTCCTTTACTTACTTACTTATTTATTTATTTATTTATTTATTTATTTATTTATTTATTTATTTTTGAGACGGAGTTTTGCTCTTGTCGCCCAGGCTGGAGAGCAGTAGTGCAATCTCGGCTCACTGCAACCTTTGCCTTCTGGTTTCAAGCAATTCTCCTGCCTCAGCCTCCCGAGTAGCTGGGATTACAGGCGCGTGCCAGCACGCCCAGCTAATTTTTGTATTTTTAGTAGAGACTGGGTTTCACCATGTTGGCCAGGCTGGTCTAGAACTCCTGACCTCAGGTAATCCACCCACCTCGGCCTCCCAAAGTGCTGGGATTAGAGGCGTGAGCCACCACGCCTGGCCCGCGCAGTTCTTGCATTACTATAAAGAAATACCTGAGACTGGGTAATTTATAAAGAAAAGAGGATTAATTGGCTCACGGTTCTGCAGGCTGTACAGGAAGCATGGTGCTGACGTCCACCTGGCTTCTGGGAAGCATCAGGGAGCCTTTACTCATGTAGAAGGCGAGGTGGGAGCAGGCACAGCACATGACAAGAGCAGACACGGGTGGGAGAAGGTGCCACACCCTTTCAAACAACCAGATCTCGTGAGATATCACTCACTATCACAAGGACAGCACCAAGGAGATGACACTAAACCATTTATGAGAAAGCCACTCCATGATCCAATCACCTCCCATCAGGCGCCACCTCCAGCATTGGCAATTACAATCCAGCAGGAGACTTGGGGGGACAAATAGCCAAACCATATCAGGTTCCCTCTTGTCTTGTTGTATGTCCTCGAGAGCTTGCTTGTGACAAGGGGGAGCACTCTCTCTTAGTCTTCATCATCCGGGGGGCATGATTTTGGGGTGACATCCAGTGTCCAATCTGAAAAGATTGGGACCCCCAAGACACACGAAATTTTAGGCAGGATACTCTCTGTTGTGAATCTGCCAGGCTCTCAGGGGAGTTTGAGGAAGTCCCGTCTAAGCGGACTTTATCATCTCAACGCATGCTGCATGGTTAGTCCCAAGAAAATCCAACCCCAAGAGGACCTACCCAGTATCACAGATTAATGCGCCTGTGACTGGCAGCACCCCAACATGTGTATAGAAGTACCTTATACACAAACACCATCCTTAACTGGCTGTGGCAGCAAGAGTCTTTTGCCACCTAGGCACAGTGGCTCACACCTGTAATCTCAGCACTTTGGGAGTCCAAGGCAGGTAGATCACGTGAGGTCAGGAGTTCAAGACCAGCCTGACCGACATGGTGAAACCCCGTCTCTACTAAAACTACAAAAAAATTAGCCAGGCGTGGTGGTGCACACCTGTAATCCCAGCTACTCGGGAGGCTGAGGCAGGAGGATCACTTGAACCCAGGAGGTGGAGGTTGCAGTGAGCCAAGATCATGCCATTACACTCCAGCCTGGGTGACAGAGTGAAAATGCATCTCAAAAAAAAAAGAGTCTTTTGCCATCTGAGCCTATTCCTGGGAGTGATCATTGAGACTGCCTCTCCTATGCCCATTCCAGAAAACAGCCCTTGATTCTATGATAAAAACTTACTAATCCCAGCACTTTGGGAGGCTGAGGCAGGCAGATCACTTGAGGTCAGGAGTTCACGACCAGCCTGACCAACGTGGAGAAACCCCGTCTCTACTAAAAATACAAAATTAGCTGGGCGTGGTGGCGCATGCTTGTAATCCCAGCTACTCGGGAGGCTGAAGCAGGAGAGTCGCTTGAACCCGGGAGGCGGGGGTTGCACTGAGCTGAGATCGCACCATTGCACTCCAGCCTGGGCAACAAAAGCAAAACTCCATCTCAAAAAAAAAAACTTATTGTTAACCTGGAAAATTACGTCCTGGGCTTTCCATGAAGAGGTGGATTGGACTGAGTCACTATTAGAATAAATATATCATTGAAATTTTAATTATCCGTGGCTAAAAATGGATATTTTAAATTAGAAAGACTTCTATATTTGAAAAATATTTTAGACCTCTCTCGTTCCAAACAATTGCCTATTTGAATTTATGGGTGGCTGAAACTTTTTTTTTTTTTTTTTTTTGAGACAGGGTCTCCCTCTGTCTCCCGGGATGGAGTGCAGTGGCACAATCACAGCTCACTGCAGCCTTGAACTGCTGGGCTCAGGCGATCCTCCTACCTCAGCCTCCTGTGTAGCTGGGACTACAGGGCCATCCCACCACCCTCGACTTTTAAATTTTTTTTAGAAATGGGGGGTCTCACTATGTTGCCCAGGCTGATCTTGAACTTCTGGGCTCAAGCAATCCTCCTGCCTTGGCCTCTCAAAGTGCTGGGATTACAGGTGTGAGCCACCATGCCCAGCCCAAACTTTTTAGAAAACACACATAGGCCGGGCGCGGTGGCTCAAGCCTGTAATCCCAGCACTTTGGGAGGCCGAGACGGGTGGATCACGACGTCAGGAGATCGAGACCATCCTGGCTAACACGGTGAAACCCCGTCTCTACTAAAAAATACAAAAAACTAGCCGGGCGAGGTGGCGGGCGCCTGTAGTCCCAGCTACTCGGGAGGCTGAGGCAGGAGAATGGCGTGAACCAGGGAGGCGGAGCTTGCAGTGAGCTGAGATCCGGCCACTGCACTGCAGCCTGGGTGACAGAGCGAGACTCCGTCTCAAAAAAAAAAAAAAAAAAAAAAAAAAAAAAAAAAAAAAAAAAAGAAAACACACATAATAGCTGGGTGGTAACAGAGCCTGGCAGGGGTGGAAAGGAGGGAGTCCTGTCAGTGAGTCGGAGTGGAGTGAGAAAGGCAATTTGTGGGGTGTGGGAGCCCAAGTGGGGTGAGGGGGCACCTGGGACCTGGCACTGGTGACCAAGGGCCCTACCCCATTTTACTCTTCTCCATGGCGCTTACACTGCGCGAGGTGTTAGGAATGTACTTGTCTGTTTATGTATCATCAGCCCCACCCATCCACCCACTCACTAGAAGATCCTCCAGGGCGGGGACTTGGTCACTGCTGTATTCTCAGGGATACTGGTGGCATTTGGTAAAGTGCAGAATGAATGAGTGTAACCTGTAGCCCCGTCCCTTGACCATCTCAGACAGCGAGACTTGGCAACACCTGCATGAGGCGGCGGGCAAGAGAGAGAAGTGAACCCTGTTGGGGGTTTCTGCTCTGACCACAGGAGAGAGGGGGACAGCTTTCACTGAAGCAGAAAGGAAGAGTGAGCCAGGGGTGGGTGGGGAGTCGGGTTGGGGCAGATTCCATTTGCGGGGACCTGCAAGTGCCTGGATGGGGATGCCCCCTAGGCTGCCGGAGAGAGGGTCCGGGGCACAGGGCCGCAGAGCTGGGCAGGGAGGAGGTAAGGGTCAGCACCAGGCTGAGCTGCCAGTACCAAGGCTGCGGCAGGCGGCTCTAGAACAATCTGCCACTTGCAATGCAGGAATTAAGAAAGGAGGCCGGGCACGGTGGCGCATAGCTGTAATCTCAGCACTTTGGTAGGCCAGGCGGGGGAGGATCACCTGGGGTCAGAAGTTCAAGACCAGCCTGGCCAACATGGTGAAACCCCATCTCTACTAAAAATACATTTAGCTAGGTGTGGTGATGCACGCCTGTAATCCCAGCTACTCGGGAGGCTGAGGATCGCTTGAACCCAGGAGGTGGAGGTTGCAGTGAGCCGAGATTGCACCATTGCACTCCAGCTTGGGCTACAGAGCAAGACTCCGTCTCAAAAACAAAACAAAACAAAAAAAAGGAATGGGAGGTTTGGAGGGACACAAAACACGGTTTCAACAAAATGAGCTTTGCTGACTCAGTACCTGCCAGGGTTTACGCTCATTTCCCCATCCCTGGAGGAAGCGGGCAGGAGAGAAAGTGAATTCCGCGTTCCCAGTCCCGAGAATGCGGCGGAAACCACGCGGCGCCGCCGAGCGGGCAGCAGGGGGAGCCGCTGAGCCAGGGGCTGAGGGTTGCAGGCGTCCGTGGCCTTGGCCAGGCATCGCCACCAGGTGGCGCCGCGCGCTTTCCGTGCGCCCAACCCGGAGGCCGCGAGGTCGGGGAGTGGATGCCCCGGGGAGAAGCGCGGCTGGGCGGCCTAAGGCTCCCGGCTGCCGAGCTCCGTCGCGGCCTCCTTGCCTCCTGCAGGGGTGGCGGCGGCACAGAGGTGTGCACCTCCACAGCCGGCCCCACACCCGCGGAGACTGAAAGCCGTGCACGAGGCTGCGAGCAGGAGCATCCAACAGGCTAGGGTTTGAATCCCTGGGCAGCTGCCTGCACGAAGGCGCGCGGCCTCGCCTCTCTCCACCTCAGACTTCGCGCCTGTGCAGTGGGAGCATGACACTGATCTCACAGGGCGGCAGTAAGGATTAAATTAGGTGACAGTAGTGGTGATGATGATGATAACATGTGTACAGAGTTCTCGTCCAGGTCTGGCGAGGTTCAGGGCACTTCACAGATATTAACTCATGATTCTAGTTCCCTGTGATGCTGGGATGGCTGAGGACCAGGGGCTGAGTCTCCTGCACAAAGGGAAGGGCGGCCAGGCCTCTCTTATCGTGGCCACCTTCCCCGCTGGCCCTGGGTGCTGTTGGTGCTGAGGGATGACTGCTGTCCAAAGGCAGTAGAGAGAGGAGGGGCCTTCGATGCTGAAGGCCGGAGGGCCTCTTGTTTCTTGTCAGCCTACGGTGACAGGGAGCAGAGGCTGTGGGTGGCAGAGCCCCACTGTTGATCTGAGAACAGTGGAGGAACCACGGAGGCAGACAGCACCTCCCGCAGGAGCCAGGGGGCTGGGGCTGCAGTGAGCTGAGATCGTGCCACTGCAATCCAGCCTGGGCAACAGAGAGAGACGCCTGTAATCCCAGCACTTTGGGAGGTTGAGGCCAGTGGATCACCTGAGGTCACGAGTTTGAGATCAGCCTGGCCAACATGGTGAAACCCTGTCTCTACGAAAAAATACAAAAATGAGCCGTGTGTGGTGGCGCATTCCTGTAACTCCAGCTACTCGGGAGGCTGAGGCAGGAGAATCGCTTGAACCCGGGAGGTGGAGGTTGCAGTGAGCCAAGATCGCGCCACTGCGCTCCAGCCTGGGTGACAGAGTGAGACTCAGTCTCAAAAAGAAAGAAAGAAAAATATTCTTCTTTTAGAGCAGAAACATCCAGTCTCACAAAGCCCAAAGATGCTGTTCTAAAATATACTAGAAGGATAGCTCAAACACTCACATTTTCTGGGGTTCACTGTGTCAGGCTCAGTTATAAGCAGTTTTACATATATGAATTATTTATTTCCAACAACAATTCTAAAAGTTGAGCACTGGCCTCTGCTGTGGTCTAAGCAGCCCCAGAGCCTTCTGGGAAAGGCACCCCTGCCGTGGACGGAGGATGGGTGTGTGGTGGGTGAGTGGAGGCCACAGCTCAGCTCTGAGGTTTCAGCCTCAGTGACCAGGCAGAGTGCCTTCCTTGCCTTCCTCACACGGAGGTGGCCCAGAGTTGGTGGCCCCGGTGAGATTGGTTGGAGGTGTGTTGAGTTTGAGGGCTCCGTGGAATGTTGGGGGGATTTCCAGAGGCAGCTGGAGGGGAAGAGGTGGTGGCCAGGGTGGACGAGTGGGTGGTGAAGGAGAGATGAGCTGCGGTCAAGACCAGGGTGACACTGGGCAGTAAGGGTGATCCCGAGGACTCAGATCCCCCAGGGCCGTCGGAAGCAAAAGGTTGGGCGGTGGGAATTCCATGGGAGGGTCCCCAGAAGCCCCTGTTTACCGTCTGTGGTCTGTCCTGGGGTAGGGCAGGCAGGGCGAGGGGGCTTCATGACCCAAGTGAGGGGTGGGCCTGGGTGGGGAGTATTTTCAGCGGGTTCTCTCCCCACTGTCACCCCAGTGAGGCCACCTGAGGTCACCTCTTCCCCGGGGGGTCTCGGGCCACTGGCGCCTCTAAGGCCTGGGGCTGCTGTGAGTTTCGGACCCAGGAGGAAGGGGTGAGTCTGAACTCACTTGAAGTTCTGAGTCCTGGGGCTTCAGGGCCACACCTACCTGAGTTTGTGCTGGGGGTTGGTGCCCTCCCTCTTCGGCTGTCAGCAGGGTGCCTTCTCCCCAGGCTCCTTCTCCTCTTCTCCAAGAAAGAGGCCGGGGCACCTGTCCTCCCAGCTCACACATTCTACGAACCCCCAGGGGAGGACGGTCCTCAGCAGCTGACCCTCTCCCGTTTCTTACCACCAGCCGAGAATGAGGATGTGCTGAGAAGCCAGAAACAGCAGTCCCTGCCCCCCATCCCCACCCACCGTGCTCAGAGGCCTAGAACAAAAACATCCCACAAATAGAAATCAAAGCCTGAGAAAGAATCGAGGAGCCGTGACCCCGCCGTGGGAAAGGCTGTGTGACCTTGGCCAAGTCACTTCACTTCTCTGAGTGCACCTGCCTGTCTGTAAAATGGGGTAATGGTCTCAACCTTGGGGAGCTGCTGGGAGAAGGTGAGCTAAGATGTCAGAGGCCGGGTGCAGGTGTGAAGTTCAGTCTAAAAACAAAGCCCCTCGCAGCAGGGTCCTCGCCGGACTCCCTGCTTGCCCTGGGCTCCCCCGCCCCCGCAGTCAGACCGGGACTGCCCCTGACCACTTTCCCGTAAGGCTGCGGTGGACGGGCTGCCACACTTGTCTGGGGAGCGCTTCTGCAGTCTTGCTCTCCACTTCCTGTTTTTCTCCCCAACGGATTTTTTGCGCCATTACTCTTTCATGGGGTGAGGGGCGAGTGGGGGTGGAGGCGGAGGCCTGCCTGGGAAGGAAGCCCTGGGGTCGGAGGCGCCCCGGACGCCACGAGGTTGTGAGAGGAGTGTGCTTTGCACTCTGCAGGCTCCAGCTCAGAGTAGCTGAGGATGCTAAGGAGGCTGGGGGCTGGCCCACGGGGGGAGCAGAGGAGTCCTCAGTGCGGTCCTCACTCTGGAAACAGCATTTTTCCCTAGGCTTGAGAATGACTCCAGGGATGGACTGATCCAGGCTGGACCCACATCTGTCCGGTGATACCAGGGGCAGAGGGACCACTCTGACAGGTGAGTGCAGCCTCCCTACTCCCCGGAGGCCGTCAGGCCTTGGAACGTGGACTGCAGGGTCTCTCGGCGTCAGGCCTCTCCTTGAAGGGTGTGAAGGGGCTGTTCCTGCACTGGCTGGGATGTGGACACTTGTCCTTTCTCTTCCTCGGCTACAGCCCCCTGGCCCCTGGGCAAAGCATCACCTTGCCCCTTCATGACCACATCACTCTTGTATTCCTTCATGACTGGTGACACCCTCTGGGTGCCAAACACAGGGAGGCAGCCCAGGAGCCAGTCCAGATCCACGCAGCGTGCCTGCTCCCAGGAGCAGCTGAGTGAATAGGCAATCACGGTTGAGTAGGCGGAGTGCTGGGAGGGGGATGATACAGCCTGGAGTATGAGGAAGGGTTCCTGAGGCAAGGGGGCCAAGGCAGGTAACATCTGTGCAGGGCCCGAATTCTACTGAGTAGTTAGCAGAGAAAGTGCGTGCGCGTGTGTGTGTGTGTGTGTACGTGTGTGTGTGTGTGTACGTGTGTGTGTGCGTGCGTGCGCGCGCAGGACAGGGCAGAAGGAAGTGTGGGGAAAGGCACTCCAGGTAAAGGGAACAGCATGTGCAAAGGCCCAGAGTCAGACAGCAAGCCTGGGATGTTCTGGAGCTACAAGTCCCGGTTCTTGGCCCAGCAGGGAGGGCAGAGAGGGGAAGTGATGAGAGGTGACCCTGGGAGGCTGGCTGGGTTGGCTCCATTCAGATGATTGGGGACCCAATTGTTCGAAAGCTATAGCCTCACCCTGTACCCCGGGACAGAATTCATGCCCCAGCCTAAGCTCAGAAACCAGCTCCCTTTTGCTCAAGCAGGAAAGGGGACTAACTTTACAACAGAGATGCAGGGTGCTCTTATCAGACCCAGAGCTGCAGATAGCCCGGGGACACTTCTCAGCACCACTCACCTGTCTGCCCCCATCTGCCCATCTGCATCACACCTGCCAAGCTGCTACATCCTGGACCCCTTCACCCAAAGAGAACTATGTGTGGTCTCAAGCCCACCTCCCTGGAAAGGACTTGATCAGCCTGTGTTGGATCCAGGCCTCCCTTCCAGTCCGTTCAGCTAGCTGGTGGTCAAGTGTGAACACTAAGCATCTGTCCTCATGGGTACATGACAAAGGGTTACCAAAAGGGGGTCAGACCGGCTGGGCACAGTGGCTCATGCCTGTAATCCCAGCACTTCGGGAGGCCAAGACAGGCAGATCACTTGAGGCCAGGAGTTCAAGACTAGCCTGGACAAATGGTGAAACCCCATCTCTACTAAAAATGCAAAAAATTAGCTGGGCATGGTGGCAGATGCCTGTAATCCCAGCTGCTCAGTAGGCTGAGGCAGGATAATTGCTTGAACCCTGGAGGTGGTGGTTGCAGTGAGCTGAGATCGCGCCACGGCACTCCAGCCTGGGTGACAGTGTGGGTGACAGAGCAAGACTGCAACTCAGAAAAAAAGAAAGGGATGGGGGCAAGTTGGCCTAATAGTCTAAAGGCCAGTGGTGTCCATTCTAGTTCATTCCATTCTGGTCCTGCCCAGCACACAGGCCCTTGCCCAGCTCCTTTGACTTTTCCCGGATATCCCCATTCCAGTTTTCTTTGCTTTACCTGGTCCTGCCACACCTCAAAGTCAACCTCAAATACCTCTCCCCTGTCAAATGAGGTGATCCAAGCCATGTCACCATGTCAAACTGTTGCATTCAGGGCTCTATTCTCAGAGCTGCCATCTTCATCTGATATCCTCCCTCCCTCCCTCCCTTTCTTCCCTCCCACCCTCCTTCCTTCCTTCCTTCCTTCCTTTTTCTTTCTTTTTTTAATTTTTATTTATTTGTTTTTTTGAGACGGAGTTTTGCTCTTGTTGCCCAGGCTGGAGTGCAATCTCAGCTCTCCGCAACCTCTGCCTCCCAGGTTCAAGCAATTCTCCTGCCTCAGCCTCCCGAGTAGCTGGGATTACAGGCATGCGCCACTATGCCCAGCTAATTTTGTCTTTTTAGTAGAGATGGGGTTTCTCCATGTTGGTCAGGCTGGTCTCGAACTCCCAACCTCAGGTGATCTACCTGCCTCTGCTTCCCAAAGTGCTGTGATTACAGGCGTCAGCCACTGCACCCAGCTTCTTTCTTTTTTGTAAAGAGACAGGGTCTCAGCTGTGTTGCCAGGTTGGAGTGCAGTGGCTATCCACAAGTGCAAGGATAGTGCACTACAGCCTCAGACTCCTGGGCTCAAGCAATCCTCCCGCCTCAGCCTCCCAAGTAACTGGGACTGCAGCCATGTGCCGTTATGCCCAGCTGCCCTCTGTTTCTGCTGAGTCTCCTCTCTGGTTGCTCTCCAGGATGCTCTCAACAGAGGAACAGATCAATTTAACCTCTGCTACCATACTTGATCTATAGAGCAAAAATGTGGATAGATACAAAGCACATGCCACAGCATTCCAGATGGGTCGGGTAAATTGAACATTTGAACAAGGTATCACAAGGGATTTGCTCTGTGGCTACCTTCCTTGGCCCCTTTGTTGACAGATGTGACTACCCCAAGTTCTGCCCATGGAGAAGGAATCTCTAGATCCCTTCTAGTCTAGAGTCTCTCAGACCTACCCTTGAGAGTTTCTTGGGAAGGCAGCTTCTAGGAGGTGATACAATCATCTTAGCAACCTGATTCTTGTTCGTGCTGGTACTTTGGCTTAGGAATTCTCCAGGTGGATGAGATATCACAAACCCCAATTTGTCTGGCTTGGTTTCCTGATTTTCAACTCTCATAAAACGCTAGTTGGTTGCCTGTGATTTTTATTTGGGTTCATGCCATTTACCAATAATCAATGTCACTCTTGTTGCCCAGGCTGGAGTGCAATGGCGTGATCTTGGCTCACTGCAACCTCCACTTCCCGGGTTCAAGCGATTCTCCTGCCTCAGCCTCCCTAGTAGCTGGGATTACAGGTGCTCACCACCAGGCCCAGCTAATTTTTTGTATTTTTAGTAGAAACGGGGTTTCACTATTTTGGCCAGGCTGGTCTTGAACTCCTGACCTCAGGCGATCCTCCTGCCTCAGCCTCCCAAAGTGCTGGGATTACAGGCGTGAGCCATCACGCCCACATAATGTCGTGACATCTTATGCAGTTGAACATTCAGCCTTAGACTAGGTCATGTCCCCAAGGTTCAGATTTCTTAGCAGCAAATATGAGGGCTAATTTCTTTTTTCAGCATAAGAGTGAAAAGAGGAAATAATCATCTGGCTTGAGATAGAAAGATTTTTTTTCTCTAATTTCTCTTGGAATGCTACCCCTGCCTGCCCTTCTACCACTGGACAAGAGGAGATACCATCATGTTTGTCTGGGAAGAGGAAGTACTTAAGAGGAACCAGAGACCAGAGGTTAAGGGTTGTGTGCTCCTCTGGCTCTTTCCAGATATTCTCATTCCAGTTGCTAGGCTCACATTCCTTTTTTTCTTTTTTTTAGACCGGGTCTTACTCTGTTGCCCAGGCTAGAGTGCAGTGGTGTGATCTCGGCTCACTGCAACTTCTACTCTGGTGCTCAGGTGATCCTCCCTTCTCAGCCTCCTGAGTAGCTGGGACTGCAAGTGTGTGCCACCACACCTGGTTAATTTTTGCTTTATTTTTTATTTATTTATTTTTTTGAGACGCAGTCTCACTCTGTCACTTAGGCTGGAGTGCAGTGACATGATCTTAGCTCACTATAGCCTCTGCCTTCCAGGTTCAAGCGATTCTCCTGCCTCAGCCTCCTGAGTAGCTGGGATTACAGGCGTGCATCACCAGGCCTGGCTAATTTTTGCATTTTTTTTTTTTTTTTTTTTTTGAGATGGAGTCTCACTCTGCCGCCTAGGCTGGAGTACAGTGGCCCGATCTCAGCTCACTGCAAGCTCCGCCTCCTGGGTTTAAGCCATTCTCCTGCCTCAGCCTCCCAAGTAGCTGGGACTACAGGCACCCGCCACGTCACCCGGCTAGTTTTTTGTATTTTTTAGTAGAGACGGGGTTTCACCGTGTTAGCCAGGATCGTCTTGATCTCCTGACCTCGTGATCCGCCCGTCTTGGCCTCCCAAAGTGCTGGGATTATAGGCTTGAGCCACCGCGCCCGGCCTAATTTTTGCATTTTTAGTAAAGACAGGGTTTCACCATGTTGGCCAGGCTGGTCTCGAACTCCTTACCTCATGTGATCCACCAGCCTCACCCTCCCAAAGTGCTGGGATTACAGGCGTGAGCTACCACGCCCGGCCCTAATTTTTGTATTTTTTGTAGAGATGCGGCCTCACCATGTTGCCCAGGCTGGTCTCAGACTCCGGAGTTCAAGTTATCTGCCCTCCTTGGCCTCCCAAATCGCTGGGATTACAGGCATGAGCCACTGCGTCCAGCCTCCAAGTTTCTTAAAGCTTCAGCCTTTGACTCCTATGAGGTCACTGAAAATAGTTTAACTGATCTATTAACACAAAACAAGAACTGCCAGTGTCCCATCCAAAAATAGGAAAACTTCATTACCCCTCACTCTGGCTCGAGTCAGCTAGTTTCATACTTTCTTTGAAAAATTGTTTCTTGACACCCCACTTCTGACACCAATATCTGTATTATTTGGGATTTTGTTTTGTTTTGTTTTGAATAATAATATCCAACTCAAGAGATTTTATACTGACTATTGTCTTCCCAAAATGTGTGCTTACCCAGAACCTCAGAATGTGATCTTAATTGGAAATAAGGTCTTTGCAGATGTAATTAGTTGAAATGAGGTTACACTGAACTTGGGTGTCCTTGTAGGAAGAAGGAAATTTACACCAGGCGCGGTGGCTCACGCCTGTAATCCCAGCACTTTGGGAGGCCGAGACGGGTGGGTCACCTGACGTCAGGAGTTCGAGACCAGCCTGGCCAGCATAGTGAAACCCCCTCTCTTAGCCAAACGTGGTGGTGCACTCCTGTAATCCCAGTTACTCAGGAGGCTGAGGCAGGAGAATCGCTTGAACCTGGGAGGTGGAGGTTGCAGTGAGTCAAGATTGCACCACCGTACTCCAGCCTGGGTGACAGAGCAAGACTGTCTTGAAAAAATAAGCTACAGTAACCAGGAGCTGGAAAGATGAGAGTTTTGTTTCTCATCTGTGTCTCTCTCTTCCTCTCTATGCATCTGCTACATGATTCTCCCCCAATCTCTCTTCCTCTGCATATCCGCTCCTCTGATTTCTTTAGTCCTTTTGAGGGCGTAAGAGGCCCTGCAGCTCCCTGGCTTCCATGTTAGACCACCCCCGCTCCAGGTGTCTAAAGAACACTAACTCTGTTCCCTTGATTCCAATTCCATATTCCCAGGGAAATCGCTAACTGGCTCGCCTTGGGTCAGGTGACCACCCCTGGTCTAATCAACTTGGATAGGGTCAACGGCATGCTGGGCAGTCACACCTGACTGGAGACTGCTGGTGTAGCCATGTGGATGCGCGAGGGATCTCCTAGAGCCGGAGCTGGGCATCCATTGCCATAGCACTGTGTTCTTGCAATTGCCTGGATTACAGCTCCCATTGGTTGAGGCTCTGCTGTCCACTGACAGACTTCTCCCATGCCAAGTGCATTCCCAAAGGAGTCCTTCTGGTGGGTTCCCATCCCGATACGGGGCTGCCCCTGTTACTGATGGTGCAGGCAGACGTGAGCATCTGGCTGCAACAAATAGGGCCTGGAGCCCAGACAGATGAAACACTTGCCCATCCAAAATCCTGATATGAGCAGCAAGAGGGGTTCGCTCTGACTTGGGAAAGGAAGTAAATAAATAAATGCCCAGTTTTTTGTCTTACATTTTTGTATTTTTATTACACCGTTAGCAAAATGTGAGCAGACAGACAAAAATTGAAAGAAAACATTTGAAACCCCACCTCTCTCCCAGCTTCCACTGTTCTAAGTCCCCTCCCACTGTTCTAAGTCCCCTCCCACTGTGCCCATGTGTGTATGTCACACACAGTTGTGACCCAGGTACAAACAATTCTGCATTTTTTGGGGGTAGGGGGCAGGGTCTCGCTCTGTGGCTCAGGCTGGTGTGCAGTGGTGCAATCTTGGCTCACTTCAGCCTCCACCTCCTGGGTTTAAGCAATTCTCATGCTTCAGCCTCCCCAGTAGCTGGGATTACAGGTGCCCGCTACCATACCTGGCTAATTTTTGTATTTTTAGTAGAGACAGGGTTTCACCGTGTTGGCCTGGCTGGTCTTGAACTCCTGGCCTCAAATGATCCTCCTACCTGGGCCTCCCAAAGTGCTGGGATTACAGGCATGAGCCACCTCACTGGGCTTTGCATTGAATTTTTTCACCAGAAGACACCATCATTTCCCATGATGCTGTGGGTCTTCAGAATTGTCATTTTCAGTGGCTGCTTACTCTTCTTTTGAGTGGATGTGCCATGCCTTTCTCTGGACGGTTCCAGCCATAGGGAGAAGGCAGAGGCTGGCCCTCTGGGTGGTGATGTGACACATTTTCTTCCTCCCATTTTTGGTTCATGGGCCAAATTAATGTTATCTCTTGTCCAATAAGCCCTATGCCCCTCCTTCTACCTGGCTTCAGGGTTATAGAAAGGCCACCAGGGACGGCGAAGCTCACAGCTCAGGGCTTAGGTGGATAGAGTTCATAAACCTCCACCTATCAAGTTGGTGACCTTGGCAAGTTACCTATGGCATGGTTTCTTTCTTTTCTTTTCTTTCTTTTTTTTTTTTTTTGAGACAGTCTTGCTCTGTTGCCCAGGTTGGAGTGCAGTGACACAATCTCAGCTCACTGCAAACTCTGCCTCCCAGGTTCAGGTGATTCTTGTGCCTCAGCCTCACCCACTGAGGGATTACAGGTGCCTGCCACCATGTCTGGCTAATTTTTGTATTTTTAGTAGAGACAAAGTGTCTCCATGTTGGCCAGGCTGGTCTCAAGCTCCTGGTCTCAAGTGATCCACCTGCCTTGGCCTCCCAAAGTGCTGGGATTACAAGTGTCAGCCACCACGCCCAGCTATGGCACTGCCTCAGTTTCTTAACTAGTAAAATGGAGACTGTAACAGCAGTGATCACAGGGCGTTACTAGAGAACGCGGCAGGATGATGCATGAAAGGCCACGGCTGATTGCCCAGCAGTGTATCTGCCTTTTCTCATTTGATTGTGAGGCCCAAACCCTTTCCACGAGGCCACATCTTTTTTTATTTTTTATTATTTTGAGATGGAGTCTTACTCTGTTGCCCGGGCTGGAGTGCAGTGGCATGATCTCAGCTCACTGCAACCTCTGCCTTCTGGGTTCAAGCAATTCTCCTGCCTCGGCCTCCTGAGTAGCTGGGATTACAGGCGCCTGCCACCACACCCAGCTAATTTTTGTATTTTTAGTAGAGACGGGGTTTCACCATGTTGGCCAGGCTGATCTCAAACTCCTGACCTCGTGATCTGCCCGCCTTGGCCTCCCAAAGTGCTAGGATTACAGATATGAGCCACTGCGCCCGACCTGAGGCCACATCTTTATACTTCTCATTTTATTGGCTGCATAATAATCCATAGAAGAGGCCAGGCATGGTGGTTCACACCTGTGATCCCAGTACTATGGGAGGCCGAGGTGGTAGGATTGCTTGAGCCCAGGAGTTTGAGACTAGCCCAGGAAGCATAGTGAAACTCCATCTCTACAAAATTACAAAAATTAGCTAGGCATGGTGGTGTGCGCCTACAGTCCCAGCTACGCCACAGGATCACTTAAGCCCAGGAGAACGAGGTTGTACTGAGCCATGATCACACCACTGCACTCCAGCCTGGGTGACAGAGCAAGAACCTATCTTAATAAATAAGTAAATAAACAGCCAGTTTATTCTCTTCCAGTTCAGGTAGTCAGAAGTCCAAAGTCACAGTGGAGGCAGGGCCATGCTCTCTCTGGAGGCCATACGGGAGGATCCTTACTAGCCTCTTCCAGCTTCTGGCAGCTCCTGGCACTCCTTGGCTTGTGGCCACATCGCTCTGTGGCAGACTAAAATCTGCCACCCCAAATGTATTTCTTTGCGTATTTTGAGATGGCTCTTTAGATAAACTGCAGACACAGGAATACCTCTGAAAAGTTGTTCTTTTGTAAAAACCATACACCTGTCAAGGAGTTCTAGGCCGGGCACCATGGCTCACGCCTGTAATCCTAGCACTTTGGGAGGCCAAGGCAGGCGGATCACTTGAGGTCAGGACTTTGAGACCAGCCTGGCCAACATGGTGAAATCCTGTCTCTAGTAAAAATGCAAAAATAATTAGCCAGGCGTGGTAGCAGGCACCTGTATTCCCAGCTACTCGGGAGGCTGAGGCAGAAGAATTGCTTGAACCCTGAAGGCAGAGGTTGCAGTGAGTTGAGATCTTGCCATTGTACTCCAGCCTGGAAAACAGAGCGAGACTCTGTCTCAAAATAAATAAATAAATAAATGAAAAAATAAAGGAGCTCTACGTGAGTAAGTACTGAATGCAAGCAGAGGCTTACTCTGAGGCTCCTTATCAGCCTAAAGATAGGTCTAGGAAAGATCCTATCAGAGGAAAAGAGACTTACAGGCAACTGCACAGATAGATTGCTACAGACCATCCATCACCTGTTCTGCTGAGGGCAGTTTCGAAGCTACCTGAGAGCCGTTATCTGCACCTTTTCACTCACTGTGCACTCACGCCTCCCTCACCTCCCTATAGCTTGTCACCCCTCCCTGCAGAACCTCCAAACCCCGCTTCCGATGTTGTCAAAACTTCAATCATCTGACCCTTTTGCAATTTTTTTTTTTTTTTTTGAGACAGCGTCTTGCTCTGTCGCCCAGGCTGGAGTGCAGTGGTGCGATCTTGGCCCACTGCAACCTCTGCTTTCTGGGCTCAAGTGATCCTCCCACCTCAGCCTCAGGAGGAACTGGGACCACAGGTGCCCACCACCATGACCTGCTAGCTTTTGTGGAGATGAGATTTTGCCAGGTTGCCCAGGCCAGTCTCAAACTCCTGGGCTCAAGCCATCTGCCCACCTCATCCTGCCAAAGTGTTGGGATTACAAGAGTGAGCCATCACCTCCGGCCTGGGATTAGGATCCGGACGTATCTTTTTGGAGGCCACCATTCAACTCCTTACATGTGAAAATGGTTTCTTCTAATTCTAAGCCTTTTCCCTCTCCAGGATGTACACTTTTTCATCCTGTCTTTCTGTCCTGGGAAAAAGTAACCATTTCTATTCCTTCTCATGGAGGATTTTGGGGTTTCACCTGGGGTTGCTTCACACACTAGGTGCTTTTCAAGATAGAGGGCTAACTACCGAGAGTGGGTATTCATCTAGAGAAATAGAGGCTTTTGGAGCAGGAGCACCCTGCATAGTGGCGGATGGGGCAGGGCCCAGCTCCATCCTGCTGAGCACCCCCAAGAGGGTAACCTATTTGCAAAGCTTTTACTTGTCTCTCAACCACTTTCGCTAAAACCTCTATTTTTAGCCTCACAACTTCTCTGAAGTTGGAGTAACAAACCTCATTTTTACAGAAGAAACAGACTGAAGGGTTGGGGGCAGGGCTGCATTTCAGGGCCCCCAGAAGGGGAGGCTGAGGCACCTCCACCCCTAAGGACAGACTCTCCAGGGCAGGGCTGGGAGAACAGGGCCTCACTTTCTGGAGTTTTCTGCCTCCCTCTTCTGGGGCTCTGCCTCTGCCTGCCCCTCAGTCTCAACCGTTGTCTTTAGGGTTTTTTGTTTGTTTGTTTGTTTGTTTTTGTTTTTGTTTTTGTTTTGTTTTTTTGAGACGGAGTCCCGCTCTGTCGCCCGGGCTGGAGTGCAGTGGCCGGATCTCAGCTCACTGCAAGCTCCGCCTCCCGGGTTTACGCCATTCTCCTGCCTCAGCCTCCCAAGTAGCTGGGACTACAGGCGCCCGCCACCTCACCCGGCTAGTTTTTTTTTTGTATTTTTTAGTAGAGACGGGGTTTCACCGTGTTAGCCAGGATGGTCTCGATCTCCTGACCTCGTGATCCGCCCGTCTCGGCCTCCCAAAGTGCTGGGATTACAGGCTTGAGCCACCGCGCCCGGCCGTTTGTTTGTTTTTTGGTTTTTTTTGAGACACAGTCTCCCGCTGTTGGCCAGGCTGGAGTGCAATGGCATAATCTCAGCTCCCTGCAACCTCTGCCTCCTGGGCTCAAGCGATTCTCCTACCTCAGCCTCCCGAGTAGCTGGGATTACAGGCAGGTGCCACCATGTCTGGCTAATTTTTGCATTTTTAGTAGAGATAGGGTTTCACCATGTTGGCCAGGCTGGTCTTGAACTCCTAGCCTCAAGAGATCCGCCCACCTCGGCCTCCCAAAGTGTTGGGATTATAGGCATGAGTCATCGTGCCTGGCCTACTTTCGTTTTTTTGTTTGTTTGTTTTGAGCCAAGGTCTCTGCTCTGTCACCCAGGCTCAAGTGTAGTGGCTCGATCATAGCTCAGTGCCATCTTGACCTCCTGGGCTCAAGCAATCCTCTCACCTTGACTTCCTGAGTAGCTGGGAGTACAGGAGTGTGCCACGACGCCCAGCTAATTTTTTTTTCCCCCAAGACGGAGTCTAGCTCTGTCACCCAGACTGGAGTGCAGTGGCACGATCTCGGCTCACTGCAACCTCTGCCTCCCGGGTTCAAGTGATTCTCCTGCCTCAGCCTTCCAAGTAGCTGGGATTACAGGCACCTGCCATCACGCCTGGCTAGTTTTTGTATTTTTAGTAGAGTTGGGGTTTCACCATGTTGGCCAGGCTGGTCTCAAACTCCTGACCTCATGATCCGCCTGCCTCAGCCTCCCAAAGTGCTGGGATTACAGGCGTGAGCCACAGTGCCCGGCCATAATTTTTAATTTTTTTGTAGAGACAAGGTCTCACGATGTTGCGCAGGCTGGTCTTGAACTCCTGGGCTCAAGCAATCTGCCTGCCTCGGCCTCCCACAGTGCTGGGATTACAGACATAAACCACCATGCCTGGCCCAGATTACCTTAGTTTTTACCTGACCTTTTTGTGTCCCACAATCCCATCCAAGACCCCCACATAACACTTAGTTGTCTCAGCTCCTCCTGACTGTGACAGTTTCTCAGACTTCCCTGGTTTTTTCATCTTGACAGTTTTGAGGCATACTGGTCAGGCATTTTAGAGAAGGTCCCTCAATTTGGGCTTCTTTTGTGATTACACTGGGGTTATAGGTTCTTGGGAGGAAAAGCACAGAGGGAAAGTACCATTATCATCTCATCATATCAGCGGGACATGCTTTCAACATGACTTAGCGCTGCCAGCGTTGGCCTTGGTCACCTGGCTGAGGTCACGTTTGCTGAGAATCTCCACTTAGGTGAAGTTACTCTTTGTCCCCCTTCCCCCTTCCATAGTTTACTTCTTGGAAGGAAGTCAGCAGGTGCAGCCCGCAGGTATGGGATGGAGAATTGGACTCCACCTCCTTGAGGGTGACATAAATTCTTTGGAATTTTGCACAGGAGACTTGACTATTCTCTCCCATATATTTATGTATTCAGCCATTTAGCTGTATTAGTGTAGATGCATGGATATCAATTTTATACCATGGGTTATAATCCAAGGTTACTTCATTCATTCATTCATGCATTTATTTATTTATTTATTTATTTATTTATTTATTTATTTATTTATTTATTTGAGATGGAGTCTCGCTCTGTCGCCCAGGCTGGAGTGCAGTGGCACAATCTCGGCTCACTGCAACCTCCGCCTCCCGGGTTCAAGTGATTCTCGAGCCTCAGCCTCCAGAGTAGCTGGTATTACAGGCACCCACCACTATGCCTGGCTAATTTTTTTTGAATTTGTTTTTATTTTTAGTGGAGACGAGGGCTTGCTATGTTGCCTAGGCCAGTCTTGAACTCCTCAGTTTAGATAGTCCTCTTGCCTCACCCTCCCAGTGCTAGGATTACAGGTGGGAGCCACCGTGCCTGACCTCCTTTCTTTCTTTTGTTGCTCAAGTTGTTCTAGCTTTGGCCACTGGAAGCTTTTTCAGTTCATCGCTGTGACCTCCCAGATATGCACCCATCATTGTGGTGTTTTGTTTGGAAGCACTTCTTTTCTTTCTGGAACTTTAAGATGTTCCAGTTTCATCTGTCCTTTTCTTGCCCTCATCCTAGAATTGCCAGTTTCCCCAGGAAGCCCAAGATCCAGGCCAGGCGCAGTGGCTCACACCTGCAATCCCAGCACTTTGGGAGGCCGAGGCAGTTGGATCACCTCAGGTCAGGAGTTCAAGACCAGCCTGACCAACATGGTAAAACCCCATCTCTACTAAAAATACAAAAATTAGCCGGGCATGGTGGCAGGCAACTGTAATCCCAGCTACTTGGGAGGCCGAGGCAGGAGAATCACTTGAACCTGGGAGGCGGAGGTTGCAGTGAGCCGAGACTGTGCCATTGCACTCCAGCCTGTGCAACAAGAGCAAAACTCCGTCTCAAAAAAAAGAAAAAAAAAAAACAACGAAAATCAAGATGCTGGTCTGCTGGTGCGTCCTCCTTGCTCCTGGGGTGTTGTTGCTTCTAGCTCTTTCCATTTGAGCAAGGAAATGTGTGTGTGTGTGTTACAGGCTTTTTCACATGTGAATCACAGTCCCGCCACTCCTTGGCTCAGCCTGGAACCTTCCCTCTGCTTCTCAGTGCTCTTTCGGTCAAACCCCAAATCCTCAGCTGTCCCCTCCCTGATCCTCCTTGCTATCTGCACCCAACCTGGGCCTCCCTGCCTCCAGCATGCCACCATTGCCCAGGGCCTTTGCACCATTTCTTGCCAAAGCCTGCGATGCTCTGGCCTTCGAGACCCACGCGGCTTCTCCTCCGTCAGCTCATCCAGATCCGTGCTCAGCTCCGGTGTCCTGACCTCAGGGAGGCCTTCTTGGCTCTGTAGTCCCCCTTCCCCTGTCTCTTTCCTCCTATCTTACATTTCTTTGCAGCACAACACTGTATCTTATTTTTATTCTTCTTAGTTTCTCTTCCTTACTGAGTATAAACTCCAGGGGTTGTGGGGGCGGCAGGCCTGGGGCTTGTCCAGTGCTGCGTCTCCAGAGCCCGACACACAGGCACAGCTTGCTGCAAGATACACACTTGCTGAATGAATCAGTGTTGCAAAGCCCAGGTCACCTCCGGTGTATGGAGGGCATGAAGTTGAATCCAGGTGCCTGACCCCAAACTCTGCTGCTCCCCCACTTCCTCCACGACCTCTTGAACTTTGTATCAGAAGCGGGACTACGGACTCATGGAACCCTCCCCCAGCCCTGGGTCAGAAGGTGCATTATTGTTCCCTTGTGCCAGATGGGGAAACTGAGGCAGAAGTGACTCCTTTGAGGTCACACAGCCGACAGATGGTGGGGCAGGGATGTGAACCCTAGGTAGCCTGGGTTTTGAGTATGTGTGTTTTACAGAAAGAATTTCTGTGGAGCCCCCATCCAGCTGGACCTAGAAACACAATCTTCACCAGCTCATTCCTGCCCTGGAGTCCTGGAGCACTGGGCCACCTCTGCGCTGTCTGCTCTGGCCCGGAATCAAGTACGCGGGGCACCATCCCCTCCACCTGCAAACCCCACGACCCCTGACCCTCTAAGTCATTCTGCAGCCCACCAGTCACAACCTAGCGATGGAGGGTGCAAGGCCAGGGACTCCCAGCTCCTTTTCCCCAGGTATTCCTGCCTGGCCACCTCTCAGCACTCCTTGGAGCCCGAGTTCTTGCAAGTCAGACTTTCTAGGAGTGGAACCTGACCTTGGCCTTCTTCTCTAACCATCTGCTCCGCCTTTTCTTTGCCATCACCCTCATGTGATCCAGGGCAGCAGCTTTCTCGTTGTATTGACTGGAACCTACAGTAAGAAATGCATCTGACATCTTGACTTCACACACACTCACACCTAGGAATGGAACCAAAGCCTGGGGGAGGAATACCCGCCCTTACTACAGGGAGTGCAGCCTGACACCGTCTTTCTGTTCTATTTTAAAATTTAATTTAATTAATGTATTTATTTTGAACCAGAGCCTCACTCTGTTGCCCAGGCTGGAGTGCAATGGTGCGATCTTGGCTCACTGCAACCTCCACATCCCGGGTTCAAGCAATTCTCCTGCCTCAGCCTCCTGAGTAGCTGGGATTACAGGCGTGCACCACCATGCCCAGATAATTTTTGTATTTTTAGTGGAGACAGGATTTCATCATGTTGCCCAGGCTGGTCTCGAACTCCTGACTTCAGGTGATCCCCTTGCCTCGGCCTCCCAAAGTGCTGGGATTAAAGGCGTGAGCCACCATGCCCAGCCTCTGTTCTATTTTTTTTTGAGACGGAGTCTCACTCTGTCGCCCAGGCTGGAGTGCAGTGGTGCGATCTCTGCTCACTGCAAGCTCTGCCTCCCAGATTCACACCATTCTCCTGCCTCAGCCTCCCGAGTAGCTGGGACTACAGGTGCCCGCCACCATGCCCAGCTAATTTTTCATATTTTTAATAGAGACGGGGTTTCACCATGTCAGCCAGGATGGTCTCGATCTCCTGACCTCATGATCCACTGCCTCGGCCTCCCAAAGTGCTGGGATTACAGGTGTGAGCCACCGCGCCCAGCCCCGTTCTATTTTTTTTAAAACTTGGCTGGGTGCAGTGGCTCACGCCTGTAATCCCAGCACTTTGGGAGGCCGAGGCAGGTGGATCATGAGGTCAGGAGATTGAGACCATCCTGGCTGACACGGTGAAACCCCATCTCTACTAAAAATACAAAAAATTAGCCAGGCGCGGTGGCGGGCATCTATAGTCCCAGCTACTTGGGAGGCTGAGGCAGGAAAATGGCGTGAACCCGGGAGGCGGAGCTTGCAGTGAGCCGAGATAGCGCCACTGCATTCCAGCCTGGGTGACAAAGCGAGACTCTGTTTCAAAAAAAAAAAAAAAATCTTGACTCACTGAATAGTTCTCCAGCACACTAGCATGTCACAACCTGCTGTTGCTGCTATTGAAAAATGCTCTTGGCCAGGCATGGTGGCTTATGCCTGTCATCCCAGCGCATTGGGAGGCCAAGGAAGGTGGGTCACTTGAGCCCAGGAGTTCAAGACCAGCCTGGGCAACATAGCAAGACCTCATCTCCAAAGATTAAAAAAATTAGCCTGGTGTGGTGGCACACGCCTGTGGTCCCAGCTACTTGGGAGGCTCTGGTGGGAGGAGGATTGCTGGAGCCAACAGGTCGAGGCTGAGGTGAGCCATGATCATACCACTGCACTCCAGCCTGAGGAACAAAATCCTGTCTCAAAGAAAATAAAAGAAAGAAGAGAAAGGAAGAAAAGAAAGAGAAAGAAGGAAAGGCCGGGCATGGTGGCTCATGCCTGTAATCCCAGCACTTTGGGAGGCCAAGGCGGGCAGATCACCGGAGGTCAGGAGATCGAGACCATCCTGGCTAACATGGTGAAACCCCGTCTCTACTAAATACACAAAATATTTGCTGGGATTACAGATGCGTGGCACCACACCCAGCTACGCAGGAGGCTGAGGCGGGAGAATTGCTTGAACCCGGGAGGTGGAGGTTGCAGTGAGCTGAGATCACACAACTGCTCTCCAGCCTGGGTGACAGAGTGAGACTCCATCTGAAGAAAGAAAGAAAGTGAGAGAGAGAGGGGAAGGAAGGAAGGAAGGAAAGAAGGAAGGAAGGAAGGAAGGAAGGAAGGAAGGAAGGAAGGAAGGAAGGAAGGAAGGCAGGCAGGAAGGCAGGCAGGCAGGCAGGCAGGGAGGGAGGGAGGGAGGGAGGGAGGGAGGGAAGGAGGGAGGAAGGGGAAAGAAAGAAAAACTCTTCTAGAGCAGAAACATCCAATCCTGCAAAGCCCAAAGATGCCGTTGTAGAATATAACTAGGATAGCTCAAAAACTCACATTTTCTGAGGGTGCCCTCTGTGTCAGGCACAGTTATAAGCGTTTTACATTTATTAATTCATTTAATCCCAACAACAGTTCTGAAAGTTGAGCACCATTATTAGTGTCCCCAGGCTACAGATGAGGAAGCAGACGCGCAGAGAGGTTAAGTCACCTAAGGTCACACAGCTCCACAGTGGCAGGGCCAGGCAGTCTGGTTCCAAAGAAGGTGCTCTTAACCCCCAAGCTTCACCACACTTTTCCTGGCCAAAGCAAAAGGGTAAAGACTTGAGCTGGGTAGTTTCTGCCTCGCCTGGAAGGAAAAGACCCACACCCAGCAAAGTGGGCTTCCTGCCAGGATGGGGCATGGAGGCAGGTGTCTGGAGTCCCTTGTGCAGGGGCTGAAGTGGCCTTTCTCAAACTTGCAGCCCCCACTACATGGGTGCTCAGAATGGCTGCCCTGCAATAACCCTTCTTGTGGGCATGCGTGGGTGGTGGTGGTGGTGAAGCCACTCCGGGTTGAGCAGAGCAAACATGTTTGCAGTGTTTGTGAGAAGAAGCTGTGAGTTGCTTGGCTTTTGGAGGGGAAGTTCTGCAGGGACGTTCTGCAGGACAGGGTTACGGGAAAGAAGAAAGCCTGGGCTGGAGCGGTGGCTCACGCCTGGAATCCCAGCATTTTGGGAGGCTCACTCAGGAGGATCACCTGAGGTCAGGAGTTTGAGACCAGCCTGGCCAACATGGTGAAACCCTGTCTCTGCTAAAAATACAAACTTAGCTGGGTGTGGTGGCGGGCGCCTGTAGGTAGTTACAGCTACTTGGGAGGCTGAGGCAGGAGAATCGCTTGAACCCAGGAAGCGGAGGTTGCAGTGAGCCGAGATCTCACCACTGCATTCCAGCCTGGGTGATGAGGAAGACTCCATCTCAAATAAATAAATAAACAAATAAATAAAGTTAACCTTCAAGAACAGCCATCATCGTTCCTCAAGTTCCTGACAGAATCGCTCGCTGCCTTCCTGAATGCAGTTTCTGAGCTCTCTCGCTTTATTTTTAACTATTGTCATGTGTGCCTTGGAGGAAGCTACCTCAAGTTCCCTTTGAACTCTCAAAAAAATGAACTAGTTGCAGTGGAGAATGGACAGCAATCCTAGAAGAAAAATGGCCCCTTAGCTGCAGGAAAGTCAACCAACATGCATTGCTTACATCAGCACTGTGGCCCTCCGCTCCTTTCTCAGGAAATTAATACTGATTGGGAAATACTTGGGACACATTTGATGGAAGAGAAAAGAGGTGTTAGTCATTAAAGGGTGGGGCTGGTCAGTGGAGAACAGGCTTGGACGGGCAGAAGCACACTGCAGGCCCTTCCGCAGAGCTTACCCAGAACTCCAGCCCTATTTTTCTTTTTCTTTCCTTTTTTTTTTTTTTTTTTTGAGACGGAGTCTTATTCTGTCACCCAAGCTGGAGTGCAGTGGTGCAACCTTGGCTCACTGCCACCTCTGCCTCCTGGGTTCAAGTGATTCTCCTGCCTCAGCCTCCTGAGTAGTTGGGATTACAGGCACCCATCACCATGCCCGGCTAATTTTTGTATTTTTAGTAGAGACGGGGTTTCTCCATGTTGGCCAGTCTAGTCGCGAACTCCTGACCTCAGGTGATCCACCTGCCAAAGTGCTGGGATTACAGGCGTGAGCCACCACTTGCCCAGCTTGAATGTTAAATTTAGCTTAAGCTTCCTGGTGCCCCAAGCGAAAGAGAGGGTCATGATAAGTCCCTAGGGTCATGGTTTCAAAAAGGAAGTGTATCAGGTTTTCAGGAAAGTGAAACTTCTATTTTTTTTTTTTAGATGAAGCTTCGCTCTTGTTGCCCAGGTTGGAGGGCAATGGCATGATCTCAGCTCACTGAGGCAATTCTCCTGCCTCAGCCTCCCAAGTAGCTGGGATTACAAGTGTCTGCCACCAGGAATGGCTTTTTTTTTTTCTTTTTTTTTTTTTTTTTTTTGAGACGGAGTCTCGCTGTGTCGCCCGGGCTGGAGTGCAGTGGCCGGATCTCAGCTCACTGCAAACTCCGCCTCCGGGGTTTACACCATTCTCCTGCCTCATCCTCCCGAGTAGCTGGGACTACAGGCGCCCGCCACCTCGCCCGGCTAGTTTTTTGTATTTTTTAGTAGAGACGGGGTTTCACCGTGTTAGCCAGGATGGTCTCGATCTCCTGACCTCGTGATCCACCCATCTCGGCCTCCCAAAGTGCTGGGATTACAGGCTTGAGCCACCGCGCCCGGCCTTTTTTTTCTTTTTCTTTTTTTTTTTTTTTGAGACAGAGTTTCGCTCTTGTTGCCCAGGCTGGAGTACAATGGCATGATCTTGGCTTACTGCGCCTCTACTTCCCAGGTTTAAGCAATTCTCCTGCCTCAGCCTCCTGAGTAGCTGAGATTACAGGTGCCCGCCACCACGCCCGGCTAATTTTTTGTATTTTTAGTAGAGATGGGGTTTCACCTGTTGGCCAGGCTGGTCGTGAACTCCTGTCCTCAGGTGATCCGCCCACCTCAGCCTCCCAAAGTGCTGGGATTATAGGCGGGAGCCAACGCACCCAGCCGAAAGTGAAACTTCTTAGGATGGAGGCCTAACGAGACCCATGGCATGGTGAAAGTAGCAAGGATCTGGAAGAAGTTGTCATAATAGGTATTTATAGACTGTGTGGCCCTGAAAAAGGACTCAACTTTCCTGAGCCTCAGTTTTCTCATCCGTAAATTGGGGATAAGATTTACCTTGCTGGGCAATTGTGGGTATCAGGGAGAAAATATAACTTCTCCTCAGTCCCTGTAAGTTCGTGGTTGGGTCAGCCCGTTGTAACAAAAGACAGATTCACATGAAAACCAAGCAAGTTGATTAACACATGCAGTGCACATCACGAGGCAGAAACTGCAATGAAAGGTGACCCGAAGCAGTGGCTCAGAACTCCGGCTTATCCAGAATCTTTGACAAAGAAGAATGAATTTTCAAGAAGTGACAAGACAAGGGAAAGCAGCTTTCGGCTTCCAGTGGTGGGAAACCGCAAGAAGGTAAATATATGGGAGAAAATGAATGGAGGAAGGTTTGTTTGTAGACTCTTCTGGTGCCTCCGAGCTGATAATCATTGTCTCCAGTAAAGTAGAATTTATGTCCTGTATTTAGGCATGTAAGAAGTCAAGACTGAGCCAGGTGTGGTGGCTCACGCCTGTGGTTCCAGAACTTTGGGAGGCCGAGGTGGGCAGATCACCTGAGGTCAGGAGTTGGAGACCAGCCTGGCCAACATGCTGAAACCCTGTCTCTACTAAAAATACAAAAATTAGGGCCGAGCTTGGTGGCTCACGCCTATAATACCAGCACTTTGGGAGGCTGAGGTGAGTGGATCATGAGGTCAGGAGTTTGAGACCAGCTTGGCTAACATAGTGAAACGCTGTCTCTACTAAAAATACAAAAAATTACCCAGGCATGGTGGCGGGCGCCTGTAGTCCCAGCTACTCAGAAGCCTGAGGCAGGAGACTCGCTTGAACTCGGGAGGCGGAGGTTGCAGTGAGCCAAGAGCGTGCCACTGCACTCCAGCCTGGGTGACAGAATGAGACTCCATCTCAAAAAAAAAAAAAAAAAAAAATTAGCTGGGCGTGGTGGCGGGCGCCTGTAGTCCCAGGTACTCGGGAGGCTGAGGTAGGAGAATTTCTTGAACATGGGAGGTGAAGGTTGCAGTGAGCCGAGATCGTGTCATTGCACTCCAATCTTGGTTACAAAAGCGAGATTCCGTCTGAAAAAAAAAAAAAAAAAAAAAAGTCAAGAATGGCAGGGCATGATGGTTCACAGCTGTAATCCCAACACTTTGGGAGGCTGAGGCGGGCAGATTGCTTGAGTCCAGGAGTTTGAGAGCAGCCTGGGCGACATGACAAAACCCTGTCTCTACAAAATGTAGCCCATGCCTGTACTCCCAGCTACTTGGGAGGCTGAGATGGGAGGGTCGCTTGGGCCTAGGAGACAGAGGTTGCAATGAGCTGAGACTGTACTACCGCACTCCAGCCTGGGTGACAGAGTGAGACCCTGTCTCAAAATAATAGTAAAACAATAATCATCTTTTAAAAGTCAAGATTACACAAATTTAGTTTACAGATCTTAGCTTTTATTCATGATTCTACTTCTTATTATTATTCTTATTTTTAGGGACATGGTCTCACTTTGTCACCCAGGCTGGATTGCAGAGGTGAGATCACAGCTCACTGCAACCTTGAATTTCTGGGCTCGAGTGATCCTCCTACCTCAGCCTCCCAAGTAGCTAAAACTACAGGCACATGCCACCATGCCTGGCTAATGTTTTATTTTTTTGTAAAGATGAGGTCTCACTGTGTTGCTCAGGCTGGTCTTGATCCTCTAGCCTCAGCCTCCCAAAATGTTGGAATTTCAGGCATGAGTCACCCTGGCCCATTCATGAGTCTAAAATTGGGAGTCCCACAGAACCAGGACAGGTTCAAGGGGCTTCAGTCAGCAACATAGAGTGTTTGTGGATGGAAAACAGAAGTAAGCTATAGAGCTTAATTGGTTACAGTGTTTGCTTTGTTTGAATCAGTTGGCCACCTAAGATCTACTAAAGCTCAGCTGTTGTAACTGACAAAAACTCAGCTATTTGCTACATGTATATACTCTTAAGTTAATTAGTTTCATTTAGCATGAGTGACTCCATATTGGTTTGGTCTGCTGGACCCGGTACAGGGGTCTTGTCCCAATCAATGGCTTCCTGCAAATTTTATTTAACAGGCAGAAAGGGGGAGAGGAGGCCGGGCGCGGTGGCTCAAGCCTGTAATCCCAGCACTTTGGGAGGCCGAGACGGGCGGATCACGAGGTCAGGAGATCGAGACCATCCTGGCTAACCCAGTGAAACCCCGTCTCTACTAAAAAATACAAAAAACTAGCCGGGCGAGGTGGCGGGCGCCTGTAGTCCCAGCTACTGGGGAGGCTGAGGCAGGAGAATGGCGTAAACCCGGGAGGCGGAGCTTGCAGTGAGCCGAGATCCGGCCACTGCACTCCAGCCTGGGCGACAGAGCGAGACTCCGTCTCAAAAAAAAAAAGAAAGGGGGAGAGGATAGAAAGATCTCTTCATCTGCTTGCTGCTTCTTAATTGCCTTCAGCTCAAAAATATTTATGTCAAAGAGGTATATTTTGGGGGGACATATTCTGGTTTCCTTCACGGGGATCAAAGAGAACAATATGTAAGGCACATCTTAGTGCTTGGCAACTTGGCATGCCTCATTCTCCTGGCAGCGTCTTGCATAGTAAAAAGCACGATTTGAATTGCTGTCAGCAAATACATATTCAATGAAGAATTCCTTTGGAAGATGCAAAACCATTCCTCATTTGGCTCTTTCTTGCAACAAACTCTAAAGACCAGAGAGCAGCACTGAAAGTGCAGCCTAGCAAAAGCATGGTTAGGGCCAGGTGTTAGGAAGCCTCAGGACAGGCTGCTCGCTCGGTCGTTAGAGTTCCTTCTGAAATGTCCATTTCTCTTCTGGCTCTTGGCATCCTTGCAGCAGGCTAGAGACTGCTGCTAAGGCCCAGTGATCGGAGCCTGGGGTAGGCATGAGGCTGTGAGCCTACCCCAGGAAGGATGTTAGTGTGCATTCCTGGGGACAGGTCCAACGTTCCTTCCAAAAGACACCCATGGTCCTTCCTGGCTCCTCTGCAAGTGTCCACTGGAGAATACAGAACCTGTAGCCTGCATCTTAGAAAACCTGGACCAGGCCAGGCACAGTGGCTTATACCTGTAATCCCAGCACTTTTGGAGGCTGAGGCGGGCAGATCACCTGAGGTCTGAATTTCAGACCAGCCTGGCCAACATGGTGAAACCCTGTCTCTACTAAAAAATACAAAAATTAACCAGCCATGGTGGCACACACCTGCAGTCCCAGCTACTTGGGAGGCTGAGATATGAGAATCGCTTGAATCCAGGAGGCAAGGTTGCAGTGAGCCGAGATCATGCCACTGCACTCCAGCCTGGGTGACAGAGCAAGACCCTGTCTCAAAAAACAAAAAAACAAAAAACAAAAAACAAAAACCCGGGACAATTTAGAAAGCCACTCCATCTTACCCAAGCCCTCTCCCCTTTCCTGGCTGGAATAATGGCCTCTGGGCCTCTCTCTGTCTCTCTTTTTTTTCTTTTTTTCAAGGCAGAATCTCACTCCGTCACCCAGGCTGGAGTGCAGTGGAACAGTTATGGCTCACTGCAGCCTCGACCTCCAGGGCTCAGGTGATCCTTCCACCTCAGCCTCCCAAGAAGCTGGAACTACAGGTGCACACCACTACACCGGCTAATTTTTTCTATTTTTATTTTTATTTTTTTGTAGAGACTGGGTTTTGCCATGTTACCCAGGCTGGTCTCAAACTCCTGGCCTCAAGTGATCCTCCAGCCTCGTCCTCCCAAAGTACTGGGACTACAGGCACGAGCCATCATGCCTGACCTGGGCCTCTGCTTGTTGCAGCCTCTGGAGCCAGCAGGCACAGGGCCCAAGGTGGTCCTGAGAGGCCCAGGCATCTCTTGGGGAGAAAAAGTCCTTCTCGCCGGGTGTGGTGGCTCACGCCTGTAATCCCAGCACTTTGGGAGGCCGAAGCGGGCAGATCACGAGGTCAGGAGATCAAGACCATCCTAACACAGTGACACCCCGTCTCTACTAAAAATACAAAATATTAACTGGGCGAGGTGGCGGGCGCCTGTAGTCCCAGCTACTTGGGAGGCTGAGGCAGGAGAATGGCGTGAACCCGGGAGGCAGAGGTTGCAATGAGCTGAGATCGCACCACTGCACTCCAGCCTGGGCGACAGAGCGAGACTCCATCTCAAAAGAAAAAAAGAAAAGAAAAGAAAAAGTCCTTATCTAAGCCTCAAATCCGTCATCCATCCAAGGGACCAATAACAGCTCCTTTACCTCCCAGGCTGGATTGAAGAGGGTGCTTTAAGCCGTTGTTTCACTAAGTAATTGACTGGCTCACCCTTCACCCTATCCTGGAAGGATATGAAGCCACTGTTGTAATCTCAGGGATAGGCTCACCCACCACCCCCATGCTCTTGGTCCACCAAAGCTGGGAGGTCGCTGCTGTCAACCCAGGGCTGAGCAAGGAGGGACTTAGGCCCTGGGCTGTCTCCCCCAGCCTCTCACTCATGCCTGCTGTAGGGGAGGAGGGAGTGGCCTCCTTCTACCCTCTAAATTCCTTGGCTGGGCTACACATTAAATTTACATAAGAGAGATTAACAAGAGAAAAAGCATGTGTAACTACGACCTATGCATGGGAATCCCACAAAATATGAGACTGGACAAAGGATCAGATGAGTAAAGCTCATATAACATCCTACAAGGGACAGGAAACATTCCTTCAGAAAGGAATAGGGGCTCGGGTCGGTGTGGTGGTTCACGCCTGCAATCCCAGCACATTGGGAGGCTGAGGTCAGGGCGGATCACGAGGTCAGGAGTTTGACACCAGTCTGGCAAACATGGCAAAACCCCTGCCTCTACTGAAAATGACAAAAATTAGCCAGGTATGGTGGTGTGTGCCTGTAGTCCCAGCTAATTGGGAGGCTGACGCAGGAGAATTGCTTGAACCCAGGAGGCGGAGGATGTGGTGAGCCAATATGGTGCCACTGCACTCCAGCCTGGACAACAGAACAAGACTCCTTCTCAAAACAAACAAAACAAAACAAAACAAAAAACATAAAAACCCCACAAAAATCAGCTGGGTCTGGTGGCGTGTGCCTGTAATCCCAGCTACTTGGGAGGCCGAGGCAGGAGAATTGCTTGAACCTAGGATGCAGAGGTTGCAGTGAGCTGAGATGGCACCACTGCATTCCAGCCTGGACAACAGAGCAAGACTCTGTCTCAAAAAAAAAAAAAAAAAAAAATAGAGGCTTGGGATCCTGGGGACGTGGTACACAAGTTAAGCGAGAGTGAGGGGAGAAGAGGGTACGGTGAATGAAGCTTGTCTTCTTATGCAGATAAAATTTTTCAGGTAAGAAAAGTTAGCTCTGAGCAGCCCTCTGCCTGATACTAATACTTTACCAATGGAGATTTTCCTTTTCTGTTTTTGACACAGGGTCTCACTTTGCTTCCCAGGCTGGAGTGCAGTGGTGCAATCATGGATCACTGTAGCCTCCATCTCCCTGGCTCAAGCCATCCTCCCACCTCAGCCTCCTGAGTAGCTGGGACTACAGTGTGTGCACCACCACGACTGGCTAATTTTTAAATTTTTTGTAGAGACAGGGGTTTCCCTATGTTGCCCAGGCTGGCCCGAATTCCTGGGCTCAAGCGATCCTGCCACCTCGGCCTCCTAAACTGCTGGGATTGCAGGAGTGAGCCACAGTGCCAAGCCTGGAGATTTTCTTTATATATATAAATCATTTTACAAAAGGACAGCTTTTCAGAGCTACTCCTATGCCTTCAGTTTCTAAGAATAATCCCTTCAAAATATGCTGAAGAAGTATATTTTGGGGTGGCACATGCTGGTCTCCCACAGTCATATTTTGGGTGTGTGTCCTGAGCCCCAACACTGGTCACCTCGCAGTGGTGCTTGGGGTCCCTGGGTGCCTAGAGCTGGCAGGTTACCCCTTCTCTCTCTCCCGCTCTCAGCCTTTCTCCCGCTGCTGTTGAAATTCTTTCCTGCGTGAAGGCGGAGCGCTTAGGGGCGCTTAGGACCTTTATATGGTCGTTTTCCTTCGCATAAAAAGAAAACTTGTTTTGTAGAAGGGCAAGGTGCAGCTTCCAGAGGCACCTGGGATGATGCCCCTCTAGCAGTAGGCGAGCTTGGGGGTGTGGGCGGCGGGGGAAGGCGAGGCCCTGGGGGACCTGTTGTTTTTCCTGTTGTAAGTGAAAAGGAAACAAAGTGGGAAGTGGAGTGTGCGGGCTGGCGGCAGGCGGGGCGCCCCGCCGCGCCCCGCCTCCCTCCCTCGAGGCTCACTCGCGCCCAGCGCCGTCGCTCCGAGCGGCCGCGAGCCGAGTCGCCCAGCCCTGCCAGCTGCGCCAGGAAGGTAAGCGATCGCCGCTGGCTGCATCAGGGGAGGTGGGAAGAGGACCGCGGCCAGGGGCTTTGGGAGCCGCGGCTGCGCTCGGGGCCGCGGGGCTGGCTGGCGGGCGTCTCTCCGGCACACACAGCCCATGCGCCCTGGCCCTGGGCACCTCCCCGCGTCTAGCGAGCCGGGCCCTGGGAGCCCCGGGGGCCGGGCTGCTGGGACCTGAGCGGGGACTGCCCTAGAGGCCCGGGGCCGTCCCCCGTGGGCCCGCCGAGAGGGGCGCGTGCAGCTCTCCGGCGCCTGCACTGCGCGCCTTGCCCGCCTGGCCGGGCGGCTGGGTTTCGGCTGAGCTCCCAGCGGAGGTGCGGCCTCCCGTGCGCCGGCCGAGGCAAGAGGAAACTGGAAGCGCTCAGCGCGTGCGCCCGCTCCGAGCGCTGGCGAGAGGACCAGGGACCTCCTCTGTACGGCGGCTGGGTCCACAGAGGGCGCGCTGGCGGTGTCCCCCGAGTGCCCTGGCGCGGAGAGAGGGCTGCGCACAGTTCGCCGGCGCCCGGGTCCTGTGCGCCCTTCCCAGCCCGGGCAAGTGGGGAGCGGAGCTGCAGAGGGACCAGGGTGGACGTTTCCGGGGCTTCCTCCCGACTTGTGGACCCGCGCCCCGCCTCCCCGTCCCAGGCCGCCCGCGCTGTTCGCCGCGTTTGCTGCAGCGGCGCAGGCAAGATCAGCTCCGGATCTGCGGCCGAGCCGGGGTTACGCCGGCAAAACCGCCCCCAGCTTTGCATTTCCGGACTTTTTTATAAAATACTCTTACCCGTAATTCAGCCTGAATGAGGCTTTTTTAAAAAAATCGAGTTTCCTGTTTTTATTTAGGCTTCCTCATCTGCACCTCTTCCTTTGAGATAGAGAAGAGGGGAACTGGCACGACCTTTCGTGGGCACCAGGATGGGGGCGTTGCGGGGCGGGAAGACGGGGGTCCAGAGAACCGGGGAAGGGCCGCTGGGAGGTCCCAAAAGTGCGCTCTGGGTGGGGCGAGAGTGAAGCAGGTAGGGGCGAGATTTCCGGGGTCGCGGGTGGGGGCGCCCTGGAGCGGCCAAGATGCAGGTTCCTCGCGTGGCCCCCCTGGGATCTGCCCAGTTTGCGGATGGAGCGCGGAGCTGATGGGCCAGCTCTCACTTGGTGTAGGTGTTCCCTGGAAGGAGGGACCTGCGGATCTTGAACCCCACCAGACTCCATTAAGGGGGCCTTCCCTCTGCCTCCTGAGAAGTCCCACCTCTGAAATGCTGGGCACAGCCGCGCGTGGATGTGGGGCGGGTGTGCCGTGGGTTGGAGTGGGAAGGGGCTATTTTTCCTCACTCAGGGCTCTCGGAGGGGAAGGTTTACTGCTCCCTGGGGACTTTAAGACCAAGGACTAACCCCCTGCTTTCTTCCAGGAGTGCTTGACGGTGCCTTGGTGTTCTTGTCTATTGAACGGTACCATAGGACATTACTCCCCAAAGAACTGGTCGTTCTTACCTAGGTGATTTCAGTTGGACAACCGTAGGAACTGAGTGGTGTTGTCTTCATTTTACAGTTAAGGCAATGAAGGCTCAGAAAAGTTAAATAACTCACCAACCCACACAGTTTACAAGTAGCTCCTCCAGAATCCCAGCTCTTTCCGACGCCAGCGCGTTTAATCATCTGGGGGTGCCGTTGCTGGCGGGGTAAGGAGAATATCCTAGTAATTATCTTGGGGGGATTTGGAGGGGACGACTTTTCAGAGGCATCCTCTAAGATACCCTTGAGACTCCTCTGTAACACCCGCTGCTGCCATTCACACCCCTCCCCAATTTGATTGATGTGTTGAGTGGGGCGGAAGGTTCTTTTGGTTGATGAGGCTGCGACCAAACGCAAGGAGATATAAATAGAGCTTTCTCTTTGGCTCTCTCTAGAGCAGAAATGCCAACCCCTTAGCATTTCCATGGCCTGCTGGAGTTTCATTTCTTGATATTAGGATTCCAGCCATCTTGGCTGGTGAGAGGCCTGCTGGCGGCTTCCTGGGCTTGGTCCTCTTTTGGTACTTGCACAGAATGATGGAAGACACTGGAGTGGGCTGGAGGAGTGCTCTTAAAACCCGGTTGTGGCTGATAGCGGTAGCTCATACCCGTCATCCCAGAGCTTTGGGAGGCCCAGACGGGAGGATCACTTGAAGCCAGGAGTTCAAGGTTGCAGTAAGCTATTACAGTGCCACTGCGCTCCTGCCTGGGTGACAGAGCAAGACCCCATCTCTGAAAAATATAACACAACAACCCAGTTGCCTGCTCGAGAGACACCTAAGCTAGCCTCCTTCTGAGCCCCACTTCCCACACCCCTCAGCCCATGTTCAGAAACAGACTACATTGGCCACACTGCTCACTTAGATGTTTCTGGAATTAGGGCACGTGCCCCAGAGGTACTCCCGACCACGCGGATGTCCCCTTCTAGCAGGAAAAGCGCGTTTCTGCGTTTCTGCAGCCTCAGTCCACGCCGCCGGGTCTTTGCACTAAGCTGTGGGCTCCGTTTCTCCTCCGCTACTATGTTTAGCAAGTATTTCCTGAGATCCCACGGGGGCTCAGGGGCTATGCTAAGAACAGAGCAGGCAGAGTGGGAGGGCATCGGCCCCTGGGGGGCTCACAGGACGGACAGTCCACCAATGGTTGGAGGCCAGCACCCAGAGCCAGTCCGCTGTCGCACAAGAGTGTCCGATGGAATTCATGGGGGTGGGAGTGGTGATGGTGAGAGTCGGTTCCTGCTTCACCTTGTTTTTCTTCAATTGCACAGTGAAAGGGAGAAGTGAATGTGCAACGGATGAAGCAATTCCCCTTTGGCTGGGTTATTTTCAAAACCATTTTTGTGTAGAGAGCAGTTCCCTCCCTCCCTGAGGCCAGCTGCTGGTGTGGGCCTGATGGTGGGGTTTGGGGCCCCAGCAAATGTTTCCTTAATGTGGGGCCTTCAGAAAGTTCTTTCAGGCCAGGCGAGGTGGTTCACGCCTGTAATCCCAGCACTTTGGGAGGCCGAGGTGGGCGGATCACTTGAGGTCAGGAGTTCAAAACCATCTTGGCCAACATGGTGAATCCCTGTCTCTACAAAACAATGCAAAAAAAATTATCTGGGTATGGTGATGAGCACCTGTAATCCCAGCTACTCGGGAGGTGGAGGCAGGAGAATCACTTCAACCCAGGAGGTGGAGGTTGCAGTGAGCTGAGATTGTGCTACTGCACTCCAGCCTGGGCAACAGAGTGAGACTCCATCTCAAAAAGAAAAAAAAAGAAAAAAAGCTCTTTCAGCCAGGAGGGTGGCTTCAGCTATTCCCCAGGGGACAAGCGTGTTTCCCAGCAAAGCTGTTAGAGAAGATGGTCCTAGAAGCAATGCCCCAGGATGGATGAGACAAGGAAGGGCCCTGTCCACGGGAGGATGGCAGAGCCTGGCTTGTTTGAGAGGGAGGAAAATATTATCATCTTGGTACTGGTGACAGTGTTTCATAATTAGCGAAGGTTGCAAAACGCCACCTTTCTCTCCCTACAGTTAACGCTAAGACTGAATTGTCTTTAATTTGGTTGGTGGAAATCCCCGGCAATCATATCAGAAATGCTGCCAGTTTCAAGATGGAAACAATAAAAAACCCAGGAACCCCTTGCCACCCTTTTTTTTTTTAATTGCAGCTAAACACTGTGGCTTGCTGTGGGTCCTACCAAAATAATGGGCCACCCTCGCCTCCCTGAGGGCCAGCACAGTCCCTGGGGCCTGTGAATGTTCCCCTTCCAGCTGCACTGGCTGGATATGCATGAAACTCCCCTCCCTCCCCAGAAGTGACAACCGCACTACCTCGGATAAGGGTCAGGACTCCTGGAAATGGGTCCCTTTTCCTATTACTTTCTTTTTGCTTCTTTTTTTTTTTTTTTTTTTTTGGAGATGGAGTCTCACTTTGTTGCCCAGGCTGGAGTGCAGCGGTGTGATCTCAGCTCACTGCAACCTCTGCCTCCCAGGTTCAAGCGATTCTCCCACCTCAACCTCCCGAGTAGCTAGGATTACAGACATGCGCCACTATGGCCAGCTATTTTTAGTATTTTTAGCAGAGACGGTGTTTTGCCATGTTGGCCAGGCTGGTCTCAAACTCCTGACCTCAGGTGATCCGTCCATCTTGGCCTCCCAAAGTGCTAGGTTTAAAGGCGTGAGCCATCGTGCCCAGCCTTCCTATTACATTCTGAGCACAGGGGGAGTGATCAGAGCGAAGGGTGTGGCATTTCTTTTTTTTTTTTTTTTTTTTTTTTTTTGAGACGGAGTCTCACGCTGTCGCCCAGGCTGGAGTGCAGTGGCGCGATCTCGGCTCACTGCAAGCTCCGCCTCCCGGGTTCCCGCCATTCTCCTGCCTCAGCCTCCTGAGTAGCTGGGACTACAGGCGCCCGCCACCGCGCCCGGCTAATTTTTTGTATTTTTAGTAGAGACGGGGTTTCACTGTGGTCTCGATCTCCTGACCTTGTGATCCGCCCGCCTCGGCCTCCCAAAGTGCTGGGATTACAGGCTTGAGCCACCGCGCCCGGCCTCAGGGTGCGGCATTTCTAAAGTGGTATTTCGGTTGGCTTCTGTTTCACTCATATTGGGGGAAATTGCTTCCACTTAGAGAAAATGCCGGAAGAGTGGGAGGTGCCAGGAGTAGGGTGGGGGAGGAGGAGATGCAGAAAGGGGTGGACCTTTTTGGGATTTTTTATCCTGGAGGGAGGCTGTACAGGTTAAATATCCCTTCTCCAAAATGCTTGGGACCAGAAATGGGTTGGATTTTGGATTTTGGGATATTTGCATTATATGCTTACCAACTGGGCATTCCAAATCCAAATGTCTGACATCTAAAATGCTCCAAAGAGCGGCCGGGTGTGGCGGCTCACGCCTGTAATCCCAGCACTTCGGGAGGCTGAGGTGGGCATATCACTTGAGGTCAGGAGTTCGAGACCAACCTGGCCAAAATGGTGAAGCCCCGTCTCTACTAAAAATACAAAAATTAGCCAGGCGTGGTGGCATGTGCCTGTAGTCCCAGCTATTTGGGAGGCTGAGACAGGAGAATCTCTTGAACCCAGGAGGCAGAGGTTGCAGTGAGCTAGACTGCGCCACTGCACTCTAGCCTGGGTGACAGAGCGAAACTCCATCTCAAAAAAAAAAAAAAAAAAAAAAAGTATTCTCTCACAGTTCTGGAGGCCAGAAGTTAAAAATTAAGGCGTCAGCAAGGCCTCACTCCCTCTGGGGGCTGTAGGGAGACAATCCTTCTTTGCTTTTCCTTCTGGAGGCTACAGCGTATCTTGGCCTGTGGCTGCATCACTCCAGTCTCTGCCTCCGTCTTCACAAGGGCATCCCCTCCGTGTGTCTGGGTCTCTGTCTATCTCTTATAAGGACACTTGTCTTTGGATTTAGGGCTCCCTTGGATAATTCAGGTAGAAATCATTTCAGGATCCTTAACTTACTTACATCAGCAAAGACCCATTTTCCACATTATTCTTTTTCCAGATAATGTCCAGGTCCTGGGGGTTAAGACCTGGCTTTGTGGGGGCTACCATTCAGCCCACTGCAGATAAACAGGAATGTCTTTCTGTGTTTTCTGGGGACGCTGGGGAGTGCTGTCATCTTTGCAAGGAAGCTGCCCTGTTCTGCCACTTGGGTGACTTTAGGCAAAGATGTCAGAGTCCGTGGTGATCTCTGCTGGACCATTGACCCCAGCCTCCTTCCTGCTTGCCGTTCCCCAACTTGTATGAACTGGCAGCCCACCGCATCCCACCCCTAACCTCCTGGGCTAACTTCTGGAGCTCAGGAGGAGAAATGCTCTTACTTTCCCTCTCCAACAAACTCTTCCCTCTTTATCTTCAACAACAATCCCTGCCCTCCGCAGCCCGTTCCCAGCCCAGGACTGCTCGCTCGCTCTCTGAGATCACACAGCGCCTCACATTTTGAACTTTTGTCTGTTGGGCAGCTACTGGCAGAGGTCGGGGGAGGGCTCAGGTGGGCACACAGATGCTGCTGTCTTCCCACCTCTTACCCCAGGACATGGTATGGGGCTGGTGGCACTGGGAGGGGTTTGGGGAGCCCCGTTCGTCATTGAAGTTTGTAGGAGGGGTGGATGAGGACATGGGAGAATGACTGGGTGAGGTGCTCCGGGGCTCTCTGGAAGGGCTGGGCCCCCCTCTTGCGTCAGCCCCAGTGGGGGCATTGCTCTTGTCTATGTTGGTCATGAAATCTGGAAGAAATGCTTTCTTATCAATAGGGAAGCTAATCGGCCTTGTTTTTGAAACTTCGGAAAACCATTTATGGCTAGGCATGGTGGTTCATGCCTGTATTCCTAACACTTTGGGAGGCTAGGGAAGGAGGATCATTTGAGCCTAGGAGTTTGAGGCCAGCCTGGGCAATACAGTGAGACCCCCATCTCTGCAAAAAATAAAAACAAATTAGCTGGGCATTGTGATGCACGCCTGTAGCCGCAGCTACGTGGGAGACTAAGGTGGGAGGATTACGTGAGTCCAGGAATTTAAGGCTGCAGTGAGCTATGGTTGCAACACTGCACTCCAGCCTGGGTGACAGAGCGAGACCTTGTCTCAGAAAAAAAAAAAAAAAAAAAAAAGATAGTCATTTATGTCCAGGTGAGGGTGGGGCTGGGTGAGGTGGTGGTTTGAGGGGGATTGCCACATGGAAGAGAATGTACTGTCTTTGGAGTCAGCTGAACTGGGTTTTTTCCCAGCCACTTTTTTTTTTTTTTTTTTTTTTTTTTTTTTTTTTGAGGCAGAGTCTCACTCTGTTGCCCAGGCTGGGATGGGATGGGATCTTGCAGTGGTGGGATCTTGGCTCACTGCAACCTCCACCTCCCAGGTTCAAGCGATTCTCCTGCCTCAGCCTCCTGAGTAGCTGAAATTACAGGCACGTGCCACTCTACCTGGCTAATTTTTGTGTTTTTAGTAGAGACGGGGTTTTGCCATGTTAGCCAGACTGGTCTCAAACTCCTGACCTCAGGTGATCCACCCGCCTTGGCCTCCCAAAGTGCTGGGCCTGGCCACCCAGCCACTTTTTATCTGCTGGGTGACCTTGGGCAAGTCTCTTAACCCATCAGAACCTCAGAGTCCAGTTGTAACACTGAGATAGCAATACCTACCTGTTAGTCTTGAGGATTTTGTATATTATCCTTTGCAAAGTGCCAGGCACATAGCAATCCATGCGGTATCTGCAAAGGAGCTGGTGTGGAGTGGATTAGAAACAGAAGCCATTTATTATCATCCATCTTGCCCAACACAGCGGTTGCCCATTGGGTGTCCTTTCCATTAACTTCTCTTGGACATGCATTTTAACTTAGTTGTAATTACGAGAATACATGGACACAGGGAGGGGAAAAACACACACTGGGGCTTGTTGGTGAGGGGTGGGGGGTGGGAGAGATCAGGATAAATAGCTAATGCATGCAGGGCTTAATACGCAGGTGATGGGTTGACAGGTGCAGCAAATCACCATGGCACACGTTTACCTATGGAGCAAACCTGCATGTCCTGCACATGTATCCCAGAACTTAAGATAAAAAATAGGCCGGGCACAGTGGCTCACGCCTGTAATCCCAGCACTTTGGGAGGCTGAGGCGGGCGGATCACGAGGTCAGGAGATCGAGACCATCCTGGCTAACACGGTTAAACCCTGTGTCTACTAAAAAAATACAGAAAAATTAGCCGGGCGTGGTGGCCGGCACCTGTGGTCCCAGCTACTCGGGAGGCTGAGGCAGGAGAATGGCGTGAACCCAGGAGGCAGAGCTTGCAGTGAGCTGAGATAGCGCCACTGCACTCCAGCCTGGGCGACAGAGCAAGGTTCCATCTCAATAAATAAATAAATAATAAATAATAAATAATTTAGTTGTAATTAGTAGGCATATGATTTTATCTTAATTTTCATGTTTTAATTTTAAAATATACATAACATAAAATTTACCATTTTAAGCATTTTTAAGAGTGCAGTTCTGTGGGATTCAGTACATTCACACTATTGTGCAACCATCACCACCACCCACCCCCAGGCATTTTTTTCATGTTGCAAAATTGAAATTCTTTTCCCCTTAAACACTAACTCCCCTCTCCTCCCAGCCCTGGCAGCCATTCTGCTGTCTGTGCTTTTGACAACTGTAGGTACTGCACAGGAGTGGAAACCTACAGTATCTGTCTTTTTAAGGCTGGCTTCATTAATTTAGCATATGCTTTCTTGACGCTTAATCCCTGTGGGGGCAAGTTTCAGAATTTCTTTCATTTTTAAGGCTGGACATTCCACTGTGTGTAGATACTACATTCTTTTTTTTTTTTTTTTTTTTTTTTGAGACAGAGTCTCGCTCTGTCGCCCAGGCTGGAGTGCAGTGGCGCAATCTCGGCTCACTGCAAGCTCCGCCTCCCGGGTTCACGCCATTCTCCTGCCTCAGCCTCCTGAGTAGCTGGAATTACAGGTATGCACCACCACACCTGGCTAATTTTTGTTTTGTTTTGTTTTGTTTTTGAGACGGAGTCTCGCTCTGTCGCCCAGGCTGGAGTGCGGTGGCCGGATCTTGGCTCACTGCAAGCTCCGCCTCCCGGGTTTACGCCATTCTCCTGCCTCAGCCTCCCGAGTAGCTGGGACTACAGGCGCCTGCCACCTCGCCGGCTAGTTTTTTTGTATTTTTTAGTAGAGACGGGGTTTCACCGTGTTAGCCAGGATGGTCTCGATCTACTGACCTCGTGATCCGCCCGCCTCGGCCTCCCAAAGTGCTGGGATTACAGGCTTGAGCCACCGCGCCCAGCCTGTATTTTTTTTGAGACAGATTTTCACTCTTGTCACCCAGGCTGGAGTGTAATGGTGCGATCTTGGCTCACCGCAGCCTCCGCCTCTCAGGTTTAAGTGATTCTCCTGCCTCAGCCTCTCGAGTAGCTGGGATTACAGGCATGTGCCACCACACCCGGCTAGTTTTGTATTTTTAGCAGAGATGGGGTTTCTCCATGTTGGTCAGGCTGGTCTCAAACTCCTGCCCTCAAACGATCTGCTCGCCTCAGCTTCCCAAAGTGCTGGGATTACAGGCATGAGCCACTGCCCCTGGCCAGGATCACGTTCTTTTGTTCATTCACCTGATGGACACTTGTGTTGCTCCCACTTTATGACTCTTGTGAATAATGCTGCGCTGTGAACATGGGTGGACAGATATCTGTTGAAATCCCTGCTTTCAGTTCTCTCAGGTATATACCCAAATTGCTGGATCATATGGTAATTCAATTTTTAATTTTTTTGAGCAGCTAGGCATGTGCTTTTGGAATTGGTTTTTTTCCACTTAACATTGGCTCATTAGCAGTTTTCCACGTTGCTTCATAACCTACACATCCTTTTTAGTGGCAGTGTAAGTGCCATTGAGCTGCTATTGGGAAGAAGGAAAAAATCACAGTCATTATACCAGTGTACTCATCCCTCAGCAGGAATTATAGTCATACCATCATCGTCCCCACCCTCCTTCCCCAGATCCACCAGGAAAACAGGACTAGCACATGGGGACACTCCTTAGTGCCTCCCAGGTTGAGTGTGGGCACATACTGGGGGAGGCAGGTGAGCCACCCCTTCCTGCCTTCGTCTCTCCACTTCAGACAGCCAGCCTTTCAGCTGCCAGTTCTACTTTTTTCTTCTTTCCATTTTAGCAGATATAAGGAAAGTTTGTATATAAGATTACTTTATTCTTGCATCTGTTAATTATTTCTTTCTTGTATTTGCCTCTTTCATCTCCTACATGGTGAGATTTGGCTTTCCATTCAAGGATTTTTTTTTTCTTTCTTTTTTTTTTTTTTTTGAGACAGAGTCTTGCTCTGTTGCTCAGGTTGGAGTGCAATTGCATGATTTGGCTCACTGCAACCTCCACCTCCCGGGTTCCAGTGATTCTCCTGGATCTCCTCAACCTCCCGAGTAGCTGGGATTACAGGCATGCGCCACCACGCCCAGCTAATTTGTATGTTTTTAGTAGAGATGGGGTTTCATCATGTTGGACAGGCTGGTCTCGAACTCCTGACCTCAAGTGATCCACCCGCCTTGGTCTCCTAAAGTGCTGGGATTACAGGCCTTGAGCCACTGTGCCTGGCCACGCCCAGCTAATTTTTTTTTTTTTTTTTTTTTTTTTTTTGTTGAGACGGAGTCTCACTCTCTCGCCCAGGCTGGAGTGTAGTGGCCGGATCTCAGCTCACTGCAAGCTCCGCCTCCCGGGTTCGGGCCATTCTCCTGTCTCAGCCTCCTGAGTAGCTGGGACTACAGGCGCCCGCCACCTCGCCCGGCTAGTTTTTTGTATTTTTTAGTAGAGACGGGGTTTCACCGTGTTAGCCAGGATGGTCTCGATCTCCTGACCTAGTGATCCACCCGTCTCGGCCTCCCAAAGTGCTGGGATTACAGGCTTGAGCCACCGCGCCCGGCCTAATTTTTGTATTTTTAGTAGAGATGGGGTTTCATCATGTTGGCCAGGCTGGTCTCATATTCCTGACCTCAGGTGATCCACCCGCCTCGGCCTCCCAAAGTGCTGGGATTACAAGCATGAGCCATCATACCCAGCCAAGCATTTGCCTTTTCTTTTCTTTTTTTCTTTTGAGATAGGGTCTCATTCTGTTGCCCAGGATAGAGTGCAGTGGTGCAGTCATAGCTCACTGCAGCCTGGACTACCTGGGTTCAAGCGATTCTTCTGCCTCAGCCTCTGGAGTAGCTGGGACTGTAGGTGCATGCCACCACGCCCAGCTAATTAAATTTTTTTTTTTTTTAGTAGAGGCCGAGTGTGGTGGCTCACACCTGTAATCCCAGCACTTTTTGAGGCCAAAGCAGATGGATTACTTAAGATCAGGAGTTTGAAACCAGCATGGCCAACACGGTGAAACCCTATCTCTACAAAAAAAATACAAAAATGGGCCAGGCGCGGTGGCTCACACCTGTAATCCCAGCACTTTGGGAGGCTGAGGCGGGCAGATCACGAGGTTAAGAGATCGAGACCATCCTGGCTAACACGGTGAAACTCCATGTCTAGTAAAAATACAAAAAGTTAGCTGGGCATGGGTGGCGGGTGCCTGTGGTCCCAGCTACTTGGGAGGCTGAGGCAGGAGAATGATGTGAACCCGGGAGGCGGAGCTTGCAGTGAGCCTGAGATTGTGCCACTGCACTCCAGCCTGGGTGACAGAGTGAGACTGTCTCAAAAAAAAAAAAAAAATTAGGCAAACATGGTGGTACATGCCTGTAGTCCTAGCTACTTGGGAGGCTGAGGCAGGAAAATCACTTGAACCCTTAACCTGGCAGGTGGAGATTGCCGTGAGCCGAGATTGTGCCACTGCACTCCAACCTGGGCGACAGAGCAAGACTCAATCTCAAAAAAAAAAAATTTTTTTTTTTTTAGGAGAGACAAGGTCTTGCTGTGTTGCCCAGGCTGGTCTTGAACTCCTTAGCTCAAGAGATTGAGCTTTTGTCTTGGCCTTCCAAAGTGCTGGGATTACAGGCGTGTGCTACCACACCTGGCCCATTCAAGGATCTTTTTGTGGTCATTGTCCAGTGTTAGCCTAATGGTAACAGCCTGGCTGGGATGAACGCTGGCGTGGACAGTTGTGCCATTAGACTTTTCCCCCTGCACGTGTTCAGTGTAGATGACATATTTCTTCCTTTAAACCTGGACCACTTTGCCATCTGCTGGCCTTTATAGTGTCCTCACACAACCTGAACTTAGGCTTTTGCCTCAGCTCTTTGGTAAGAGGGGAAGACATAATCTCTCTTTCTGCAAATGTGGGAAGATGCATAAAAATGCCTTTTGTGGTTCTTGCTGTGGTCCTAAGTCACAAAAGTATTGAACTTAATTTGGGCCACTCCGCCTTGGGTGATGGCCACAAAACGGGAGAGCGGTTCCATTTCTTTTTTCTTTTTCTTTTTTCTTTTTTTTTTTTTTTTTTTGAGACAGGGTCTCGCTCTTTTTCCCAGGCTGAAAAGTGAAGTGAAGTGGCAAGATCTCAGCTCAATGCAACCTTCACCTCCCGGGTTCTAGCAATTCTCCTGTCTCAGCCTCCCAAGTAGCTGGGATTACAGGTGCCCACCACCACGCCTGGCTAAGTTTTGTGTTTTTAGTAGAGACGGGGTTTCGCCATGTTGGCCAGGCTGATCTCGAACTCCTGACCTCAAGTGATCCACCCTCCTTGGCCTCCCAAAGTGCTGGGATTGCAGGCGTGAGCCGCCGCACCCGGCCGTGGTTTCGTTTCTTTATCAAACTATTGCTCTGCGGAGGCTGTCTCTGTCCAGCCTGTAGCTGGACATTATGAGCTATACAGCATGTTCTGTGGTCTGAAGAAATGACAGCCATCCAAACACACGCGGTGTCTTCTGTTCTGGTTTGGCTCTGGCACCCTGAGCATTTGCACTTTCCACTGGGGAAGCAAAGCCCACTCCAAGTCAGCATCTATTCAAGACCCAGTTGTAGCCCCCAGGGCTACCAGCCTCAGTCTCACTTGCCAGCTATGCTCAGAGCCTCCTACCAGGGAATCTACCCCACCGCCCTATGCAGTGTCTGTCTCTCTCACTGGCACATGGAACAGTTCTTCCTGGCATTATGCACCCGAGAGGGTGCGGAGGAGCATGCTAGATCCAGCCCATCTCTGCGCCGCTGCAGGGCCCGTATCCCCTCAATTCACGGACCCAGGTGGCCACCTCAAGGGAGCATGTGGGATATTTACCTGTTGATATCTACCTGTTGATTCCTGTCACCTTCCAAACCTAGAAGGCTCTTCTGATGGGCATTAACAGGTCCGACTTTAATGCACCCCTCGTTTTCTTTTTTTCTTTTTTCTTTTTTTTTTTTTTTTTTTTTTCGAGACGGAGTCTCACTCTGTCGCCCAGCCTGGAGTGCAGTGGCGTGATCTCAGCTCACTGCAAACTCCACCTCCCAGGTCCAAGCGATTCTCCTGCCTCAGCCTTCCAAGTAGCTGGGACTACAGGCAGGCATCACCCTGCTTGGCTAATTTTTGTATTTTTAGTAGAGACAGGGTTTCACTAGGTTGCCCAGGCTGGTCTCGAACTCCTAATCTCAGGTGATCCATCTGCCTTGGCCTCCCAAAGTACTGGGATTACAGGCATGAACCACTGCACCCAGCCTACCCCTCATTTTCTATAGGGCTGTGTCCCAAATAAATGTCTGTTTAATAGGTCAGGTTTCCATTGCCCTCCTGTCTAAATGTATGGCCAGGCTGTTGACCACCGCCCATAAGGGGAGGGTAAACTGGCACCCAAAGCCCTGCACATATACAGGGGGTTTTACACTGTTCAGTTCTGCCATCACTGCTGGGAAAACAACATGCATTTCGGCCCTTAGAGCTGATTTGTTTTTACCATCTTTGATCAGATTGGCATCTTTCCAAGCGAGGCATCGTTCACCTTGGAACTCTAGCCACCAACCCAGCAGCTCCTGTTTGGTCAGGCGAGAGCTGTTTGTTGGGTGCTACAGAATCTGGCTGCTCATCAGAGTTCCAGAGTCAGTCCTAGGGGAAAAGAGGCTCCCTGCTCATGTGAGTACCCCCTCCTTGCCTTCCCAGGTAATGCCATCCTGTATAAACGATTTCTGTCATATTAGGGAACTCTTGTGGACACTGTCATCCCTGTTCGTGTTTCCTTGACATCACCCAAGATGTCCTGGGTATTTCAGTCTTCAAGATTATTTTCTGTCCTTCTAGCTGGGTGTGGTGGCTCACACCTGTAATCCTAGCACATTGGGAGGCCAAGATGGGAAGATCGCTAGAGCCCAGGAGTTCGAGACCAGCCTGGGCAACATAAGGGAGACCCTGTCCTACAAAAAATAAAAGCAATTAGCTGGGTGTGGTGGTGTGTGCCTGTGATCCCAGCTACTTGGGAGGCTGAGGCAGGAGGGTTGCCTGAGCCCTGGAGGTCAAGGCTTCAGTGAGCCGTGATTGCGCTACTGCATTTCAGCCTGGATAACAGTGAGAGCCTGTCAAAACAAAAAAACAAAACAAAAAAAGCCTGAAAAAAATAATTTCCTGTTCTTCAGTCATATCAGTCATAGGGGTAGCTTTGGTTAATACCCCATGGCAAGGTAGTAAATGCCCCTCAAGTGGAAACGCACTTGTCCAAAGTCCCAGTAGTCACCTCATCTCTGGGAGGCGCTCGCAAGCTCTTGCCATAGCTCCGGTTTACATTCCGCACAGGGCTGTCAAACAGAATTCACTCATGCCAGCACACGCGAGCACTGCAGCTTCTATTCTACGCTGTGTGGGCTCAGTTTGGACATTGACGTGTCCAATTAATACTGCTTGAGGAGGGGATTTACGTGCTTTCTGTTTTCCAATAGTAGGCAGGGGAAATATTCCCCAGTCAGATACAATATCCATTCTCATAAAATATTTAGGTAAAGGAGATACAACTTCTTTCTGTTTAAACATTTCAGCTTTCATCATCCTATCAGCCCTTTCATTCTTTTTTTTTCCCTCAAGACGGAGTCTTGCTCTGTCACCCAGGCTGGAGTACGGTGGTGCGATCTCCGCTCACTGCAACCTCCGCCTCCTGGGTTCAAGCTATTCTTCTGCCTCAGCCTTCCAAGTAGCTTGGACTACAGCTGCCCGCCACCATGCCCAGCTAATTTTTGTCTTTTTTTTGAGACAAGAGTTTTGATCTGTCGCCCAGTCTGGAGTGCAGTGGCACAATCTCGGCTCACTGCAACTTCCTCCTGACTTCAAGTGATTCTCCTGCCTCAGCCTCCAGAGTAGCTGGGATTACAGGTGCCTGCCATCACGCCCAGCTAACTTTTTGTATTTTTGGTAGAGACAGCGTTTCACCATGTTGGGCAGGCTGGTCTCAAACTCCTGACCTTAGGTGATCCATCTGCCTCAGTCTCCCAAAGTGCTAGGATTACAGGCATGAGCCACTGCAGCCGGTCTTTTTTTTTTTTTTTTTTTTTTTTTTGAGGCAGAGTCTCAGTCTGTCACCCAGGCTGGAGTACTGTGGTGTGATCTTGGCTCACTGCAACCTCTGCCTCCCGGGTTCAAGTGATTCTCCTGCCTCAACCTCCCGTAGCTGGGACTATAGGCGCATGCCGTCATGCCTGGCTAATTTTTGTATTTTAGTAGAGACGGGGTTTCACCATGTTGCCTGGGCTGGTCTCGAACTCCTGAGCTCAGGCAGTCTGCCTGCCTCAGCCTCCCAAAGTGCTAGGATTATAGGTGTGAGCCACTGCACCTGGCCTAATTTTTTATATTTAGTAGAGAGGGAGTTTCACCATGTTTCCCAAGCTGGTCTCGAACTCCTGAGCTCAGGCAATCTGCCTGCCTCTGCCTCCCAAAGTGCTAGGATTACAGGCATGAGCCACTGCGCCCAGCCAAAACTTGTTTTTAAAAATTAGCTGGGCACAGTGGCATGCACCTGTAATCCCAGCTCCTTGGGAGGCTGAGGCGAGAGGATCGCTTGAGCCCAGGAATTCAAGTTGCCAGGGGTGATGATCACACCACCGAACTCTAGCCTTGGTGACCAGTTGATCCCAGTGACATATAATAGTTTCATAACATCCTTGCCAGCATTGAATAACATTGAAAGAATTTTTTGTGTGTTTTGTTTTGTTTTGTTTTTGAGACAGTCTTGCTCTTTCGCCCAGGCTGGAGTGCAGTGGCGCGATCTCGGCTCACTGCAAGCTCTGCCTCCCAGGTTCACGCCATTCTCCTGCCTCAGCCTCCCAAGTAGCTGGGATTACAGGCGTCCGCCATCACACCCAGCTAATTTTTTGTATTTTTAGTAGAGACGGAGTTTCACTGTGTTAGCCAGGATGGTCTTGATCTCCTGACCTTGTGATCTGCCCACCTCAGCCTCCAAAAGTGCTAGGATTACAGGCGTGAGCCACCACGCCTGGCCGAAAGACTATTTTGCTAATAGGCTCAGAAGGTAATTATTTAAAATGTATCTTCCTTTTCTTTTTCTTTTATTTATTTATTTTGAGATAGGGTCTCACTCTGTCCCCCACACTGGAGTGCCCTGGTGCAATCACAGCTTATTGCAGCGCGACCTCCTGGGCTCAAATGATCCTCCCACCTTAGCCTCCCAAGTAGCTGGGACTACAGGTGCCACCACCATGCCTGGCTAATTTTTTTTTTATTTTTATTTTTTTATTTTTTGTAAAGACAGGGTTTCACTATGTTGCCCAGGATGGTCTGGAACTCCTGGGCTCAAGTGATCTTACCGCCTTGGCCCCGAAAAGTGCTGGAATTACAGGAGAAAGCCACCACGCCTGGTGTAAAACCTAGTTATTTTATTGCCAATGAGTTTAAATAGCTTTCTTTCTCTTTACTGCTGGATGTATAGCATGAGGGTTGCACTTCCTTAGTCGTCCAGTGAACCAACTCCCTGGGAGGCAGATTCATCTTTAAATTCAGTAATGCAGTAGTTAAACCCATGAACTCTAGTATTGGATGAATTCAGATTCAAACCATAGCTCTTCCACTTCCCAGCTGTGTGACTTTGAGGAGACTACTTAACCTCTCTGATCCTCTATTTCCCTGTCTGTAAAATGAACCTTAAAGGGACCTATTCCTAGGTTTGTCTGAAGGATTAAATAAGGTAAATTAGATAATGAACATCACCTGCCACATAGTCATGCTCTGTCAATATTAGCTGTTCTTTTTTTTTTTTTTGGCAAATACTTTATTTTTATTTCAGTAGTTTTTGGGGTATAGGTGGTTTTTAGTTATACGAGTAAGTTCTTTAGTGGTGATTTCTGAGATTTTGGTGCACCTGTCACCCAAGCAGTGTACACTGTACCCAGTGTGTAGTGTTTTATCCCTTACCCCTCTCCCATCCTTCCCCCTTATTCTTATTATATATTAATGTAAATTAACAAGTCTCTATTCTCCCTCAAGATTCATTTTGTTTTAATCTATAGCAGATTGATTTTTCTGCCCTGGAGGTAGATGGTCCCAGAAGGGGAGCTGACAACCTCTCTCTCTCCAAATAGTCTGTGTCCTTGGCTGGCTGACTGGATCTGGGTGTGAGCCTCCCTGGGCAAGCCGGTGAGCCTATCCTAGGTGGTCTTAGCTCCCTGAGCAGATGAGTAGGGGCTGAAGGAGCTGCGTCTCCAGGACCCTGAGTCTGCTGTGGTCCTGCAGCCTCTGTAGCATGGAAATGGGGCTAAGGACTCCCTAATGGTTTTGTTCAAGTCCAAAATTTGTCTTGGTGACTGTTCTGCTGCTCACATTCAGATGACCCTATATGCTGTTTGGGAAACGGAGGCAGCTGGGTGGATTCCTTAGATATTTCAGGAGACAGAATCTGGGGCTTTGACTCCAGCCTGGGTTGCTGCCCATAATGCCTGCTCTTGAAACCTTTTAATTATTTGTATTTCTAATTAATTGTTTTTGGAGACAGGGTCTTGCTCTGTCACCCAGGCTGCAATGCAGTAGAGCGATCATAGCTCGTTGCAGCCTCAACCTCCTGGGTTCAAGTGATCCACACACCTAGTAGTTGGGACAATTGGCACATGCCACCACACCTGGGTAATTTGTGTAGCTTTTTGTAGAGATGGAGGTCTTTTGTTGCCCAGGCTTATTCTGAGTCAACATGAGTGACCATGGCCCAAGAAACAGCCTCAGGAGGTCCTGAGAAAGTGTGCCCAAGATGGTCAGGTTACAGTTTGGTTTTATGCATTTTGGGAAGACAGGAATCGTAGGTAAAATCATAAATTAGTACATGAAAAGTATACATTGGTTCAGGTCTCGAACTCCTGGGCTCAAGCGATCCTCCTGCCTCGGCCTCCCAAAGTACTGGGATTACGGGCATGAGCCTGTGCCAGGCCTCTTAAACCCTTTAGAGTGGCCTTGGCTTTCGTTTTGAGTGGGCCTCAGGGAGCCTTAAGGAAGGAGAGGAAAGTCACGCAAACAGGGTTTGCTTGATGCCTGCATTTTCCTCTTTACTGCTGACCTGCTGTTGAGGAGGAAGTTAGTAACACCAGGATCTTGGTCTCAAATGAACTACTTCATGAGAATTTTCTTCTAGGAGGAAAAACAAAAACCCCAACTTTCTCCTTACACATCCTTCTAAAAAATTCCATTGAAAATGTTTCTCACCAGGCGCGGTGGCTCACGCCTATAATCCCAACACTTGGGAGGCCGAAGCAGGTGGATCACCTGAGGTCAGGAGTTTGAGACCAGCCTGTCCGACATGGTGAAACCCTGTCTCTACTAAAAATACAAAAATTAGCCAGGTGTGGTGGTGGGTGCCTGTAATCCCAGCTACTTGGGAGGCTGAGACAGGAGAATCACTTGAACCCAGGAGGCGGAGGTTGCACTCCAGCCTGGGTGACAAGAGCGAAATTCCATCTCAAAAAAAAAAAAAAAAAAAAAAAAAAAAAGAACCAGTTCCTCATATTGAGAGCCAAGGAAAGGATGTACTCTCCCAGACCACAACTTCTGTTTCTGATGGTTTCAGACATCCAGGAGCCATGACCAGGTCATGAATCTTTTTTTCCCTATTGTGTGGTGTGGTGAGTATTTTAATAAGACAGCCCGTCTGCTGTCATTTGGAAATCGGTGATGATGTGTGGTCTATTTTTAAATTGAGTGCAGCACATCTAATATGTGATAGTTTCCCAAGATGTGAATGGCTCTGTTTCTCCAGCAGGACCGTGTTTTGAGAATGGATAAAAAGTTAGCTTCAGATTAGCATCAAAAGCAAGAGTTTTAGAATTAGAGGCTTCCTATCTTGGCTTTGACACTTAACATGTAGGGGATCTTGACAAGTTATTTAAGTTTCTGGGTTCTCATCTGAGAATTAGGATGACAGTACCTCTTTGACTGGATTGTCGGAAAGATGTCGTAAAGGTTGGAAACAATGAAATACCTGGGCCAGGTTATGGGTGCCCAAAAAGTTGCAGTTTTTACCTATTGGATGAATGAATCTTTGAGGCCCACACTGTAGTAGGGAATGGATTTTAAAAAACAATTTGTTTATTTTTGAGACGGAGTCTTGCTCTGTCACCGAGGCTGGAGTGCAGTGGTGCGATCTTGGCTTACTGAAGCCTCTGCCTCCCTGGTTCAAGCTATTCTCATGCCTCAGCCTCCCGAGTAGCTGGGACCACAGGTACCCACCACCACACCCTGCTAATTTTTGTATTTTTGGTAGAGATGGGGTTTCACCATGTCGGCCAGGCTGGTCTCGAAGTTCTCACCTCAAGTGATCTGCCCATCTTAGGCTCTCAAAGTTCTGGGATTACAAGCATGAGCCACCGCGTCTGGCTTAAAAATTTATTTATTTAGAAACTGGGGTCTCACTCTACTGTCCAGACTGGTCTTTTTTTGAGATAAGATCTCACTCTGATGCTCAGGTTGGAGTGCAGTGGTGCAATCATGTCTCACTACATCCTTGATCTCCTGGGCTCAAGCGATCCTCCCACTGCAGCCTCCCAAGTAGCCAGCAGTACGGGTCCATGCTGCCACACCCCACTAATTTTGTATTTCAGTGGAAGACAGGGTTTCACCATGTTGCCCAGACTGGTCTCCAACTCCTGGGCCCAAGAGATCCACCCACCTTGGCCTTCCAAACTGCTGGGATTATAGGTGTGAGCCACCAGGCCTGGTCTTGAACTCCTGGGCACAACTGATCCTCCCACCTCAGCCTCTCAAGTTGCTGGGACTAAGGGTGAGCCCTGCTCAGCCTGGCTCAGAGTGGATTTTAATGACAGGTGTTCTTGTCATGAGTTCTTGTGTAGTAAGCTTTATTCATCCATTACCTTATTTGATCTTCCCATGAATGACTCAGATGGAATGCACAGAGCATGTGTCAATAAATATCCCATTTTGCTATGTTGCCCAGGCTGCTCTTGAATTCCTAGGCTCAAGAGATCCTCCTGCCTCGGCCCCCCTCCAAAGTGCTGGAATTATAGACATGAGCCACTACATCTGGCCTTGTCAGTGTTTTCTAGCCTTTCAAGGTAGGGAGGAGCTTGGGTATCTGAGGCAAATACTGCTGGAAGTGAGATCTAGAGCAGGTCATTTTCTTCCTCTCCCAGGATGGTGGCAAGAGCCACCCCTGGCCCCGCTCAAGGGGCCTGGACTGGAAGGTGTGGCATCTCCCAGTGAGGTCTGCCCTCCGGTGACCTTGGCCACAGCAGTGGATTCTGGTGTCACCTGTGAGGCTCACAAGGCAGCACCCCAGGAGCCCTTGTGCTGCGGGTTCCCAGGGGGAGTGGGTAGGAGATGGCTGGGCAGCTGGCAGTAACCTGGACCCTGATGGGGCATGTTTCTCCAACTTTCCCACCATCCCTCCAGCCTGAAGAGATGGGATGTCCAGCTCTAGCCTGCAGCTGCCCACCCCAACTGCGACCTCGCTTTGAAGCTTCAACTTCTATTTTTAATACTAATGTTAATTTTACATTCGATTCCATGATATATCCATGTTTATTTTACTATAAAGCATATTTTCCCCTAACTTGAGAGTCAAATGGGTGCTCTGGGAAGTTTATGTTTTTTCTATGGCTTCCGCTACTCCCAGCACAGCGACTCCAACCAGAGTTTTAAAAATGTGGATTAGGGCCAAAGAGGATGATGAACCATTAGATGCAATTAGGATGAGAAATGCCGAGATTATTTATTTATTTATTTTTAGAGACAGGGTCTCACTCTGTCTCCTGGGCTGGACTGCAGTGGTGCCATCGTAGCTCAATGCAGCCTTGAACTCCTGAGCTCAAGTGATCCTCCTGCCTCAGCCTCCTGAGTAGCTCCCAAGTGCACACCACCATGCCCGGCTAGTTTTTTCATTTTCTGTAGACAAGGGTCTTGCTGTGTTGCCCAGGCTGGTCTCCAACTCCTGGGCTCAAGAAATCTTCCCACTTAGGCCTCCCAAAGTGTTGAGATTATAGGTGTGAGCCACTGTGCCTGGTGGAGAAACAAATAGTTTAATAGCCCTTTTATCTAATGTGATTTGTTGATTGAGTAACTGACTTTGGTTTAGGTAGAGAATTATTAAAATGCATTACCTCAAATGTAAACATTTTCTTTTATTTTTTTTCTGTGACGGGCCACACAGAGTCCTATATACCTCTCCAGCACCGCTCACCTGGAGAAGCTGCTATGGATGCCAGCTACTGTTTTTTCTCCCTTCCCAATAAATATTTCATCTTCACTTAAAACATGTCAGTGTACATTGGTTCCCTGATCTGCTCTTAGATGGCCAAGGGCTTGTGTTTGCATAGGCCATTGGTTCATCTTTCTGTATAAGGCGTACATGCAATGTATAATCCACTTTTTTTATCTTACTTTTTTTGGGGGGTGACAGGGTCTCGCTCTGTCACCTAGGCTGGAGGGCAGTGGTTTGATCACGGTTTTCTGCAGCCTTGACCACCTGGCCTTAACCCATCTTCCTGCCTCAGCCCCCTAAGTAGCAGGGATCACACACACCTGGTTACTTTTTTGGTTTTTTTTTAAATTTTTTGAAACAGAGCCTCGCTCTGTCACCCAAGCTGGAGTGCAATGGTGCGATCTCAGCTCACTGCAACCTCTGCCTCCAGTTCAAGCAAACCTCTTGCCTCAGCCTCCTGAGTAGCTAGGATTACAGGCGTGCACAACATCACATCCAGCTAATTTTTGTGTTTTAGCAGACAGGGTTTCACTATGTTGTTCGGGCTGATCTCGAACTCCTCACTTCAAGTGATCCACCCATCTCGGCCTCCTAAAGTACTGGGATTACAGGCGTGAGCCACCATGCCTGGCCTCGGCTAGTTTTTTTTATTTTTAGTAGAGACGAAGTCTGACTATGTTGCCTAGGCTGGTCTTGAACTCCTGGGTTCAAGCATTCCTCCCACCTCAGCCTCCCAAAGTGCCGGAATTACAGATGTGAGCCACAGCGCCCGGCCTTCCTTCTACATTTTAATAATTCCTGCTTAGTTTTTCCAGTTGTCTTGCCTGGTCTAATTCCATAATTCTACGGAAAGTTTGTTTTATTGGGTGACTTGTCTTTTACTAGGTTTCTGAAGCACTCAGCTTTGTTTTCTTCATGGAATCAGCTCTTTTCACACCGAGGGTGCACCCTCTTATGTAATAATTACATTATGTGATTACACAGGTAAACAACTGCCATCCGATTGGAGCAGGTGTGGCGACCTCTGTGGGCATGCAGAGACAGGAAGGAGGGCCCGACTCCATGGCATCCTGGGAGTGGTCAGCATGTAGAGACCATTGGCCAGGGTGTTTGGTGAGGGGATGGAGAGCGCTATTCAGCCCTGATTCTGCTCGGTAGGAGTCAGGGTAAGATGTAGGGGTCACAGAGCCTGGGCCGGAGACAGGTTCAACCTAGAAATCTCTCCTAGACTAGGGGAACCCCTTGCTCTGAGAATGGGCACATGCTCTAGAAGGGAGGCATCGTGGAAAATTTCTTTTCCTGTGGGTCCTGTCAGTGGCATTTGTACTTAGGAGATTTGCTGTTTGCCAGCTGAAAGTTGCCATTTTCATTAACCTAGCTTCCCGTTTCTGTATCTAATAACAATAACAATAAACAGTTTTGTGGTACGTACCCTGTGCCAGGCAGTGTCCTGGGCACTTTGAAAATACGAAGCTTGGGCCGGGAACGGTGGCTCATGCCTGTAATCCCAGCACCTTGGGTGGCCGAGGTGGGTAGATCACCTGAGGTCAGGAGTTCAAGACCAGTCTGACCAATATGGTGAAACCCCGTCTCTACTAAAAATACAAAAATTAGCTGGATGTGGTGGTGGGTGCCTGTAATCCCAGCTACTCGGGAGGCTGAGACAGGAGAATTGCTTGAACCGGAGAGGCGGAGACTGCAGTGAGCTAAGATCGTGCCACTGCACTCCAGTCTGGGCGACAGAGCAAGGCTGCATCTCAAAAAAGAAAAGAAAATACTAAGCTAGCCGGACACTGTGGTTCATGCCTGTAATCCCAGATCACTTGAACTCAGGAGTTTGAGACTAGCCTGGGCAACATGGCAAAACCCCATCTCTATAAAAAAATACAAAATTTAGCCAGGCATGATGATGCGCATCTGAAGTCCCAGCTACTCCAGAGACTGAGGTGGAGGATCGCTTGAGCCTGGGAGGCAGAGGTTGCAGTGAGCCGGGATTGCACCACTGCACTCCCGCCTGGACGATGTAAAAAAAAAAAAAAAAAAAAAAAGAAAGAAAAAGAAAGAAAGAAATACGAAGCTAATTAGCCTTATGACAACCCTGTTTGGTAAGTACTACTGTGATTCCCACTTTACAAATGGGGAAACTGAGGCACAGAAAGGGGAAATAACTTACCTAAGTCTTACCCAGCCAGAAAGTGGCAGCGGCTGCTCCTAACCCTGCACCATGCTGCCTCCAAATATGGGCTTTTTCCCAGGAAGAAGTGCTTAGTTGGGGGAGGGGAGTCCGGATCCCAGGGAGGAGGACTCAGAAAGCCTCTGGGAGTCAGGCGGCCATGTGAGAGGGGCTTCCTGGCTCTTTTTCACTTGTCCCCCTACCCCCACCCCCCCGTCACCACCTTCCCAGGACTTATTTGGACTCCCAGGCAGAGTTCCTCGTTTGTTTTTGTTTTGTTTCTTCCTTTTCTTAGAGATAGGGTCTCGCTCTGTCACCCAGGCTAGAGTGCAGTGGTGAGATCATAGTTTATGGCAACCTCGACCTCCTGGGCTCAAGCGATCCTCCTGCCTCGGCCTCCTGAGCAGTTAGGACTAGGACTACCATGTGCACCACCACACCAATCTAATTTTTTTTTTTTTTTTTTGAGACGAAGTCTCGCTCATGTCCCCCAGGCTAGAGTGCAGGGGCACGATCTGGGCTCACTGCAACCTCTGCCTCCCGGGTTCAAGTGATTCTCCTGCCTCAGCCTCCCGAGTAGCTGGGATTACAGGGGCCTGCCACCATGCCCGGCTAATTTTTGTATTTTTAGTATACACGGGGTTTCACCACGTTGGCCAGGCTGGTCCCGAACTCCTGACCTCATGATCCGCCCACCTCGGCCTTCCAAAGTGCTAGGATTATAGGCGTGAGCCACCGCACCCGGCCACACCAAGCTAATTTTTGATATTTTTGTAGATATGGGGTCTTGCTATGTTGCCCAGGCTGGTCTCAAACTCGTGGGTTCAAGTGATCCTCCCACTTCAGCCCCCCAAAGTGCATAAGCCACCGTGCCCAGCCTAGTTCCTTGCTCTTGAAGGTCCTTGTGTCTGATGGAGTTGGTGTCTTGGACTCTGATCCTCTACAGTGAGAGTGGGCAGAGGGAAGCAGCTTCTAGTGCCTGGCCCTTCCCCAGTTGGCTAGGGTGGTGCCCCTTCTCCCCAGTGCCAGGGGCAAGCAAGGCCTGGCCTCTGCAGTCTCCATGGCCTCCTTGCCCAACCCCGGGGCCTCTTTTGGGAAGCTGACACCCTCTGGCTCCAGTGCACTGGCCTGGGAGAGACAGTGTGGTACGCTGGTTAAGAGCAGGCTCTAGAATAAACCCAACCCCACTTCCTTCCCCGTCACCTCCTTCAGTTCCGCTTTCCTCATTCATAAATCTGAATGCCTGCCTTCAGGGCTTGTCATGATGTTTAATGAGAAAATGGATATCAGGTGCCTAGTCATGGGGGGCTGGCCGCTGTAGCCCTGAAGATGAGCCTGATGAAAGATGAAGAGGCTGTGCTATGGGACAGAGTCTGAACCGATCCCAGAGGCTCCCAGGGGCAGGAGTGGCCCAGAGACCTGCTCTGAGAATAGAAGCACTGTCACAGGCCCCCTGCCAAGGAGAGAGTGTGACCAGGACAATGACTGGTGGGATGAGGTGTCCAGAGCCCTCTATATCATCCCCAGGATTTCTTCCTCTTTGGCTCAGAGCTTATAGGGTTGTCTGCAGATCGCATGAGGATAGGTGGAGAAGGACCCCTAAGCCGACAGCCGGGTGGGGAAGGGCCTGAGTGCTGAGTGCCTCGGCAGGTAGCCAGCTGCAGATCTGACCCCAGGAGAATGGGGCGAACTGCCACATAGCAGACACTTGACAGGGGGACTGTCATGAGTGTGTGTGTGTTTTGGGAGGCGGGGTGTTTGTTTGTGATTAAGTTGAGGTCAGGACAGAAGAAGGGAAGTGGAATTTGTAGTTTTAAGAGATATTATGTGGCCATCTTAAGATTGCAGCAGCTGGCCAGGCGCGGTGGCTCATGCCTGTAATCCCAGCACTTTGGGAGGCTGAGGCGGGTGGATCACTTGAGGTCCGGAGTTCAAGACCTGCCTGGTCAACATGGTGAAACCCTGTCTCTACTAAAATACAAAAATTAGCTGGGTGTGGTGGCGTGTGTCTGTAGCCCCAGCTACTTGAGGGGATGAGGCAGGAGGATTGCTTTGTGCCACTGCATTCCAGCCTGAGTGACAAAGTGAGATCCTGTCTAAACCAACAAAAATTACAGCAAAGCCTACATCTGGGAATTATAGGCCATGATCTTCCAGATTATGCATGTGGATGTTTTAAATATATATGCCGTACATTTTATGTGTTTATTCATGCATACTGTATGTTTTGGTTTTTTTTGTTTTTTTTTTTTTTTTGAGACGGAGTCTCGCTGTGTCGCCCAGGCTGGAGGTGCAGTGGCGCGATCTTGGCTCACTGCAAGCTCCGCCTCCCGGGTTCACGCCATTCTCCCGCCTCAGCCTCCGAGTAGCTGGGACTACAGGCACCCGCCACCATGCCCGGCTAGTTTTTTGTATTTTTAGTAGAGACGGGGTTTCACCATGTTAGCCAGGATGGTCTCGATCTCCTGACCTCGTGATCCACCCGCCTCGGCCTCCCAAAGTGCTGGGATTACAGGCTTGAGCCACCGCGCCTGGCCCATACTGTATGTTTTTAATCATATGGAATCAATACAAGTTAGTTATTCAAAGTTTGTAAAATATAGATTTGCCAAAGTGAAAAAAAAAAAAGAAGAAGAATTTGGGCTGGGCATGGTGACTCATGCCTGTAATCCCAGCACTTTGAGAGATCCAAGGTGGGCAGATCACCTGAGGTCAGGAGTTCGAGACCAGCCCACCCCACATGGTGAAACCCCGTCTGTACTAAAAATATGAAATTAGCTGGGTGTGGTGTAATCCCAGGGGGCTTGGGAGGCCAAGGCAGGAGAATCACTTGTGCCTGGGAGGCAGAGGTTGCAGTGAGCCAAGATCGTGCCATTGTAGTCTAGCCTGTGCAACAAGAGCAAAACTTAATCTTGAAAAAAAAAAACAAAAACAAAAAAACAAAAATCCGGCTGGGCACTGTGGCTGTTGCCTGTAATCCTAGTACTTTGGGAGGCCAAGGCAAGAGGATCACTTGAGACCAACCTGGGCAATATAGGGAAACCCTGTGTCTACAAAAAAACAACACAAAACTACCCAGGCATAGTGGCACACGCCTCTAGTCCCAGCTGCTCGAGAGGCTGAGGCGGGAGGATCGCTTGAGTCTAAGAGGCTGAGGCTGCAGTGAGCCTATGATGGCATTGGACTCCAGTTTGGGTGACAGAGCCAGACCCTGTCTCCAAAAAAGAAAGAAAGAAAAAAACTCCATCTTCTACCTACCCTAGAGCCACATCACTCAGTGGTTCCTAACCTGTTTCAGATTTTAAATCCCTTTGAAAACCTGCAGAAAAGCATGGACTGTCTCCAGAAAAAGGCTCTTTCATCCACAGACTCTGCTGGTGTGCAGGGAAGGACTGTTTAGGTCCAACCTCTAGCTTCTCTGTCGTGTGAGATTCTGACTCTGAAACCAACCTCAAAGGGGCAAATCATTCTGACCCCGTGACACCTCTGTAAGAGACACTTGCCCCGCAACCGATTCAAAGTCTGTCTTGAACCTGTTTCTATTTTCTGTCTTGACCACCTCTTAAAGAAGATATTGTACAAGTTTGCCCCTGCCATTTAAATCCTTTGTCCTAAATTTACTGCCTCTTTTGGAGCTTTCAGCAAGGATCGACTTTCCTGTGTCACTGGGTGACTCTCACTGTAGCATCTGCTCATTTCCGGAAGAGGACCATCCTTTGAGGCATGTGTAAGGCCCCTTTTGTGGAAAGGGCCGTGGCTTAGGCATGTGGGAAAGCAAGCCTGCGAGAACTGGGTGTGAATCTTCTTTCCAGGTGGTCAGGGGAAACTTTTTTATTTTTTCGAGATGGAGTCTCGCTCTGTCACCCAGGCTGGAGTGCAGTGGCACCCAGTACATGGCTTCGGCCTCAGTTCCCTCATGAAGATGACTATCGTAACTATTTAGTGGGGTTGTTTTGAGGATTTTAGGAGATCTTCAGAGTTCTAGGGATCTCTTGCTGCAAAACAACCTACTCCAAGCTTAGCGGTGTAAAGCAACACTGTGATGCTCACGGTCCCAGGGACCGGGAATTCAGACAGAGCTCAGCAGGATGGCCTGACTGCTCCATGATATCTGGAGTCAGCTGGGAAGACTCTCAAGGGGTTGGTAACAACTTGAACAGGTGGGGTCTGGAATCATCTGGAAGTTTCTTCACTCATGTCTGGTACCTGGGTGGGATGACTCGAAGGTTGGGCTCAGGTGGGACTGTCAACTTGAGTGCCTCCACATGGTTTCTCTTTCTGGCTTGCCTGGGCTGTGTCACTGCGTGGCAGCGCCAGGGTAGTCAGACTTTTTTTTTTTTTTTTTTTTTTTTTTTGAGACGGAGTCGCTCTGTCGCCCAGGCTGGAGTGCAGTGGCCGGATCTCAGCTCACTGCAAGCTCCGCCTCCCGGGTTTATGCCATTCTCCTGCCTCAGGCTCCCGTGTAGCTGGGACTACAGGTGCCAGCCACCTCGCCTGGCTAGTTTTTTGTAGTTTTTAGTAGAGACGGGGTTTCACTGTGTTAGCCAGGATGGTCTCGATCTCCTGACGTCGTGATCCACCCGTCTCGGCCTCCCAAAGTGCTGGGATTACAGGCTTGAGCCACCATGCCCGGCCGGTAGTCAGACTTCTAACTTAATGCTTAGAATTCCAAGAGCCAGCATTCTACACCAAGGAGGAAGCCGCATGGCTTCTTATGGCCCCACCTCTCAAGTCACTTAGCATCTCTGCTGCCATACTCTCTTGGCAGCGACAAGCCCACTCAGATTTAAGAAGAGGGGACACAGAGGCCATCTCTCAATGGGAGGATTCCCTGCAACCACGAGCCACACATGCTTTTTGGCTGACACTTGAAAGAATGAGCAATGTGGGCCGGGCGCAGTGGCTCACGCCTGTAATCCCAGCACTTTGGGAGGCCAAGGAGGGTGGATCACTTGGGGTCAGAAGTTCGAGACCAGCCTGGCCAACATGATGAAACCCAGTCTGTACTGAAAATACAAAAATTAGCCAGGCATGGTGGCGGGCCCCTGTAATCCCAGCTACTTGGCAGGCTGAGAGAGGAGAATCGCTTGAAACCAAGAGGCTGAGGTTGCAGTGAGCTGAGATGGTGCCACTGCACTCCAGCCTGGGCGACAGAGACTCCGTCTCAAAAAAAATAAAATAAAGAGCAATGCAGCCAGATGCGATGGCTCACATCTGTAATCCCAACACTTTGTGAGGCCGAGGCAGGCAGATCCCTTGAGCCTAGGAGTTTGAGACCAGCCTGGACAACACAGCAAGACCTCATCGCTACAAAAATTAAAAATTAGTTGGGCATGGTGGCACACACTCAGCTACTTGGGAGGCTGAGGTGGGAGGACCACCCAAGTCCCTGGGGTTGAGTACCTGTGATTGCGTCTCTGCACTCCAGCCTAGGCCACAGTGTGAGACGCTGTCTCAAAAAAAAAAAGAAAAAAAAGGAAAAGAAAAAAGAATGAGCAATGCAAACCTGCAAACCTAAGCTTTTTTTTTTTTTTTTTTTCCCCTCTCTGCTTATATCCTCAACCCCTCAACTCCTGCCCCAGGTCACAAACTCAGGAAGCCTCAATTAAGACAGACTTTTAGTCTAAGGTCGGAGAATTGAGGAAGGAAAGAAGGAAGTGCCAGATGCTAATTAACTTTGCTTTTTAACTACAGATGAGCCACTTTTTGAGTTACCCGGGGGTGAGACTCTCAAAGATAAATGAAAATATGTAAGGATGGCAGGAGAGCAGGGGCCTCTTGTAATTAGGTCCCTCATTCTTGTGCTTTGAGAATAAAAATATCAAGGGTGGAATATGTGAGTAAATATGGAAACTCCCCTTTGAGGATTGTTTTTTGGAGCCCTCCTGTTTATTCTAATTGAATGAAAAACAAACATGTAACTGGTTTGGTTTTTTTTGGGTTTTTTTTGGTGTTGTCTTTAGTTGTTTTTACTAAAAAATTTATACTTAATTTTTTTTGTTTGTTTTTCTGAGATGGAGTCTCAGTTGCCCAGGCTGGAGTGCAGTGGCTTGATCTGGGCTCACTGAAACCTCCGCCTCCCAGGTTCAAGCGATTCTCGTGCCTCAGCCTTCTGAGTAGCTGGGATCACAGGCATGCACCACCACACCTGGCTAATTCTTGTATTTTTAGTAGAGATGTGGTTTCACCATGTTGGCCAGGCCAGTCTCGAACTCCTGACTTCAGGTGATCCACCCTCCTCAGCCTCCCAAACTGCCGGGATTACAGGTGTGAGCCACTGCGCCCAGCGGTTATACTTAAAATTTTTTTAAAGAGATGAGTATCTCACTATGTTGTCCAGGCTAGAGTGCAGTGACTATTCACAGGTGCTATCAATAGCGCGCTGCAGCCTCAGACTCAAGCAATCCTCCTGCCTCAGCCTGTGAGTAGCTGTAGCTACATGTGCCGTCAGTGGTGCCTGGCTTTGCATCTTACTTTTTTCTGACTTTAGCTTTCCTGGTCTTGTCCCCATTCAGCAGTGGTGTCTTATCTGACCACACCTAGAAATGCTGAATGCCAATTTGAGTTAGAAAGAGAATAGCGGAGGCTGGGCGCGGTGGCTCATGCCTGTAATCCCAGCACTTTGGGAGGCCGAGGCAGGCGGATCACGAGGTCAGGAGATCGAGACCATCCTGGCTAACACGGTGAAACTCCGTCTCTACTAAAAATACAAAAACAAAATTAGCTGGGCGTGCTGGCGGGTGCCTGTAGTCCCAGCTACTTGGAAGGCTGAGGCAGGAGAATGGCATGAACCTGGGAGGTGGAGCTTGCAGTGAGCAAACATAGCGCCATTGCACTCCAGCCTGGGCAACAGAGCAAGACTCTGTCTCAAAAAAAAAAAAAAAAAAAGAATAGCAGAATTCCAGCAAGGTTGGAGGCTGGGATATTGGTGAGCGTTTGGGAGAAGTTGAGATTTCATCACAGCAAAAGTGATGAAATCACACATCACAAAGTGTCAGGTCTTCTAGGGCTCCTTGAAGGGAACAAGGGCTCCAGTGAGTGGGAGCAGAGGCTCATTTGGTTTCCTGCCTTCTGTTTGGGGATTTAACAAGAGGATTGGCCCTTTTAGTAGCAAGTAGAAGGGCAGGAATCTAATTTCTCTATTCTGATTTTTTTTTTTTTTTTTTTTTTTTAAGACAAGGTCTTGCTCTGTCACCTAGGCTGGAGTGCAGTGGCTCCATCATAGCTCACTGCAGACTCCTGGGCCAAGCAATCCTTCTCCCTCAGCCTCCTAACTAGCTAGGACTACAGGCAAATGCCACCATGCCAGGCTAATTTTTTTTTTTTTTTCCAGTAGAGACGAGGTCTCGCTGTTTTACCCAGGTTGTTCTTAAACTCCTGGCCTGAAATGATCCTCCCACCTCGGCCTCCCAAAGTGCTGAGATTACAGGAGTGAGCCACCATGCACACCTTAATTTACTCTGATTTTTCTTTTCTTTTTAAAATAGAGATGGGGTCTCACTATGTGGCCCAGGCTGGTGTTGAACTCCTGGGCTCAAGTGATCCTCCTGCCCTGGTCTCCCAAAGTGCTGGGACTACAGGTGTAAGCCACTGTTCCAGGTCTACTCTAATATTTAACAGTGGTCAAATTCATTTATTTATCCACTAAATTATTTATACTCTCAATTTCAGAAAGGATTTAAGGTACCTGAGCTGTGAACAAAGAATCAGAGACTGGTTTTTCCTCCATCTCTGCCACTAACTAGTTGTGCGACCTGGGGCAAGTCACTTGGTCTCCTTGTGTCTGTTATCCATGTGTGACAGCCAATACTTAATATGAGCGCCAGGCACTGTTCTAGAGATTGTCCATGCATCTGTATTCACTCTTTTAATTCTTCTCCAAACAATTTATTATGGTCTCTATCTTTTTGGAATTTGTCAGGGCAGTTCCAGTTCATCATGGCAATACAGGAAACTGACTTTTGGGGGCTTTTGCCATTTCAAAGACTCTTGGAATTTTCTCTGGGCTTCAGAGACACCCGTGCCTGACATTCCCAATTTGAACCCCCAGCGAATCATTGGGTGCCATTGCTGATGGGGACCTTGTGTTTGAGCTTGACTTTCACGCCACCCATGCTGAAGATAAAGGGAAGTTTTCACGCCAGGGGACGATTGCAGGACGGGGCCGCTGGGGAGGAGGGCTCCCACACGTGGCGAATAGGGGTGGAGGAACCTCTGAAGCGCGTTTGCCCTTTGGAAAATCTCTTTGGCGTCCTAGCCCCGGGATCATTGTACTTACCAGGTTTGGGGCTCTGCACCCAGAACTCCTCCCAGCCTCTGTCTGCCCATCCAAGGTCCGGCGTGACTTCCGGTGGCTGATGGCTCATCTTGGGGAAATCCCCCGCCCTGGGGGGTCCGGGGTGGCCTGCAAGGGGCCTGACTCACCCGCCAGTTGGGTCAGGGGTTCCCAGCTGCCCTCGGACGTCTGCTGCACCGCTCCCCTCCCGCAGGCGGAGGACAGGAGGAGGGAGGGAGAGGTGGGAGAGCGTGGGGGGCGGGGCCGGGGGCGGTCTCCAACCCCCGGCCCGGGCTCCGCCCTGTCCCGGGATCTGCGAAAGCACAGCAAGGGTGCGGGCAGGTGAGTGCCCGCCTGGTGCAGGGTGTGAAGAGCGAGAGCGCGTGTATGAGCACGAGCGTCAGTGGTCTCTGTGTGTCCGTTTACATGATTGCGCCTGTGTCTGTGTGTGAGCATCTGCATGCAAGCTTGTCTTTTTGAGTGAATGTCTGTGTGTGACTTCTAGGGACGGCCAGGGAAGAGGGGTGTCCCCTCCCACCCTGGCCCCCCCTCTTCTCTCTCCTCCTTGGGGTGCTCTGGGCATCCGGGACCCCTGGCAGGGCTGCCGGGTGCTGGGAGGACGCAGAGGCCGCCGAGGGCGGAGGGAAGCGTCAGGCCTGGGCTGCGCGCGCCCTGACTGGGGAGTTCCGGGTCCCAGCCGCCTGGTCCTTTCATTCCGGGCTTCTTCGAGATTCTCGGGGGGCTTCCGGCCGGCCGTGTTTTCTCCTTGCCGTCTTCGCAGGCACGAGGAAGACTCCTGGGGCTCATCTGCCTGGGATGGGTGGGCCCTGCCTTGACCTCACGTGCAGCAATTAGGACCACCAAGGAGTGTTGTTCAAACCACTTTCTCCCACTCCGCGGGACATGCCAGGGTTGATTCTGGTGCTCGCACTCCGCTTCCTCCTCTGCGTTCCCCATGGCAAAGGTTTAAGTCTTGGGCTGTGGACCCAAAAGAATATTCTAAGGGGAGATGGGCCCTTGCAGAGCAAGAAGGGTATAGGTTCAGCACCAAACCAAACTGGTGCCAGGGCTAGCTCGGCCCAAGAGGCTGTGCAGACTGTGTCTGTGTGAGTGCATGAGGGTAAGAGTCCCTGCGCGCTGAGCTTCGGCTTCCCCACTCACAACCAAGGGAGAACAACATCTACCTTACAGTGTAGATGCCTGGATAAAAACTGGAGCACCTGGTCGAGCACTTTGGGAGGCTGACACGGTAGGATGGCTTGAGCCCAGGAGTTTGAGACCAGCGTAGGCAACATGGTTAGACCCCCACCTCTACAAAAAAAATTTTTTTTAATTAGCTAGGTGAGGTGGTGCGCACTTGTGGCCCCAGCTACACGGGAGGCTGGGGTGGGAGGATCGATTGAGCCAGAGAGGTAGAGACTGTAGTGAGCTATGATCGCACCACTGCACCACAGCCAGGGCAACAGACCAAGACCCTGTCTCAAAAACAAAAACACTGGAGCGCCCAGAGGTTTTTTTTAAGTGCAGGGCAAGGATTGTCTCGGCGTTGTTACTGCACGCACACCGCCTGTTGTAATGGGTAGATGCATTAGTGAAAGTCCTGGGTACACTCATTTATTTTCTAAATCTCATATATAAGTGAACGCCCGATGGAAAGGCCCATCAGCTGGGGAACAGCCATCAGGCTGGATTTGAGCCCAGAGCCCGGGCTGGCCAATTAGTCGGGTGAGCCTGGCTCCGGTTCTGTGACCTGGGTCCAGTACCCCGCCCTTTCTGCGGATGCCTTGCAAAGCGGGGAGCGGAAAGCAGTTTGGTGGACGACCAGCCCTCCCTTGCTTTGCAGGTGGCGCTTTCTATTTATTGGTTGTAAGGCGAGACCTAGGCCAGAGCCAGGGTGCGCGCGCCGCCGTCGGGGTCCCGCGGCTGCTCTGGGGATCAGGGCGCGAACCCCAAGGGCCCCGCCTGGCAGCGTCGTGGGCCTCCGGGCGAGAACAGCGGGGGTCGGGGAGGATTTGTAGCGTCCACTCCGCTCTCCGCCTCCCGTGTGCGCTCCGGTGCTTCTCCCGGCTGGGGGTGTGAGAATTTGCCGACGGTGCCCGCGCCGCGGCCGGCCCCGGCCCCGCCCCAGCCCCGGGGATGCCCCGCCCCCAGCCGGCGTCCCGCCCCGCCTGCCCGTAGTCCCGGCCCCGCCCCGGGCCGCGCCCCTCCGCCGAGCCCCGCTCGCCTGCACCTCGCGCGGCGGGCCTGCCCTCCGGCCCCCGCCGGCCCTGCGCCGCTGCCCGGAGGCTGGCGTCCTCCCGTCACTCCGGGACCCGCCCGCTGTGTCCCCTGGGCAACTGTCTCCAGGGAGATCGGGCCCCGCCCCCGGCACCGACACCCGGTACGGAGCCCACCTGTGCGGGCGTCTGCGGGGTCCCCGTGCCCCGCCCCCAGCCACGCCGGGCGTCCCACCCCGCCCAGCCCCGGGCTTTGTCCGCCTGGGGCGGGGTGGGCAGGGTCGGTGGAGGTGATCAGGGGTCCGGGGCCGTGGGGGCTGGGGGGGCCGAGGCAGGGGGTTGCGCTCGCGGTGGGATTCTCAGCTGTGGGCCGCGCGACGCTCTCCTCTCCTAATCTGGTTGCTTCCTTTTGTGCCCCCCGGGGGTCGGGAATCCCAGGTTTCTCTGCTGCTGCCCTTGATGGGATCCGTGGGGCCTCCAGCGGGCTTCGCACGAGGACGCGCCTGTTCGGGGCAGGCTGTTTACTTGTCGGGGACCCAGCAGTGGCTGTGCGCGTCCTCCCCTCCCCCTGCCCCCGATTCGGGACCAAGCCTCCTGCGCTCTGTCCCTCCTGAGCTGTGCCCTTGAACCCGGGGCGGGGGGGGGGCTAGAGGGTGGCAGACCCGGATCCTGAGGTCCTGCGGCTTCCTCCCCAGGGGAGCGCTTTCTCCCTGGCCGCCCTCTTGTGGATTTTGTCCTGGCTCCTTATTTCCTGACCCGAATTCCTGAGGACGAATTCTCTCCTTCTCTTCCTTCTCGGCTCCCTCTGCTTTGTCTTTCCTGTTTTGAAAGGGCTTTCCTTATGAACATGTCTCATTACCCTGTGCCAGAGCTGCTATAATTTGTCGTGGTAATGGGTATTAGCCAGTCTCTTAATTAGTCAGCAATGGAAGGGATTTCTTCCTTAGCCTTTGGTGCTGACCTCCTGTTTGGTGGCAGTGCCTTGCGAAGTGCTTGCCACTCTCTCCTGGATGTTGAGGGAAGGGAGCATCCGAGCCCACATGCCTGGGCTCCCGCAGCAGGGTCCCTGGAGTATCTTTACAGGGATGGAGGCCGCAGGGAGGACTCCAGCTTGGTCCTTGGGAAATGTGTTCCTGCAACTGCCTTTTCCAGCGGGTTCCTAGGGCTCTGCTGTTTGACTCTTGGAGATGCCGGTGGTTTTGGTTTTGTGCTAAACCTAAGCCCACCTAGTGGGCTCTGGGCTGAAGTCTCCCAGCTGTGGAGGTAGCTATGCCCAGGGCCTGGGGTTGGGAGAAGGGGTTGGGTCTTTAGACTGGGCTGGTGCTCTAGTGTCTTTTTTTCCCTCTTTGGGGTTCTGTTATTTCCCGGAGCGGCTGAGGTGGGGGAAGAAGCACCACAGATGCAAGGAGTGGGCGGCCTCTCCCCTCACACTCTTCCTTTTTATCTCCAGCCCAATAGGGGATGGATTTTCCTTTAGACCTGGGCCTTGAAAACAGATCCACATGGGGAATAAAGATTTCAAGTTCACCAACCTGCTTTTTGCACCCATCGAATGGAACTCGAACCCAGGCTTGGCTCAGATCAATTACTTTGCTTTCAAAAACCAAACAAAACCAACAAACAGCTCTAAAAACGATCTGAGTCATCTGAGTGCACATTCCTGCTCCAGGCACTGGAAATGCTCCTGTGGTTGGTTTCAGTACCACCAAAGGGAGCTGGGGGTGGCATTGACGCAGATGGCAAGAAAGGCCGATCAAGTGGAATGTGATTGGTTTGCAAAAAGGAGAGACGGAGATGAGGCAGTTGATTTTGAGCTAACGTCCTATAAGAGAATGCACAGGTTTCTGAAATTCTCTCTTGTTAAAATAGTTTTCTTTCTTTCTTTTCTTTTTTTTCCAACAGATGAGGAGTCGGGCCAGGGCGGGATGACACTCATTGATTCTAAAGCATCTTTAATCTGCCAGGCGGAGGGGGCTTTGTTGGTCTTTCTTGGACTATTCCAGAGAGGTAGGTTGGGGGAATGGGCCAAGTGCGTGGGGGAAGGGAAAGGAGATGTTATTTTGTAGATAGGTTAAGAATGTGAACAAAACCCATCCTCCCCGACTCTCCAGCCAAAGGAAGACTTCTCCGTAGGACTAGCATGCCCAAAGGAAGGGAGTGACCCAGATTGGTGCTAGGAGCGAATGAACGGGGAAGTGAACTAGACCTCAGCCAGTCCCAGGAGAGAGATACTGCTGCCTGGGAAAAGAAGGAATGGCTTTGCTTTGAGGAGTCCTGGAGCCCGTTATTAAGCTGCAGCATTTGGTATTTGACTCACTCTGGCCACGGTAACGTTGGGCTGGCCAGACTGGGGAGAGAAATATTAAAAGTTTTCTGGAGGAAGTGGATTGGAGTTTTATAATTCTGTATTGCTTCTCAAGGAGTCCCTAGGTGGGACTATTCTGTGTCTCCAGAGAGCTGGCAGTCACTGTCTCAGTAAGAGGATGCTCTGGAGTTTCTGGGACATTAGCTTAGAAGATGAATGCAGTCCTTTCATGGTGCAAATGAGGACACTGAGGCCAGAGACCGACACTGGCCAGACGTTGGGTACATACAACCATCTGGGAGCCTGGGATAGCTGGGTCTGACTTGTGAGCTCCATGACTGCGAGACCTGCCGGTCCCCTTGCAAGCTCTTTCGGTGCATAATGTATTCTGTGTGTACCCAGAATTCCAGCGGAGCCAATACTGTCATTTCAGGATGGAAAGGGGCAGGGGTTAGAGTGTGGTGTCGTCCTTAAAGGCTTTTTCCTGAACCTCAGCCTCATTTTCTCTAGATCTTCGTTGGTACTTTCCAAACTTGTTTGATGATTGTGGATCTCTTTTTAAAAATCACAACATAGGCCGGGTGCGGTGGCTTACACCTGTAATCCCAGCACTTTGGGAGGCCAAGATGGGCGAATCACGAGGTCAGGAGTTCGAGACCAGCCTGGCCAACATGGTGAAACCCCGTTTCTACTAAAAATACAAAAAATTAGCTAGGTGTAGTGTTGGGCGCCTGTAATCCCAGCTACTCGGGATGCTGAGGCAGGAGAATCACTTGTACCCAGGAGGCGGAGGTTGCAGTGAGCCGAGACTGCACCACTGCACTCCAGCCCAGGCGATAGAGTGAGACTCCATCTCAAAAAAAAATAATAATAATAAAATAAAAATATAAAGCAGAATTTTAACCTATAAACCAGATCAAAACAGAGAGCCACTATAAGAGAAACTAGCCCAGAACTCCTTCTGCTCAGCATCCTATCCCGCTCCCACCTACCTCTGAAGGCCTGCGGTGCTTCTTTGGAACCCCAGCGCTCCTCTGCACATAACCAGAAGCCATAGATCATGTAGACCCCTGTTGGAGGATTAGAATTTCTTCCATACATCTATTTATACTGACTTGATCTTTGTCTCAGAAAATGTCTTTTAATAATATTTTTAATCCTCATGCTTTTTTATTTATAAAAATATGAAATTAATGTCAAGTTTGGAAAATACCAAAAATTACAAGCATACTCATCTATAATCTTACCGTCACCCCACCCTGCACCAGAGAAAACCACTGTTTCCTTGTTGGAGTATCCTCCCCCAAACCCCTCAGAGAGAACTCTATCTGTATCTTTAATTTATTATTATTTTTTTATTTCATTTTTGTGAGATGGAGTCTTGCTCTGTCACCCAGGCTGGAGTGCAATGATGCAATCTCGGCTCACTGCCACCTGCGCCTCCTGGGTTCAAGCAATTCTTCTGCCTCAGCCTCCCAAGTAGCTGGGACTACAGGTGTGCGCCACCATGCCCAGCTAATTTTTTTTTTTTTTAGTAGAGACATGGTTTTGCCATGTTGGCCAGGCTCGTCTCGAACTCCTGACCTCAAGGGATCCACCTGCCTCAGCCTCCCAAAGCTCTGGGATTACAGGCGTCAGTCACTGTGCCCCAACCTGTGTCTGCACCTTTTAAAACTTGATTTTTATTTATTAGTAAGTATTATTATAGACTTTGACATAAACGTAACAATTGAATGTATATGTATCTCTCTGCTCTGTTTCAAAATCCCACTAAAATGAAAGTAAAGGAATAAGAAAAAAAGTAAATTTTTTTTTTTTTTTTTGAGACGGAGTCTCGCTGTGTCGCCCAGGCTGGAGTGCAGTGGTGTGATCTCGGCTCGCTGCAAGCTCCTCCTCCCGGGTTTACGCCATTCTCCTGCCTCAGCCTCCCGAGTAGCTGGGACTACAGGCGCCTGCCACCACGCCCGGCTAATTTTTTGTATTTTTAGTAGAGACGGGGTTTCTTTTTTTTTTTTTTTTTTTGAGACGGAGTCTCGCTCTGTCGCCCAGGCTGGAGTGCAGTGGCCGGATCTCGGCTCACTGCAAGCTCCGCCTCCCGGGTTTACGCCATTCTCCTGCCTCAGCCTCCCGAGTAGCTGGGACTACAGGCGCCCGCCACCTCGCCCGGCTAGTTTTTTGTATTTTTTAGTAGAGACGGGGTTTCACTGGGTTAGCCAGGATGGTCTCGATCTGCTGACCTCGTGATCCGCCCGTCTCGGCCTCCCAAAGTGCTGGGATTACAGGCTTGAGCCACCGCGCCCGGCTAGACGGGGTTTCACTGTGTTAGCCAGGATGGTCTTGATCGCCTGACCTCGTGATCTGGCCGCCTTGGCCTCCCAACGTGCTGGGATTACAGGTGTGAGCCACCGCACCTGGCCAAAAAAATGTAAATAAATAAAAAAAAAAAAACAGAAAAGTAAATGGTTGAGGAGGGTGGTATGAACAAATATGAACAAAACCTTTGCAGGACCAGAAACCGATAGGCGAGTGGGAAACTGAGTGGAGAATGTCGAACGTCTTGGGCTATGGGGGAAGCAGGTGGAAAAGGCAAAGGAATGGGGGCTTTGGGGATGGAGTGCTTTGAAAGGTGGTTGGAAGCAGGAAGATTACTTGATAGAGCATGGTAGGGTGACAGACCACCCACCCAGGCCACATAGCCAGATGGTTCCCTTCCCCACCCCAGCAGGTGGCAGGTTTCCGGCAGGCAGTGTTTCAGAGAGGTCAGCCCAGCCCAGGACAGGAGAGGAGTTTGTGTCGAGCAGGGAGACCATCTCCTGGGTGGCTCCCCGAATACCACAGCTTCCATACAGCCTCTGGGCAGGCCCTTGGAGAACTTCTGTCTGAGCAAACTGATCTCACAAAAAAAATAACTGTCACATATTGACCTTGAGGGGGACCTTGTTGAAAAGCCAGCTTGTTGCTAGGCACGGTGGCTCACACCTGTAATCCCAGTGCTTTGGGAGGCCGAGGGGGGAGGATCACTTGAGGCCGGAGTTTGAGACCAGCCTGGCCAACATGGGCGAAACCCCATCTCTACTAAAAATACAAAAATTACCTGGGCGTGGTGGTGCACGCCTGTAATCCCAGCTACTTAGGAGGCTGAGGCAGGAGAATAGCTTGAACCTGGGAGGTGGAGGTTGCAGTGAGCCAAGATCGCGCCACTGCACTGCAGCGTGGGCGACAGAGTAAGACTCCGTCTCAAAAAATAAAGAAAAGCCAGCTTACTGCTTTGTCACTTCACACTGAAGCCTACTGAGCAACTAGCCCTACCTGTGTACAAGCAGGGTTAGTGCCTTTCCCTTAGATTTGAATGGGCAGCCAAAGGCCATCCCACATAGAATGAGATTTACAGGCTAGACGTGGTAGCTCATGCCTGTAATCCCAGCACTTCGGGAGGCTGAGGCAGGAGGTTTGCTTAAGCCCAGAAGTTTGAGACCATCCTGGGCAAGGTAGAGAAATCCTCTCTCTACATAAAATAAAAAACTAGCCAGGCATGGTGACACATGCTTGTGGTCTCAGCTACTTGGGAGGCTGAGGTGGGAGGATTGCTTGAGCCTGAGAGGTTGAGGCTGCAGTGAGCCGTGATCATATCACTGCACTCCAACCTGGGTGACAGAGTGAGACCCTGTCTCAAAAAAAAAAAAAAAAAAAAAAAGAGAGAGACAGAGAGAGACTTCTAGTGTGAAAGACAGAGACCCAAACAAACAAACAACAAAAAAAAAATTTGAGAAGTCACAAACATGGTTTGGGAAAAAAAGGCACATTCATAAAATAATAAGCTCTTAGGTATTAAGATAGCAGAAGTAAAAATAGCAGAAGTGAAAATTTCAACAGAAGAGTTGGAAGAGTGAAAAACCAATTTCCAGAAAGTAGAACACAAAGACTTAAGAGATGGAAAATAGGAAAGAAAATATAGAAAAAATTGACTTCGGTCCAGGAGACCCAACATGCACCACATAGGAACTCAAGAAAAAAAGGCAAGAGAAACGGAGGAAGGAAAAGTATATAGGAAACCATTCTAGAACTGAAGGCATTTCTACTTTTTTTTATTTTTTTTTTTTTATTGAGATGGAGTCTCGCTCTATCGCCCAGGCTGGAGTGCAGTGGCCGGATCTCAGCTCACTGCAAGCTCCGCCTCCCGGGTTTACGCCATTTTCCTGCCTCAGCCTCCTGAGTAGCTGGGACTACAGGCGCCCGCCACATCGATCGGCGAGTTTTTTGTATTTTTTAGTAGAGACGGGGTTTCACCGGGTTATAGCCAGGATGGTCTCGATCTCCTGACCTCGTGATCCGCCCGTCTCGGCCTCCCAAAGTGCTGGGATTACAGGCGTGAGCCACCGCGCCCGGCCGGCATTTCTGCTTTTAAACAGTCTCGAAGTAGTACCCAATACCGTGAATAATAAAAGGCCCACACTATGGGACATCATCACGAACTTTCAAAACTCCAGAGATAAGAGAGAAGTTATTAAATGTCATCAGACAAAAAAAGGCCACATACAGATCAGAGAACAAGATGACTCAACTTTTTTTTTTTTTTTTTTTGAGATGGCGTCTCGCTCTGTCACACAGGCTGGAGTGCAGTGGCGCCATCTCGGCTCGCTGCAAGCTCCGCCTCCCGGGTTCCCGCCATTCTCCTGCCTCAGCCTCCCGAGTAGCTGGGACTACAGGCGCCTGCCACCTCGCCCGGCTAATTTTTTGTATTTTTAGTAGAGACGGGGGTTTCACCATGTTAGCCAGGATGGTCTCGATCTTCTGACCTTGTGATCCGCCCACATCAGCCGCCCAAAGTGCTGGGATTACAGGCGTGAGCCTCCGCGCCCCACCCAGCTTTGGACTTTTCAAAAGCAGCAGTAGAAACTATAAGACAGGCTGGGAAACCCTGTCCCTACTAAAAATGCAAAAATTAGCTGGGCGTGGTGGCATGTGCCTGTAATCCCAGCTATTTGGGAGGCTGAGGCAGGAGAATCACTTGAACCCAGGAGGTGGAGGCTGCAGTGAGCCAAGAGTGTGCCACTGCACTCTCCAGCTCGGTGACAGAGCGAGACTCAGTCTCAAAAAAAAAAAAAAAAGAAAGAAAGAAACTACAAGAAAATGGGTCAATGCTTTTAAATTTCTGAGAATTAATTAATTCTGAGGGAAATTGTCATTCAAATGAAAAGTACATTAAAGACTTCTTTTTTTTGAGATAAGGTCTTTCTTTGTTACCCAGACTGGAGTGCAGCGGTGCGATCACGACTCACTGCAGCCTCAACCTCCTAGGCTCAAGCAATCCTCCTGCCTCAGCCCCCGAGTAGCTGGGACTACGTGTGTATGCCACCATGCCCAGCTAATTTTTTATCTTTTTTTTTTTTTTTTTTTTTTTTGAGACGGAGTCTGGCTCTGTTGCCCAGGCTGGAGTGCAGTGGCCGGATCTCAGCTCACTGCAAGCCCCGCCTCCCGGGTTCACGCCATTCTCCTGCCTCAGCCTCCCGAGTAGCTGGGAGTACAGGCGCCCGCCACCTCGCCCGGCTAATTTTTTTTGTATTTTAGTAGAGACGAGGTTTCACCGTGTTAGCCAGGATGGTCTCGATCTCCTGACCTCGTGATCCGCCCGTCTCGGCCTCCCAAAGTGCTGGGATTACAGGCTTGAGCCACCGCACCCGGCCTATTTTTTATCTTTTTTGTAGAGATAGGGTTTTGCCATGTTGCCCAGACTGGTCTCAAATTTCTGGGCTCAAGAGATCCACCCACTGTGGCCTCCCAAAATGCTGGGATTACAGGCGTGAGCCACAGCGCCTGGCCCACAAACTCATTTTCTTTTTTTTTTTTTTTTTGAGACGGAGTTTCGCTCTTTTTTGCCCAGGCTGGAGTGCAGTGGCACAATCTCAGCTCACCGCAACCTCGGCCTCCCGGGTTCAAGCGATTCTCGTGCCTCAGCCTCCCGAGTAGCTGGGATTACAGGCATGTGCCACCGTGCCTGGCTAATTTTGTATTTTTAGTAGACACGGGGTTTCTCCATGTTGGTCAGGCTGGTCTTGAACTGCCGACCTCAGGTGATCCACCCGCCTCGGCCTCCCAAAGTGCTGGGATTACAGGCGTGAGCCACCGCGCCCGGCCGCACAAACTAATTTTCTTTTTTTTTTTTTTTTTTTTTTTTTTTTTTTTTTTTTGAGACGGAGTCTCGCTCTGTCGCCCAGGCTGGAGTGCAGTGGCCGGATCTCAGCTCACTGCAAGCTCCGCCTCCCGGGTTCACGCCATTCTCCTGCCTCAGCCTCTCGAGTAGCTGGAACTACAGGCGCCCACCACCTCGCCTGGCTAGTTTTTTTTTGTATTTTTTAGTAGAGACGGGGTTTCACCGTGTTAGCCAGGATGGTCTCGATCTCCTGACCTCGTGATCCGCCCACCTCGGCCTCCCAAAGTGCTGGGATTACAGGCGTGAGCCACCGCGCCCGGCCACAAACTAATTTTCTAAGGTAAGAAGTCAAAATTTGGGCCGGGCGCGGTGGCTCAAGCCTGTAATCCCAGCACTTTGGGAGGCCGAGACGGGCGGATCACGAGGTCAGGAGATCGAGACCATCCTGGCTAACACAATGAAACCCCGTCTCCACTAAAAATACAAAAAAATTAGCCGGGCGTGGTGGCGGCGCCTGTAGTCCCAGCTACTCGGGAGGCTGAGGCAGGAGAATGGCGGGAACCCGGGAGGCGGAGCTTGCAGTGAGCCGAGATCGCGCCACTGCACTCCAGCCTGGGCGACAGAGCGAGACTCCGCCTCAAAAAAAAAAAAAGAAGTCAAAATTTGACGGTGGGGTGGCTCACGCCTGTAATCCCAACACTTTGGAACCCAAGGCAGGAAGATCACTTGAGCCCAGGAGTTCAAGACCAGACAGGGCAACATAGCAAGACCTTGTCTCTATTTTCGTAAATTTTTTTTTAAATTTTGCCTGAGGTATAAAAACAAAAATTTTAAATAAAAAATGGAAATATAGAGATAAATACTTAAAGAAGCAATTGAAATGTATTGGGTGTGGTATATATGTGGAAATGGAGGTCAGAGGACTGCTACTTTTTACTGTAAGAGTTTTAGTTTTAATTAATTTTAAAAATCACGTACTGTGGCCAGGCACGGTGGCTCACGCCTGTAATCCCAGGATTTTGGGAGGCCAGCGTGGGAAGATTGCTTGAGCCCAGGAGTTTGAGAACAGCCTGGGCAACATAGTGAGAACCCATCTCAAGACAACAAAAAGTGTATTTTATTATTATTTTTTTAACAACAAAAAAATTTAAATTAGCTGGGCATGGTGGTATGCACCTGTAGTCCCAGCTACTGGGGAGGCTGAGCTGAGAGGATCACTGAGCTCAGGAGTTGAAGGCTGCAGTGAGCCATGATCACACCACTGTACTGTAGCATAGACAACAAAGTGAGGCCCTGTCTCTAAAACAAAAAAAAGTGCTGAGCGCGGTGGCTCACACCTGTAATCCTAGCCCTTTGGGAGACTGAGGCGGGTGGAGCACTTGAGGTCAGGAGTTCGAGATCAGCCTGAGCAACATGGCGAAACTCTGTCTCTACAAAAAATGCAAAGGAATAGCTGGGTGTAGTGGCATGCACCTGTAGTCACAGCTATTTGGGGAGCTGTGATGAGAGGATGGCTTGAGCCTGGAAGGCAGAGTGAGCCGAGATTGCACCACTGCACTCCAGTCTGGGAAACAGAGCCAGACCTTGTCTCAAATAAGAAGAAAAAAGAAATAAAACCATGTATTTGCATAACCTTCCTATAAAATTAAAATAATAAAATTATTATGATACCCATATTCATTCATAACATTTCATTTTTTCTATGCTGCCTTTTTTTTTTTTTTTTTTTGAGACGGAGTTTTGCTGTTATAGCCCAGGCTGGTGTGCAATGGCATGATCTCAGCTCACTGTAACCTCCGCCTCCCAGGTTCAAGCGATTCTCCTGCCTCACCCTCCCAAGTAGCTGGGATTACAGGCATGTGCCACCACGCCCCACTAATTTTGTGTTTTTAGTAGAGACAGGGTTTTGCTATGTTGGTCAGGCTGGTCTCGAACTCTCAACCTCAGGTGATCCACCTCCCTCGGCCTCCCAAAGTGCTGGGATTACAGGTGTGAGCCACCATGGCCGGCCTTTCTATGCTTTCTAAAATGCTTTATCAACAAGCATATGTCACAATGATAAATGTCTGTGCACTCAATGTGTGGAATATTTGCAGTGTTGTGTAGTCTGCCCAGGTGTCATTTTGATGACCGCGTTCAGTTTCATTGAGTTAATTCATTTATTTAGACATTTCCTTATCCCTTTCACAAATAATACCACAATGAATATCTTTGTGTATAGAGCTTTTTTGACTTTTGAATTGCTTTTTTTTTTTTTTTTTTTTTGAGACGGAGTCTTGCTCTGTCGCCGAGACTGGAGTGCAGTGGCCGGATCTCAGCTCACTGCAAGCTCCGCCTCCCGGGTTTACGCCATTCTCCTGCCTCAGCCTCCCGAGTAGCTGGGACTACAGGCACCCGCCACCTCGCCCGGCTATTTTTTTGTATTTTTTACTAGAGACGGGGTTTCACCGGGTTAGCCAGGATGGTCTCGATCTCCTGACCTCGTGATCCGCCCGTCTCGGCCTCCCAAAGTGCTGGGATTACAGGCTTGAGCCACCGCGCCCGGCCTGAATTGCTTCTTTAGGATAATCCCCGAATTCCCAAAGTTACCAGGTCTGAGACCATGGATGTTTCTTTCTCTTGATTTTGATGTGTAGTATCTGAGGCCTCCACCTGGGTGCAGGCCTGTGGCTTCCCTGGTGGGCCGTGAACTAGGATGATGATGAGATGGTGGGAATAACATTTTTTTTTTCAGGGTAGTTGGCTTATTTTTTTCTGATGGCAGCAGTAGAGGTCAGAAATATTTGTTTTGGAGGCCAGGCTCATGCTCGTGATCCTAACACTTTCAGAGGCCGACGCAGGAGGATCACTAAAGCCCAGGAATTTGAGACCAGCCTGGGCAACATAGGGAGGCCCTGCCCCTACAAAATAAATAAATAAATAAAGCTCTGCACAGTGATTTGTGTCTGTATTCCCAGCTACTTGGGAGGCTGAGGCGGGAGGATCTCTTGAGCTTGGGGGAGGTTAAGGCTACAGTGAGCTATGATGGTAACACTGTATTCCAGCCAGGGTGATAGAACGAGACCCTCTCTGTGTCCCATGCCAAAAAAAGAGTAGGCTGCTGGGATGAGTTTGGGCATTTTGGGGCATGTGAGCCCAGCACGTCCCCTCATCAACCCAGCCCTGCCAGCTCTTGCCTGGGTCCTGCACACATCTCCTCATTGCTTTCCTGCTTCCATTCTGGCCTCGCTCCCTTCCATTTTCCCACAGCAGCCAAAGCCATCTTTGTAAAGCATAAAATCAGGCCGCCTCAGTCCTCTGCTTAAAACCCTCCAATGATTTCTCCTTGCAGTGATAACCAAACCTGGACTCCTCACCATGGCTACAGGGCCCTGCAGGGTCAGACTCACTGTCTCTCCCAGTCACCCCACTTCAGGCCCTTGACTTCAGGCACCTGCCTCCTGCCTCAGGGCCTTTGTTGTACTTTTTTTTTTTTTGAGACGGAGTTTCACTCTTGTTGCCCAGGCTGGAGTGCAATGGTGCAATCTTGGCTCACTGCAACCTCCGCCTCTGAGGCTCAAGGATTCTCCTGCCTCAGCCTCCCAAGTAGCTGGGATTACAGGTGTGTGCTACCATGCCTGGCTACTTTTTTGTGTTTTTTAATAGAGACAGGGTTTCACCTTATGGGCCAGGCTGGTCTTGAACTCCTGGCCTCAAGGGATTTGCCTGCCTCGGCCTCCCAAAGTGCTGGGATTATAGGCGTGAGCCACCACACCCAGCTGAGGCCTTTGGACTTTCTGTCCCCACTGCCTGGAACCCTATTTCGTGGCTCTTTGCTGGATCCTTCTCTCACTTGAGCCTCAACTTCAGAACGATCTCACCTGAGGACCCTTCCCTGACCCGCCATCCAAAGGAAGCGCTCCCTGCAAGCCCCTTTTTATTATATTCCAGTGCTTTTACTACCTGAAACATCTTGTTTATCTATTTGTTTTCTTTTTAACTTATTTAATTTTAAAATATTTATTTATTTATTTTTGAGACAGAGTCTCACTCTGTTGCCCAGGCTGGAGTGCAGTGGCGTGATTTTGGCTCATTGCAACCTCCCCCTCCCCAGTTCAAGTGATTCTCGTGGCTCAGCCTCCCAAGTAGCTGAGGTCAGATCCCTCAGATGTTCACAGCTGGGAACCCGTTCTTCAACCTTGGGCTCCAGAAAGAGGACCAAGGGGAACATTTCAGGACAGATTGTCAGGGTGGCATGGTGTCCTGGAGAGAACCCCGCGTGCAGGAGGGCTCCACTTTGCGCAGCTGTTTCTGTGGATCATGCTGGCCAGGAGGTGGGAAGGTGCAAGGAATTGTGTTCTTATCCTATTTCCTTGGATATTTGATGAATGACTTAGATGTGGACACAGAAGTCATGCCTCAGGATTCTGGATGAGTCAAGAGGGATTGGTCACAGTCCATCATTGGATGATGCTACCGCAGCTTCCCTCTCTGTGTCTAGGCCATCTCACCTGCCCCCCGGCTCCACATCTGACTGTAGCCTGCTGACTCCACAGATCTGTCCCCAGCCCTCCAACTGGGGAGTTTGCCCCTGGCAGTCTTTACGTGGATGTTCATTAAGCAGCTGAGATTCATCTGGTCTAAAATGCGGCTCCGGCTTTCTTATCCCACCAGAAATCTCTTCCTTCCACGTCTCAGTAAATTCCCACCACCACTCCCATCTCCCAAGCCCAAACCTGGCTGTCGTCCTCACTTCCTCCTGCACCGTCCCCCAGGGGTCCCTCTGATCTAAGTATGTCTGGATTCTATTGCTCTCCAGTGGCGTCTCCTTCTGGGTCAAGCCACTGTCATTGGTGGCACCTGTTTCTTCCCCTGCCCCCCACTCCTCTTCGTCCCTGCTTCTCCACAGTCCTTCCACACCGCAGCCAGCAGCATAGTTGTGGATGAAAATCACATCCCACACTCCCTCACCTAAAATCCTCCTGGACTGCCGTAGGTGCCAGTCCTTGTTCTGAAGGCTCTGCAAAACCCAGCCCAGTTGAACTCTTCGACTTGCTCGTGCCACACCCTCCCCTCCACGCCCACCACCCCCTGCTCCAGCTGTAGTGGCCAGTTCTGGAAGACTTGAGTCCCTTTCCCACGAGATCCCCAGCACCTCGGGTAATTTCTGGCACTTTAATCAGGCTCTATAGATACTGGTGGGATAAATGAATCTACCTCAGACTGAGTGACAGAGACAAAACATCAAATCAAAGCTAACAAGAAAGCTCACGCCTGTAATCCTGGCACTTTGGGAGGTCAAGGCGGGCAGATCACCTGAGGTCAGGGGTTCAGGACCAGCCTGGCTAATGTGGCAAAAAACTGTCTCTACTAAAAATACAAAAACTTAGCCAGGCGTAGTGGCAGGCCCCTGTAATCCCAGCTACTCAGGAGGCTGAGGCAGGAGAATCGCTTGAACCTGGGAGGTGGGGGTTGCAGCCAGCAGAGATCGCGCCACTGCACTCCAGCCTGGGTGACAGAGCAAGACTCTGTCTTAAAAAAAAAACAAAAAAACAAAAAAAAATCCAATAAGATATGAGAGCCAATTATGTTCACAAGATGAAATTACCAAGGATAATTGTGAATTCCTTCATTTAGATCAGGAAATTCATGTTCCTGTACAGGCAGGGAGAACCTGACTTACTGTGAAAAATCCCTGGAGGGCTGGCAGCCAATGAGTTCAGTGATGTGGCCACCAAAAATCTGCCTTGGGGTGAGAGTGGGGGAGCTTGAAATACTTTTAGGCTAAGCAAATAGGAGCTCGGTGCCCAGAACATTCTTCTACAGCTTGACCTGCCAGGCCCTGTCTGTAGCATCTTGTTTTTGTTTTTTGGGGTTTTTTTTTTGGAGATGGAGTATCGCTCTGTTGCCCAGGCTGAAGTGCAGTGGTGTGATCTTAGCTCACTGCGACTTCTGCCTCCTGGGTTCAAGTGATTCTCCTGCCTCAGCCTCCCAAGTAGCTGGGATTACAGGCGAGAGCCACCACGCCTGGCTAATTTTTGTATTTTTAGTAGAGATGGGGTTTCACCATGTTGGCCAGGCTGGACTCGAACTCCTGACCTCAGGTGATCTACCTGCCTTGGCCTCCCAAAGTGCTGCCCTGGAACATCTTGTTAGCTTGGAGTATCACACTGTGGCAAAAGGGTCTAAAAACTGTATCACGGGGAGAACAGTGAGTGGTTTGGGGAATGCCTGGGCTGAAGAGACGCCTTAGGGACTGATGGGGCCGCCATCCAGTGGTCCTGTGACTCCTCTGTGTGCCTCTAGGTGGCAGCACAGAGATCGATCCGAGTTTGACTCTTAGAGGCAGGTCCACTTCCAAGGAAAGAACTTTTCTTTCCTTCTTTTTTTTTTTTTTTTTTTTTTTGGAGACAGAGTTTCGCTCTTGCTGTCCAGGCTGGAGTGCAGTGGTGCCATCTCGTCCCACTGCAAAAACTCTGCCTCCCAGGTTCAAGCGAGGCCTCAGCCTCCCGAGTAGCTGGGATTACAGGCATATGCCACCACGCCCGGCTAATTTTTATATTTTTAGTACAGACAGGATTTCACCATGTTGATCAGGCTGGTCTCGAACTCCTGACTTCAAGTGATCCACCTGCCTCGGCCTCTCAAAGTGCTGGGATTACAGGCATGAGCCACTGTGCCCGGTCAGGGAAAGAACTTTTTGAACACTAGAAGTTTCTAAAAATGGAAGTGCAGCTGCAGTAATGAAAATAGATGTTTTTAGCTGTAAGCGGCCGAAAACTCAGCTCAAACTGCTGTAAGTTAAAAAAGAAAAAAGGCAGAGGGGGTTTATTGGCTGGTGAGACTAAAGAGTCCAGGGATAGACTCTAGCTTCAGGCATGGCTGGATCCAGGGAATCAAAGTTCGTCCTCAGGACCCAGGCTTGTACTGTCTGCTTTAGCCCCCCTTTCCTCTGTGTTGGTCTCTTCTCAGGTTCTGCCCCTAAAGACAGCAAACAGTTGCTAGCAGCTCTAGGTAGACAGTCCGTCATTTCTGCTACCCCAAGAAGTAGTCCCAGAGAAGCCTAGATGTCAAAACCCATTGGACTGACTTGATAGTCATATGGAACCCTATAGTCAGGGAGATAACATGCAGTGATTGGCTAGGCCTAAGTCTCATTCCCACCTCCAAGCCAATCCCCATGGCCCAGGCAAACTCAGGCCCCTGATTGGCTGTGTCTGAGTCTCAGGCTATCCAGGTAGCTAGGAGTGAAGTCAGCTTATCAGAACCACTTGGACTGAGTGTGTTGAGTTTTTGAAAAGTCCCCAGCTCCCAGATTTAAAAAAAACAAAAACATAAAGTTACCAGCACCCAGGAGCCTCCCATGCACCCTTCTAGTCACTCTCCCCCAAACCTGGGGTAACCCCTATTTCTTCTTTTGCCACCATAGATTTATTAATTCTGCCTCTGTTTGTTTCTTTGTACAGCTGGAATCATGAGCACCTATTTTTTTTGGGGGCAGCTTCTTTTGCCCAGCTTTATGTGTGTGAGAGTCATTGATACTGTTGTGTGGACTTGTAGACTGTTCATTCTCATTGCTATATAACATTCTGCTCAGAGAGAGTGCCACACATTATTTTGCCATTCCCCATTCTGTTGATGTGCATTTGGGAAGTTTCCACTTCGGAGCCATCATGAATAGTGATGCCATAGACACTCTTGCCTGTATCTTTTGATAAATATACATGTATTTGCATTTCTCTGGAGTGTATACTTAGGAGCGGAATTGCTGGGTCCTAGGGCATAGGCATGTTCAACTTTAGTAGATACTGCCAAACGGTTTTCCAAAGTGGTTGTTCTGGTTTGCATTCTTGGGACATTTCCGAAGTCCCTGTACTCACTGGCATCTCTGTCCCATATATACTGGAGAGCTATGGTTCTGGGCTTCATTCAGGGAAGAGTCAGGGCTGGTTGGCCACTGTGCTAGAGAGAGGTTCTTGGCCCAGACAGAGGGAAGGCACTTCTACTTTCTCCTGTCCTGTCTCAGTGGTGACAGGACCTGGCATTTGATGTCCTGTACAGACCAGTCTGAGACTTTCTCTATTAGGAATGAGGTTTTCTGTGAAAGTATTTCCCTATATCCCATTTAGGTAAGATGTAGTTGAAGACTTCATTTCCAGAGTGCTAAGAGGCAGGAGAGTGAGGGGTGTATTTTCCTGGAACCCAGGCTGAGGGTTGGAGTCCCTGGGAGCTCATGCCTCATGTGTTCATCTTGGGCCTCACCAGACTGAGTGGCCAAAGCTGCCCCTGACTTTCCAAGCATGGTCAAAGCCCATTTCATCTCGTAAGTGGATTCTCCAGGATTCCTGACTCTCTCCCAAGTCGTTTTTTTGTTTCGTTTTGTTTTTGAGACACGGGTTCACTCTTGCCCAGGCTGGAGTGCAGTGGCACGATCTCAGCTAACTGCAACCTCCACTTCCCTGGCTCAAGCAATCCTCCAGCCTCAGCCTCCCTAGTAGCTGGGACTACAGGCGTGAGCCACCATGCCCGGCTAATTTTTATATTTTGTGTAGAGACAGGGTTTTGCCATGTTTCACAGGCTGGTCACCAACGCCTGAGCTGAAAGTGATCCACCTGCCTCAGCCTCCCAAAGTGCTGGGATTACAGGCGTGAGCCACCACGCCCAGCCGATCCCCCAAGTTTTGAAACAAAGGAAGACTTTGGTCTGGCCATTCTCAGCAAGAGGAACCCAAAGTAGGATGTGGTTTTGCAATCAGAGGAAGTGGTGATCAGCAGTGGCAGCGCCTAGAGATGTGCAGCTCTCGCTCCTCAGGGCAGCTGGGGTCCAGCTGATGGTGAGGCCTGGGCCCAGTCAGTGCTGCCACCCAAAGAACACCTGCCTTAAACCAAATATTTCTTTTCAACTATTTTTACAAGTCTTTTAAATCCAAGAGAATGTGATCTTTAAGTAGAGAAGTCTTTTCTTAAATAATAAAAATCATAAATCATAAAGACAAAGATTGATAATTTGACTGCATCAACAATAAAAACTTCTACTCACCAGGCTGGGTGTGATGGCTCATGCTTGTAATGCCAGCACGTTGGGAGACTGAGGCCAGTGGATCACTTGAGTTTGGGACTAGTCCCTACTAAAAACATATATTTTTAAAAAGTCTCTGTTAAAAATACAAAAAAAAAAAAAAAAAAAAAGGGGGTGTAGTGGCACATGCCTGTAGTCCCAGCTACTTGGGAGCCTGAGGTTGGGAGGACCACCTGAGCCCGGGAGGTTGAGGCTGCAGTGAGCTATGATTGCGCCACTGCACTCCAGCCTGGATGACAGAGTGAGACTCTGTCTCCTAAAACAAAACAAAACAAAACAAAACAAAACAAAACAGCAACAACAAAAAACCTTCTACTCACCAAAAACACACCATAAGCAAAGCAAAAAAGTGACTCATTAGAAAATATTTCCCACTCGGCCGGGCGCGGTGGCTCAAGCCTGTAATCCCAGCACTTTGGGAGGCCGAGATGGGCGGATCACGAGGTCAGGAGATCGAGACCATCCTGGCTAACACGGTGAAACCCCGTCTCTACTAAGAAATACAAAAAAATAGCCGGGCGAGGTGGTGGGCGCCTGTAGTCCCAGCTACTCGGGAGGCTGAGGCCGGAGAATGGCGTGAACCCGGGAGGCGGAGCTTGCAGTGAGCTGAGATCCGGCCACTGCACTCCAGCCTGGGCTACAGAGCGAGACTCCGTCTCAAAAAAAAAAAAAAAAAAAAAAAAAAAGAAAATATTTCCCACTCATTCAGTCAATAAAGGAATGGAATCTAGAATACATAAAGAAATCCTACAAACCATTAAAAAAAATAAGTAACCCCACAGGAAAATGGGCCAAGGTTATAGTAAGTAGGCTATTTGCAGAAAATAAAGGTTTTATGGAAAATCAGGGAAATGCAAATTAAAACAAGAGATAATTTCATTCGCATCAGATTGGCAAAAAGGAGTAAATTTGACAATACCAAGTATTGACGAAGATCTAGAGATTGATCACCATACCACGGTTCTGGGATTGCTGACAGGCACCACCGTCTTAGGGACAATGCGGTGATATTTAGTAAAGTTAATGATGTGGTTATACCTATCATAGGTGATGCCACATGTGACTCTTGAGACTTGAAATGTGGGTAGTGTGAGGAATGGAATTTTAAAACGTTTAATTTAATTTAAAATTGCTGTATGGTTCATTTATTAGTTTTTTTTTTTTTTTCTATTTTTGGTAGAGACAGTTTTGCCATGTTGCTCAGGCTGGTCTCAAACTCAAGCAATCCACCTGCTTTGGCCTCCCAAAGTGCTGGGATTACAGGCATGAACCACTGCGCCCAGCCTTAAGTGTGTTTAGAACAAACTGGATCTGGCTAGGAGCTCACACCTGTAATGCCAGCACTTAAGAGAGGCCGAGGTGGGAGGATCACTTGAGCCCAGGAGTTTGAGACCAACCTGGGCAACATAGCAAGACCCTGTATCAAAAAAAAACTTAGCAGGGCATGGTGGCCCAAGCTTGTAGTCCCACCTACTCAGGAGGCTGAGGCTGGAGGATCGCTTGAGCCCAGGAGTTGGAGTGTTCAGTGAGCTACGATTGGGCCACTGTACTCCAGCCTGGGCAACAGAGTGAGACCCTGTCTCAACAGAAAAGGAAAAAAAAAAAAGAAAACAACCCGGGTCTGTGAACCTGTAGATTGTATAAAATCTACACTCAGATCAAGTATTTCTGATGATAGATAATCTAGAAATGAAATTGCACTACACTCCAAATTTAAAACGCACACCAGATTTCAAAGACTCGATACCAAAATAAATGTCAAAATATCTCGTTAGTAATTTTCTCTATTGATTATGTGTTAAAATGACTATCTTTTGTATATATTGGGTTAAATAAAATACATAATGAAGCTTCATTTTATCTGTGCCTTTTCACTCTTTTTTTTTTTTAATTTCTTTTTCTTTTTCCTTTTTTTTTTTCTTTTTTTGAGACACGATCTTGCTGTGTTGCCAAGCTGGCGTGCAGTGAGCCATCATAGCATCTCAAACTCCCAGGCTCAAGTGAGCCTTCCACCTCAGCTTCCAAGTAGCTGGGACTACAGGCACACTCCACCATGCTTGGCTAATTTTTAATTTTTTTTTTGTAGAGATGGACTCTCACTATGTTGCCCAGGCTAGTCTCTAACTCCTGGCCTTAAGTGATCCTCCTACCTTGGCCTCCCGAAGCACTGGGATGACAGGCATGAGCCACCTTGAGCCCAGCCTTTTCACTCTTTTTAAAATGGCTTCTGGTAAGCTGGACATTACATATGTGGTTCCCGTCGTCTTTTTCTTGGGCAACACTCAGCACTCTTAGATAAACACAGGGCGATGTATTCAAGAACATACACGGTAGCATCGTTAAAAGTAACCAAGAGTCGGCTGGGCGCGGTGGCTTAAGCCTGTAATCCCAGCACTTTGGGAGGCTGAGACGGGTGGATCACGAGGTCAGGAGATCGAGACCATCCTGGCTAACACGGTGAAACCCCATCTCTACTAAAAAAAAATACAAAAAAACTAGTTGGGGGAGGCGGCGGGCACCTGTAGTCCCAGCTACTCGGGAGGCTGAGGCAGGAGAATGGCGTAAACCCGGAAGGCGGAGCTTGCAGTGAGCTGAGATCCGGCCACTGCACTCCAGCCCGGGCGACAGAGCAAGACTCCATCTCAAAAAAAAAAGTAACCAAGAGAAGTAGAAACCAGCCTTCATCTTCATCAACAAGAGAGAGGGTAAATAAATTGTGGGTTTTGTTGTTGTTGTTGTTGTTTTTTCTTGAGTGTTACATTTTTCCTTTTTTTTCATGTAACTTTTAAGTTCAGGGGTACCTTGCAGGTTTGTTATATAGGTAAACTTGTGGCATGGGGATTTGTCATACAGATTATGTCATCACCCAGGTATTAAGCCTAGTACCTGTGAGTTATTCTTCCTGATCCTCTCCCAACTCCCACCCTCCACCCTCAGGCCCCAGTGTATGCTGTTCCCCTCTGTGTGTCCATGTGTTCTCATCATTTAGCTCCCACTTATAGGTGAGAACATATGGTGTTTGGTTTTCTGTTACTACATTAGTTGGCTGAGGATAATGGCCTCCAGCTCCATCCATGTTCTTGCAGAGGACATGATCTCTTCTAATTGTGGCTTCTTTACACAATGAAATATTGTGCAAGAGATAAAACAAATGAACTAAAGCCACGTGTGTCTGCCTGGGTAAATCTAAAGAACAGCACAGTGAGGGTCGGGTGTGGTGGCTCACACCTGTAATCCCAGAACTTTGGGAGGCCAAAGCAGGTGGATCATGAGGTCAGGAGATCGAGACCATCCTGGCTAACACAGTGAAACCCCATCTCTACTAAAAATATCAAAAAATTAGCTGGTGTGGTGGCAGGTGCCTGTAGTCCCAGCTACTCGAGAGACTGAGGCAGGAGAATGGTGTGAACCCTGGAGGCAGAGCTTGCAGTGAGCTGAGACCGTGCCACTGCACTCCAGCCTGGATGACAGAGTGAGACTCCATCTCCAAAAAAAAAAAAAAAAAAAAAAAAAAAAGGGCCGGGTGCAGTGGCTCACTCCTGTAATCCCAGCACTTTGGGAGGCTGAGGCAGGCGGATCACGAGGTCAGGATATTAGGACCATCCTGGCTAACACCATGCAACCCCTGTCTCTACTAAAAAATACAAAAATTAGCTGGTGTGGTGGCGGGCACCTGTAGTCCCAGCTACTCGGGAAGCTGAGGCAGGAGAATGGTGTGAACCTGGGAGGCAGAGCTTGCAGTGAGCCGAGAGCCCTCCACTGCACTCCAGCCTGGACAACAGAGCAAGACTCCATCTAAAAAAAAACACACACACACACACAGTTAGTGACCAAAGCAGGTCGCAGAAGACACTGTGTGTACATGCAGACTTTTTGTTTGTTTGAGACAGAGTCTTACTCTGTCATCCAGGCTGGAGTGCAGTGGCACAATCTCTGCTCACTGCAACCTCTGCCTCCTGGGTGGGTTCAAGCAATTCTCATTCCTCAGCCTCCCGAGTAGCTGGGATTACAGGCATGGACCACCGCACCCAGCTAATTTTTGTATTTTTAGTAGAGACAGGATTTTGCCATGTTGGCCAGGCTGGTCTCAAACTCCTGGCCTCAAGTCATCTGCCCGTGTCAGCCTCCCAAAGTGCTGGAACTGCAGGTGTAAGCCACCATGCCTGATCGTATGCAGAGTTAAAGCACACAGTAGTACCGGGAATTGGATGTGGATACATGTTGGTATAATAAAAATATAAAAACATGCATGGAGGCCGGGCCCAATAGCTCATGCCTGTCATCCCAGCACTTTGGGAGCCCAAGGCAGGTGGATCACTTGATGTCAGGAGTTTGAGACCATCCTGGCCAACATGGTGAAACCCTGTCTCTACTAAAAATCCAAAATTAGGGCCGGGCGCGGTGGCTCACGCCTGTAATCCCAGCCCTTTGGGAGGCCAAGGCGGGCGGATCACGAGGTCAGGAGATTGAGACCATCCTGGCTAACACGGTGAAACCCCGTCTCTACTAAAAATACAAAACATTAGCCAGGCGTGGTGGTGGGCGCCTGTAGTCCCAGCTACACGGGAGGCTGAGGTAGGAGAATGGTGTGAACCTGGGAGGCGGAGCTTGCAGTGAGCCGAGATTGCACCACTGCACTCCAGCCTGGGCAACAGAGCGAGACTCTGTCTCAAAAAAAAAAAAAAAATTAGTTGGACGTGGTGGCAGGTGCCTGTAATCCTAGCTACTTGGGAGGCTGAGGCAGGAGAATCACTTGAGCCCAAGAGCTGAGATTGCGCCACTGCACTCCAGTCTGGGCTACAGAGCAAGACTCTGTTTCAACAAAACAAAACGAAAAACATGTATGGAAATGATAATCAGACTCCAGGTACTGCTAACCTGCAGTGGAGTAGGCTAGAGGTGGGGAAGGGAGAAGGGGACCTGGAAGAGGGGGTTCACCAGGTCCTTTGTGTTTGTAACATTTTGTTACTGGGGGTGGGTATGACTGGAGGGTTTGGTATGAAATATATATATTTTTTGAGACGGAGTTTCACTCTTGTTGCCTAGGCTGGAGTGCAGTGGTATGATCTCGGCTCACTGCAACCTCTGACTCCTGGGTTCAAGCGATTCTCCTGTGTCAGCCTCCTGGGTAGCTAGGATTACAGGCATGCACCACCATGCCCGGCTAATTTTTATATTTTTAGTAGAGACAGGGTTTCATCATATTGGTCAGGCTGGTCTTGAACTCATGACCTTAGGTGATCTGCCTGCCTGGGCCTCCCAAAGTGCTGGGATTACAGGCATGAGCCACTGCACCCGGCCTGATTGGAATATTTAACCAATTATTAGATGACCAAAGCCATTTTTAAGCCTTTTAGTTTCTGGTCAGAAAGTTTCAAAGAGGCTGGGTGTGGTGGCTTATGCCTGTAATCCCAGTACTTTGGAAGGTCAGAGTGAGAAGATCCCTTGAACCCAGGAGTTCAAGACCAGCCTGGGCAATATAGTGAGACTGTCTCTACAAAACATTTAAAAATTAGCCAGGTTTAGTGGTGCGCACCCATAGGCCCAGCTACTTGGGAGGGTGAGATGGGAACATCGCTTGAACCTAGGAATTTCTGTTACAGTGAGCTATGATGGCACCACTGTACTCCAGTTGGCACAACAAATTGAGATCCTGTTTCAAAAAAAAAATTATTTCACAGCTGGGTATGGTGGCTCACGCCTGTGATCCCAGAACTTTGGGCGGCTGAGGTAGGCGGATCACTTGAAGTCAGGAGTTCAAGACCAGTCTGGCCGACATGGTGAAACCTTGTCTCTACGAAAGTATAAAAATTACCCAGATGTGGTAACATATGCCTGTAATTCCAGCTACTTGGGAGGCTGAGGCAGGAGAATCTCTGGAACCAGGAGGCAGAGATTGCAGTGAGCCCAGGTAGTGCCACTGCACTACAGCCTGGGTGACAGAGCAAGACTCCGGCTTAATCAATCAATCAATCAGTCAATAAAAATATATTTCTAAGAACTGCAGCCTTCGGCCTCTCAGGTCTCAGGGTCCCTGACCAGCTGTCCTGCCGTCTCCCTTCTGTGCCAGCTGGTGGCCATGACTGGGTTTCGTGGATGTGTATGTTCCTGAGGAAAGATGGTTTGCTGCGAGTGCTGCTGTGGGGAGGACATGCAGTGTCTGCCTGGGAGAAGAGGCAGCTGGGGCCATGGCCCGGAGTGGTAGGAGCCACAAGCCACCCTGGGCAGGACAAGGCCCTGAGAGAGGCGAGCTTTTTGTGCCCGCAGGTCGGGAACTCACTGCTGAGCTTCCTGCCGTCCAAGGACCCCACTGTTTTCCAGAGAGTCCCTTCCAAAGGCCTCACCCAGCCCAGCTGAGGTAGCTCATTTTGCCATTTCTTCATTTTTAGGACCACTGGCATCTGGGAAGTAACAACGCAGGATGCCCCCTGGGGTGGACTGCCCCATGGAATTCTGGACCAAGGAGGAGAATCAGAGCGTCGTGGTTGACTTCCTGCTGCCCACAGGGGTCTACCTGAACTTCCCTGTGTCCCGCAATGCCAACCTCAGCACCATCAAGCAGGTACAGCCTCCATCTGGTCCTCAGACCTTGGTGCTCAGAGAGAGAGAGAGAGAGAGACAGACAGACGGACAGATGGACAGATGCATTGCTTTTCAGACTTGGGATCCTCAGATGAGAATTTTAAAAGATAAATAATGGGGTTTTTGTGTGTGTGTGTGTTTTTTTTGAGACGGAGTTGCGCTCTTATTGCCCAAGCTGGTGTGCAATGGCTCAATCTTGGCTCACCGCAACCTCCAACTCCTGGGTTCAAGCGATTCTTCCACCTCAGCCTCCTGAGTAGCCGGGATTACAGGCATGCGCCATCATGCCCGGCTAATTTTGTATTTTTAGTAGAAACGGGGTTTCTCCATGTTGGTCAGGCTGGTCTCAAACTCCCGACCTCAGGTGATCCTCCCGCCTGGGCCTCCCAAAGTGCTGAGATTACAGGCGTGAGCCACCGCGCCCGGCCAATAATGGTGTTTTTTGTTTTTGTTTTTGTTTTTGAGATGGTCTCGCTCTGTCACCCAGGCTGGAGTGCAGTGGCATGATCTCAGCTGACTGCAACCTCCGCCTCCAGGCTCAAGCAATTCTCGTGCCTCAGCCTCCTGAGTAGCTGGGACTACAGGCACGTGCCATTACACCCAGCTAATTTTTTTTTTTTTTTTTTGTATTTTTTGTAGAGATGGGGTTTCACCATGTTGCCCAGGCTAGAATGTGCCATCATATTTGAAACCACACTCCATCCTAAGGCTGCCTAAGTGGTTTACAGGTCTTTTGTCTTTAAAGCTGTTGCCATAGTAAACAACATCTTTTTTTTTTTTTTTTTTTTAAGATGGAGTCTTGCTCTGTCGCCCAGGCTGGAGTGCAGTGGCGCGATCTCGGTTCACTGCAAGCTCCGCCTCCTGGGTTCACGCCATTCTCCTGCCTCAGCCTCCCGAGTAGCTGGGACTGTAGGCTAATTGTAAACAACATCTTTGGAAAGAGATTTTGGTTTGTTGAATACTCTTCAGGATGGACTACTGAGTCAAAGGATAAAATATGTGGATGATATTTGGTGGATATTGTCTTGTGACCAAAAGGGCTTGTGCCCTTACTGAGCATGGGACTTGAGGGATCAAGCGTTAGGCTGTGGGAGGGCAGGACCTTATCCCAGAATTTTATTTTATTTTTATTTTTTGAGACAGGGTTTCACTCTGTTGCCCAGGCTGGAGTGCAGTGGTGCGATCTCGGCTCACTGCAACCAACCTCTGCCTCCCGGGTTCAAGCAATTTTCCTGCTTCAGCCTCCCAAGTAGCTGGGACTACAGGCACGTGCCACCATGCCCAGCTGATTTTTGTATTTTTAGTAGAAACGGGATTTCACTATGTTGGCCAGGCTGGTCTCAAACTCCTGACGTCAAGTGATCTGCCCGCCTCGGCCTCCCGAAGTGCTGGGATTACAGCCGTGAGCCATTGCACCTGGCCCTTATCCCAGAATTTTAAAAGCTATAATTGGGAGCAGGGAAAACAAACGAAAGAAGTAATGGATCATCTTTGAGAGTTTTTTCTTCTTCTCTTCCTGGGAGATGTCTTTAAAAATTAAGTTTCTTTTTCCTTCCATTGGAAGAATAATATGGACACATTACAATTTAGGAAAAGGCTGGGCATAGTGGCTCATGCCTGTAATCCCAGAACTTTTGGAGGCTAAGGCAGGAGAATTGCTTGAGCCCAGGAGTTCAAGACCAGCCTGGGCAACATGGCAAAACTCTGCCTCTACAGAAAATAAAAAATAAAAAAATTAGCCAGGGCCAAGCATGGTGGCTCACGTCTCTTATCAGCACTTTGGGAGGTGGAGGCGGGTAGGTCACCTGAGGTCAGGAGTTTGAGACCATCCTGGCCAACATAGTGAATCCCCATCTCTACTAAAAATATAAAAAATTAGCCAGGCATGGTGGTGGATGCCTGTAATCCCAGCTATTCAGGAGGCTGAGGCAGGAGAATTGCTTGAACCTGGGAGGTGGAGGTTGCAGTGAACCGAGATCAGGCCATTGCATTCCAGCCTGGGCAACAAGAGCAAAACAATATCTCAAAAAAAAAAAAAAATTAGCCTGTGTGGTGGCATGTGCCTGTAATCCTAGCTACTCAGGAGGCTGAGGCAGGAGGATCATTTGAGCCTGGGAGTTTGAGGCTGCAGTGAGCCATGATCCGCCACTGCACTCTAGCCTGAGTGACAGAGTGAAACCCCGTCTGTAAAATACATAAATAAATAAACAAAAACGAACACAAATAAAAAATAAAATGTAGGAAAAGAAGAAAAAGTGGAAAAAGGAAAAAAATTACCTCTGATCCAGCCATATGAGACAACCACGGTGAATACTTTGGCTATTGCCTGTTTTCTCCTCTATGTACAGTGTTTTTTGTGATAGTTCTGATTATGTATGACCTTTCATATCTTTTTTTTCTGAGTTAACAATATAACATCTTTTTTTTTTTTTTGAGACGGAGTCTCACTGTGTCGCCCAGGCTGGAGTGCAGTGGCCGGATCTCAGCTCACTGCAAGCTCTGCCTCCCGGGTTTTTTACGCCATTCTCCTGCCTCAGCCTCCCGAGTAGCCGGGACTACAGGCGCCCGCCACCTCGCCCGGCTAGTTTTTTTTTGTATTTTTTAGTAGAGACGGGGTTTCACTGTGTTAGCCAGGATGGTCTCGAACTCCTGACCTCGTGATCCGCCCGTCTCGGCCTCCCAAAGTGCTGGGATTACAGGCTTGAGCCACCGCGCCCGGCCACGATATAACATCTTATTCACGTTATTAACTTTATATAGATACTATTGTATTTTATTTTGCTTGAGAAGGATCTCACTTTGTTGCCCAGGCTGGAATGCAGTGGTGTAATCCTAGCTCCTCTGCAGCCTCGACCTCCTGGGCTCAAGCGATCTTCCCATCTTAGCCTGCTGAGTAGCTGAGACTACAGGCATACACCACCATGCCTGGCTAATTTTTTTTTTTTTTTTTTTTTGAGACGGAGTCTCGCTCTGTCGCCCAGGCTGGAGTGCAGTGGCTGGATCTTGGCTCACTGCAAGCTCCGCCTCCCGGGTTTACGCCATTCTCCTGCCTCAGCCTCCCGTGTAGCTGGGACTACAGGCGCCCGCTACCTCGCCCGGCTAGTTTTTTGTATTTTTTAGTAGAGACGGGGTTTCACTGTGTTAGCCAGGATGGTCTTGATCTCCTGACCTCGTGATCCGCCCGTCTCGGCCTCCCAAAGTGCTGGGATTACAGGCTTGAGCCACCGCGCCCGGCCAGCTAATTTTATTTAGTTATTTATTTTTGTAGCAGTAGGACCTTGCCATGTTGCCCAAGCTACAGATATCATTTTAGTTTTTTATTTTTATACTTTTTTTTTTTTTTGAGACAGGGTCTTGCTCTGTCATCTGGGCTGTAGTGCAGTGGCATGATCACAGCTCACGGCAGCCTTAACCTCCTGGGCTCAAATGATTCCCCCACCTCAGCCTCCTGAGTAGCTGGGACTACAGGTGCATGCCACCATAACCAGCTAATTTTTTTATTTTTTGTAGAGATGGAGTCTTATTATGTTGCCCAGGCTGGCCGTGATCTCCTGTGCTCAAGTGATCCTCCCATCTCAGCCTCCCAAAGTGCTGGGATTACAGGAGTGAGCCACCGCACCTGACCTAGAGGTCATTTTAAATTAGTCTTATTTTTCCACTTACAGAGCTGTGCCTGTGGGTTATTAAAATGCAAACAGTGCAGAGGCATAGCATATACATCTCGATTTGGTCCCGATTCTTCGTATTTGTATTTATCCCCAGGGGCCAGATAGTAAATATTTTAGCTGGCTGGCTCTGTTATCTGTTGTGATGATTCAGTCCTGCCACCACAGGACAGGAGCAGCCCTGGGTGATATGTAAATGAAGGGGCGTGGCTTTGTGGGGTTAACCAGGTAGCAGGTGGATTTGACCAGGAAAAGGGTGGTTTGCTAACCCCTGGCCTATGTTAATCAGTATGTTTATTAGGGTTTTTGTGTGTTTTTTGGTTTGTTTGTTTTTTTTGAGACGGAGTCTCGCTCTGTCGCCCAGGCTAGAGTGCAGTGGCTGGATCTCAGCTCACTGGCTCACTACAAGCTCCGCCTCCCGGGTTTACGTCATTCTCCTGCCTCAGCCCCCCGAGTAGCTGGGACTACAGGCACCTGCCACCTCGCCCAGCTAGTTTTTTTGTATTTTTTAGTAGAGACGGGGTTTCACCATGTTAGCCAGGATGGTCTCGATCTCCTGACTTTGTGATCCGCCCGTCTCGGCCTCCCAAAGTGCTGGGATTACAGGTGTGAGCCACCGCGCCCGGCCTGTTTTGTGTTTTAATGGAAATGGGCTTGACTCACACCTGCTGCTCTAGATCTTGGGGTTTTCCCCTCACTTAATGACACACCTTGGACCCCTCCAGGCCATCACATAGAGCTGCTAGACAGTCCCTAGACTGTCACAGCTTGGCGCCATCCCACTGCTTGACAGACCATAGTTAGCTGTTGCCCTTGGTAGGAACACTGGGAACTTCCCTCCTTTCTCATCTTTGTGACTCAGTGAACACCTTTCAACTGCTTGTTGCTTGGGAGAGCTGGAGGCCCGTCACCCCAGGGCACACACTCCATGGAGAATTCTCTTTGGGCCCCCTTGCTGTGTTAAATATTTTTGAGTTCGTTACCAACATTTAAAAATCAGGGTTGTCAGGCGCGGTGGCTCATACCCGTAATCCCAGCACTTTGGGAGGCCGAGGCGGGTGGATCACCTGACGTCAGGAGTTTGAGACCAGCCTGGCCAACACAGTGAAACCCCATCTCTACTAAAAAGAAGTACAAAAAATTTAGCCAGGCATGGTGGTGCCTGCCTATAATCCCAGCTATTCGGGAGGCTGAGGCAAGAGAATCACTTGAACCTGGGAAGCAGAGGTTGCAGTGAGCCAAGATTGTGCCACTGCACTCCAGCCTGGGCGACAGAGTGGGACTCCATCTCAAAAATAAAATAAATAGGTGAAGAACCCCAGGATAGTTAGCTGGGCTGCGTGAAGGTCATGGCACCCATCTCTGGAGTGACCTAGGGTAGTCCTGCGCTCTGGGAGGGAAGCCTGTGGGACGTGGTGCCAGCCCCAGATCTCAGCACCTCCCAGCTGCCCCCACAGAAGGGCAGCAGTGGAGAAGCCTGTCCACCCATGATCAGCACCCGGGGGGCTGCAGAGAGCACAGATCTTGGGGTCTGCCTCTGCCCTCTGGGAGGTTTGGACCCCCCAGGCTGGAGGCCAGCTCTCCATCCACCCTCAGCCTCCCACCTCCCAGTGGCTGCCTTGGGTGGAGGGGCTTACCAGTGACTGTCCCCCCAGCTGCTGTGGCACCGCGCCCAGTATGAGCCACTCTTCCACATGCTCAGTGGCCCCGAGGCCTATGTGTTCACCTGCATCAACCAGACGGCGGAGCAGCAGGAGCTGGAGGATGAGCAACGGCGTCTGTGCGACGTGCAGCCCTTCCTGCCCGTCCTGCGCCTGGTGGCCCGCGAGGGCGACCGCGTGAAGAAGCTCATCAACTCGCAGATCAGCCTCCTCATCGGCAAAGGTAGCCCTGCCGGGTGGGCCGTGTGGCCGGGCTGGCCCTGCCTGCCCTGCCCGCTGACCCAGCCCTCCCCGCCCCACAGGCCTCCACGAGTTTGACTCCTTGTGCGACCCAGAAGTGAACGACTTTCGTGCCAAGATGTGCCAGTTCTGCGAGGAGGCGGCCGCCCGCCGGCAGCAGCTGGGCTGGGAGGCCTGGTTGCAGTACAGCTTCCCCCTGCAGCTGGAGCCCTCGGCTCGAACCTGGGGGCCTGGCACCCTGCGGCTCCCAAACCGGGCCCTCCTGGTCAACGTCAAGTTTGAGGGCAGCGAGGTGAGCCCGTTCGTAGCCTGCGGCATCCAGGCTGCTCTGTCCATGGGGAGCACTTCCTCCGTGAAACTGCTCAGTCATCCGCAGGCCCCCCTCCCCCAGTGGCATCAGATGGTGTTTGCCAGGTGTCTGTGCATGTGTGGGGCTCAGCTGAACGTCCCCCCAGGCAAGCTCGACGTGGCAGGATGACCCAGTGGTGTGGGGCTTTGGGCATCAGTTCATTCTTTGAACAAATATTTCCCAGTGTCGTCCGTGAACTCCCCAGACCCTGTCCTTGGGGGCAAATAGGCAACCCTGCCCTGTGCCCCAGAACCCCGGGGGCCTCGAGGGCAGCAGACTCACCTCCCTCCTCCCCACAGGAGAGCTTCACCTTCCAGGTGTCCACCAAGGACCTGCCACTGGCGCTGATGGCCTGTGCCCTGCGGAAGAAGGCCACGGTGTTCCGGCAGCCGCTGGTGGAGCAGCCGGAAGACTACACGCTGCAGGTGAACGGCAGGCATGAGTACCTGTACGGCAGCTACCCGCTCTGCCAGTTCCAGGTGAGGCCGCTGAGGCCCGCTGCACTCTGGGCTCCCGCCGCCCTGGACGGGTCCTGGGTGGGAGTTGGGGAGCTGACATTTGGGCGCATCTTGAGCCTGCTGAGCCAGGCCTTTGGGTCACCACCAGAGCATCCCCTGGTAGCGCTGGCCCTCTCTGAGAGCACAAGGAGGGGCTCCGTCTTCGGGAGGTGGAGGTGGGGCAGGAAAGACCAGCAGGAAGTCCTCCCCTCCCCCAAGGCCTGGGACAGGCAGTGGGCAGCTTGGGGGGTCTTGGGAATCCTGGTGTCCAGGGAGTGGTTGGGGCCGCCCCACCGGCCGCTCACCCTGCGCCCCGTCTCAGTACATCTGCAGCTGCCTGCACAGTGGGCTGACCCCTCACCTGACCATGGTCCATTCCTCCTCCATCCTCGCCATGCGGGATGAGCAGAGCAACCCTGCCCCCCAGGTCCAGAAACCACGTGCCAAGCCGCCTCCCATTCCTGCAAAGAAGGTGAGATGGCGCCTTCCGCCTCCCCTCCGAGCCACCCCTTCTCGCCTGGCGTTCAACTCCAGGTGCTACTGGCCATGGGTCCAGGGGCCCTTGGTATGGAGGGCTGGGGCTTTGAGCTGGGGAAGCTAACACAGCTGACCAGCGTCCTGGGCCGGGAGCCTGTGGGACCGCTGTGGGTGGGGGGCAGCCCCATGCCTGGCTCACCGGCTGCCCTTCTCTGCAGAGCTCAGGGGTGTTGGGCCCCCCTGGGAAGCCCGCATGGCAGGTTTTCTGGTAAAGGAGAGCATTGTGGACAGGCCCAAGCCTGGCCGCAAACCTGTGACCCTCTCACCCACCCCGAGTGGTCACGGGCCTCACCATCGACCAGGGAGACAAGCTGTTCTTTGAGCCGTGTTAACAGCCCTGCCTCCCCGACCCCCAGCCCTTCTCTGTGTCCCTGTGGTCCCTGGAGCAGCCGTTCTGCATCGAGCTCATCCAGGGCAGCAAAGTGAACGCCGACGAGCGGATGAAGGTGGGGCTCCTGGGATAGGTGGGGGAGACACTGTTTTTTTGCACCAACAAGCTGGCTGTATCCCGGAGGGGCAGCAGAGGAAGGAGGGGGATCACATGAAAGCCACCTGACCACATTACCCAGCATCCCTGCCTGGGGCGCTGTGAGCGGCTTGAAAACAGGAAGTGGGAAGGGGGGCGGGCCAGCCGGCCCTGGAGGCCGATTCGTAGAAACGTGGGCCAAGCAGCGTTCTGGGTATTTGGCTGTGGTGGAGGTTGTGAGGCCAGGTTCAGCCCAGGGATCTGGGACTGCAGAGCTGGGGGAGGGGCCGGGCATGGAAGAGGGGCTGGGTCCAGCTGGGCTGGGGGCTGTGGCGCTCCCTGGAGACACCAGGACGGTGCCTGCAGCCTGTGAGGGCTGCACCTGCCTCAACCCCTGGGGGCCGAGCCCACCTCCCTGTTGTCTTCACACTTTCACACACTCCATCACAACAGCCTGCAGGCATGGGTTTTATTGTCCTGTTTGCAGGACGCGATACCTGAGTCCTCAGGTTGGCTCTCCTGCCTGGAGCGTGTTTCACTGGGGAAGCTGTATGAGCAGGGCAGGTCTGGGTTCCTCTGGCAGGAACCGAGGGCGATTGGATCAGAGGGACTTCCAGGGTGGTGGTGTCAGATGGAATTGGAGGGGGCCAGACATCAGGTGGCAAGAAAAGTCCTTCCCCACCCACATGGGCTCCTAGGAATCTGAGAAGTCCGGGGAGCCCTAGGATGTTAGAGCAAGGGTCCCTGGAGTTGCGGATCCCTGATGGGGAAACTGAAGCCTGGAGTGGGGAATGGACATGCCCTGAGGTCCCCAGAGTTGGGGGAGCTGAGACAAGGGCACCCGTGCCTAGCCCATGGTATCCTCCCTCACCCCAGGGCCACGCGTGCCCCTCAGGCCTTCCCTGTGCTGCACCACCTTCCTTTGCATGGGAAGTAGAGTTCAGACCCACCTGAGGACATGCAACAGGGAGATTGACACCTCCTTAAGGGGAGGGGAGAGGGGCTGGACCCCCTCACCCCTCACCCCTCACTCCTCATCCTGGCACCTTCTGCAGCTGGTGGTGCAGGCAGGGCTTTTCCACGGCAACGAGATGCTGTGCAAGACGGTGTCCAGCTCGGAGGTGAGCGTGTGCTCGGAACCTGTGTGGAAGCAGCGGCTGGAGTTCGACATCCACATCTGCGACCTGCCCCGCATGGCCCGTCTCTGCTTTGCACTGTACGCCGTGATCGAGAAAGCCAAGAAGGCCCGCTCCACCAAGAAGAAGTCCAAGAAGGCGGTGGGTCCCGGGGCCGGCGGGGAGGGGTGCAGGCCCCGGGGAGCCAGCGCAGCCCCTTGCTGGGCCACTCACCACTCTCCTCCCGGCAAGCACACAGCCTGGGGATGGGAGTCCTGGGATTGCTTGTGGACCCCAGCCTCCTCGTCCACCCCGGTCTGGCCACCAGCCCTGCTCGAGGGACACTCTGGGCTCCTGGGCTCCTATGCATGCTGCCTCAGAATATCTGGCCTGGGCTGTGGTCCTGCAGGAACCTGCAGGTAGTGCCCTGGGATGGAAGGACAAGCACAGTGTCATCCCTGGAGCAGAAAAGCCTGACTCAGTGGCTGGCCTGGAGGCACAGTGGCTGGGTGCTGAGTCATGGTCCCAGTATGTGGCTCCCCTTGGGGCTGATTCACTCCGGGCTGAGCTGGGCTGGGCTGGCCTCCGGGCTGTGCCGTCTGTTTGGGGATTTCTCAAGAAGCCAGGAGGGCCGGGCGTGGTGGCTCATGCCTGTAATCCCAGCACTCTGGGAGGCCAAGGCGGGTGGCTCACAAGGTCAGGAGTTTGAGACCAGCCTGGCCAATATGATGAAACCCCGTCTCTACTAAATATACAAAAAAATTAGCCAGGCGTGGTGGTGCATGCCTACTTGGGAGGCTGAGGCATGAGAATTGCTTGAACCCAGGAGGCGGAGGTTGCAGTGAGCCGAGATCGTGCCACTACACTCCAGCCTGGGCGACAGAGCAAGACTCCGTCTCAAAAAAAAAAAAAAAAAAGCCTGAGTAGGGGTGAGGGTGGGAACAGGAGGGGGCAGCAGATGTCGGCTGGCTTCACCTCTGGAGCCCTCAGAGGAAAGAGGAAAAAGCGGGTCCTCTCCTTCCCCAAGCAGGGTCTCCCAGGGGTCTGGTGGGGAGACCTTAGCTGGGCTCTGGGTCTTCTCGGGTGGGGTGCCAGGGGAGGGCAGCGAAGTTGGGTCTAGAGGCCCCTGAGTGGCTGTCCTCACCTGCCCTGTCCTCCTGCAGGACTGCCCCATTGCCTGGGCCAACCTCATGCTGTTTGACTACAAGGACCAGCTTAAGACTGGGGAACGCTGTCTCTACATGTGGCCCTCCGTCCCAGGTCGGCCCAGGCCCGGGAGGGAGAGGCGTTGGGAATGTGAGGGTCCCAGAAATGCTGGTCTCCCCTCTACAACTTCCTTTGCCCCTGTGTTCAGATGAGAAGGGCGAGCTGCTGAACCCCACAGGCACTGTGCGTAGTAACCCCAACACGGATAGCGCCGCCGCCCTGCTCATCTGCCTGCCTGAGGTGGCCCCGCACCCCGTGTACTATCCCGCCCTGGAGAAGGTCAGTGGGGGCCCCGCCACGTGAGGCTGAGGGGCTGACGGGGAGCTCTCCTGGCCCTGCTCCTGGAGCTCTTCAGAGAGTGCTCCCTGGCCACGTTGGGGCCGGGCTACCAGGCATATCTGGGGTCTTCCCAGGGGCCATTTTGCCTGCAGGGACGCTGCGCAATCTGATGACATTTTCGATTGTCACAGCTGCTGGGAGGGATGCTCTTGGCATCTCGTGGGTGGAGGCCAGAGCTGCCGTGGATATGCCTCCATGCACGGGACAGCGCCCCCTCAAGGATGATCGGGGTGGCGACCCCCTGCCTGGGGGTCCTGCCTGGGCTGGTCCAGGCCCTGGGGGACGCTGAGTGCAGCTGTTTGTTGCAGATCTTGGAGCTGGGGCGGCACAGTGAGTGTGTACATGTCACGGAGGAGGAGGTGAGTGAGGTGGGGGTGTGGGGTGGGGGCACGGAGCCGGCATGGAGCCAGAGCCCTCACCCCTGCCCATACCCCTCAGCAGCTGCAGCTGCGGGAAATCCTGGAGCGGCGGGGGTCTGGGGAGCTGTATGAGCATGAGAAGGACCTGGTGTGGAAGCTGCGGCACGAAGTCCAGGAGCACTTCCCGGAGGCGCTAGCCCGGCTGCTGCTGGTCACCAAGTGGAACAAGCACGAGGATGTGGCCCAGGTGGGTGGGGAGGGGCACCTGAGGATGAAGCTGGGGGCAGACCACAGCATCTGGCTACCCACCACCCTGACCCTGGCCAACCCTCACCCTGACCCTGGCCGGCCATCATCCTGACCCCAGCCAACCCTCACCCTGACCCCGGCCAACCCTCACCCTGACCCTGGCCGGCCATCATCCTGACCCCGACCACCTCCACCCTGACCCCGGCCACCCCGAAGCCTGACCTCGGCCTCTGCTCCCCACAGATGCTCTACCTGCTGTGCTCCTGGCCGGAGCTGCCTGTCCTGAGCGCCCTGGAGCTGCTGGACTTCAGCTTCCCTGATTGCCACGTAGGCTCCTTTGCCATCAAGTCGCTGCGGAAACTGACGTGAGTCCCAGCTGGGCATTCCCCACTTCTCCAGAGGGCAACTGTGTCCTGGCTGCCAGGACCTGGGCTCTGGATGGGGCCTGAAACTTCCCGTGGGCTTGCTCCCTCCTGCCTGGCCTCCCTCTGGCTGCCGAGGGAGCTCCCTCCTGTCCTGAGTCAGGGAGCTCCGGGCCCCAGCGCCTTCCTTCCCTGCAGGGACGATGAGCTGTTCCAGTACTTGCTGCAGCTGGTGCAGGTGCTAAAGTATGAGTCCTACCTGGACTGCGAGCTGACCAAATTCCTGCTGGACCGGGCCCTGGCCAACCGCAAGATCGGCCACTTCCTTTTCTGGCACCTCCGGTAGCGGGACTCGCCCCAGCCGTTCTGTGGGAATCCCAGCCCCTGAGTCTCCCCGGAAGGCCATGGGGGATGTTTCCAGCAGGCCTGGGTGTCCTGGCCTCACTAGGTCCTGCTGGGTGGGAGGGGCTGCGTGGTCCTGCCTGGCGAGGCTCAGCCCTCCCTTCCCATTCCAGCTCCGAGATGCACGTGCCGTCGGTGGCCCTGCGCTTCGGCCTCATCTTGGAGGCCTACTGCAGGGGCAGCACCCACCACATGAAGGTGCTGATGAAGCAGGTGAGGCTCAGGGCCCTGGGGGTGGGCAGGCGGCGGCCCTGAGCCTCTGAGAATCCCCAGGGCTGGGCCAAGGCTGGGACCTGCCCACTGCCACTCTCCCATCTGCCCACCAGGGGGAAGCACTGAGCAAACTGAAGGCACTGAACGACTTCGTCAAGCTGAGCTCTCAGAAGACCCCCAAGCCCCAGACGAAGGAGCTGATGCACTTGTGCATGCGGCAGGAGGCCTACCTAGAGGCCCTCTCCCACCTGCAGTCCCCGCTCGACCCCAGCACCCTGCTGGCTGAAGTCTGGTGAGCCCAAGCCCCACCAGGAGGGCTCCTCCCACCCCTGGGAGGCCGGCGGAGGAGCCCCCTGACTGCCCGCTCTCTGTCCCGGCAGTGTGGAGCAGTGCACCTTCATGGACTCCAAGATGAAGCCCCTGTGGATCATGTACAGCAACGAGGAGGCAGGCAGCGGCGGCAGCGTGGGCATCATCTTTAAGAACGGGGATGGTGAGGGCCTGGCCTCCCCACACCCCGCCTGTGCTGCCCTGGGGGGTCCTGGGGTGCTCCTAGAGTCGGGGTGGGGAAGACAGAATCCTGGGACTTAGGAGCTTGGGTGTGGCTGGAAGCAGAGAACCTACCAGAAACTCATACTTCTCCTCCCACTGGCCGGCGGCACAGACCTCCGGCAGGACATGCTGACCCTGCAGATGATCCAGCTCATGGACGTCCTGTGGAAGCAGGAGGGGCTGGACCTGAGGTGAGGGCCCCCACCCGCTGTCGTCCCTTGGTGTCTGTGCCTAGCCTGGGAGTCTGTGCCTCTGGAAGGGTCCTTGTCGAAGGTGGCATGACCATCTTAGCTGGGGAAAGGGCTGTCCTAGGAAGAGCTGGGAGCAGTTTAACTCTAGGCCAGGAGGCGGTGGGCAGCAGTATGCATGAAGGCCACTCCTGGGGCTTAGTGTGTACCCTGCTCTGTTGCTTTAGTTGCCCGGGTGCCCCTGGCTCCCTCAGCCCATCTTGGGAAACAGTGGCATCTTCTCCCAAGGCCCCTGGCTGGTTCTGTTCCAAGCAAACGTGAGCTCAGCCATGGTGCTTTCTGCACCTGAGGTGCTGGTGCTGGTGTCTCCAAGGAGCCAACATCGCTCCCCTGCTTTTTAGCAATGTGGGCAACAGCATCTTCTGTGGCTTTTGGGGGCACCATGAGTTTCTGGGGCTCAAGTGGCCTCAGGGACAGCCCTTGACCATGCCATTTGCCCGTCCCTCTTCCCACTTGCCTAGGATGACCCCCTACGGCTGCCTCCCCACCGGGGACCGCACAGGCCTCATTGAGGTGGTACTCCGCTCAGACACCATTGCCAACATCCAACTCAACAAGAGCAACATGGCAGCCACAGCCGCCTTCAACAAGGATGCCCTGCTCAACTGGCTGAAGTCCAAGAACCCAGGGTGGGTTTCAGGCCCAGGGAGGAGACTCCACACCTTCTTTCCAAGAGGTGTGGAGTGGGAGGCCTAACCTGTCAGAGCAAAGGAGCGGGGAGGGGCCTCAGACCATCTCTGTGGCTATTTGGCTCAGTTGAGGACTAGCCTGTGTCTGGGTTGGGGTGAGGCGGGTCTCTGTTCCCCAGGTATCAGTGTCTCTTGCTATGCAACACCATCCAAAGTGCAGGGCCTTAAAAAACAGCCATTTAAGATTGGCTCACAAATTTGCAGTCTAGGGCTGGGCTCAGCTGGGCGGCCCTTCTGCTGGTTCTGCATAATCACTCTGCAGCTGTTCTCATCTGGTGCCTTAACTGGGCCAGCAGGGTCTGAGATAACGCGTCTCATTCCTGGGGCCTTGGCGCCAGCTGTCTGTGATGCCTCTCTGCATGAGGCGTCCTCATTTAGCAGCCTCACCTTCTCTCCATGGCTCTGTATTGAGGGTGTGGGGTTCAAGATCTGCAGGTGTCTTCAGGCCTTGGCTCTGGAGTAGCATCTGCAAGCGACATCCGGCGTTGTGTCCTCCATGTTCTGTTGGTCAAAGCAAGTCACAGGGCCAGATTCAAGGGGAGAGGGAGTAATAACCCACCTCTTGGTAGGAGGAGCTGCAAAATGGTGTGGCCATGGTTTTCAATCTTCCCCACCCAGGGAGGCCCTGGATCGAGCCATTGAGGAGTTCACCCTCTCCTGTGCTGGCTACTGTGTGGCCACATATGTGCTGGGCATCGGCGATCGGCACAGCGACAACATCATGATCCGAGAGAGTGGGCAGGTACAGGGGGTGGTGCTGGCAGCTGCCGTGGGGACCTGGCTTCTGGCCCCAGCCTGCTGGCCCTTCTGCCTGGCACACAGCTCTGTGGCAGGGGTCCCCCAGCCCTGCTGGCTTCCTGTCTCCCCTGGATTCTCTCCTCTCTGACACCTTCTCAATCCTCCCCCTCCTCTTCTCTCCCCTCAGCTGTTCCACATTGATTTTGGCCACTTTCTGGGGAATTTCAAGACCAAGTTTGGAATCAACCGTGAGCGTGTCCCATTCATCCTCACCTATGACTTTGTCCATGTGATTCAGCAGGGGAAGACTAATAACAGTGAGAAATTTGAAAGGTAAGAGTGCCTGAGCCCCACCAGATGCCCCTCAGTGTGGGGCCCCAGGGAACAGGGCAGAGGTTCCCAGGCAGGGTGCAGGATGGGGCTCAGCTCTCAGCCCCAAACTTGGCCCCTCACCCCAGCTGGTGATGGGTTTGAAACATGCCCCTGCTCTGCCCTGCAGTGCCCCTTTTGGGCAATGTGGGCAGGTTTGTGGGTCGTATAGCAGGAGGCTGGCTGGGGCACGGGGGTCAGTTAGAAGAACTGGGGGCCTTGTGTCCACCCATTTCCAGGGCAAGGGCAGGTGCCTTCAGGGAAGGGGCTGGTTGAATGCAGAGCGGCCCTCTGGCCTGTGGCTGGGAGGACCCAGAGCCTCTCACCTCCTGTGCCCCCCACCTGCAGGTTCCGGGGCTACTGTGAAAGGGCCTACACCATCCTGCGGCGCCACGGGCTTCTCTTCCTCCACCTCTTTGCCCTGATGCGGGCGGCAGGCCTGCCTGAGCTCAGCTGCTCCAAAGACATCCAGTACCTCAAGGTATGTGCCAGGCAGGGAGTCTTCTGTCGCCAATGGCCTTCCAAGGCCTGCCCCCGAGCAATTCGACCTAGGAGGGCCCTGAGTGCAGTAGGCCCCAAAGGGCACTGAGCTCTGTGTGCCTTACGCCGTCCCAGGACCCAGCAGTAGGGTTGGTGGGCGGTGGAGGGGGAAGTGGCTGGAGCAGAGTTGAGCCACCTGGGCATGGTTCCACCTAGTGGCAGATGTGTAGTGACCTCTTCGGGTTGGGCCACTGTGCTCGGGCTGCGGGGCTTTCAGGTATCCACAGGGCCACATGAGATCTGGCTCCCTCTGCCTTCTAAAAGATATTTTTCGGCTGGGCGCAGTGGCTCACGCCTGTAATCCCAGCAATTTGGGAGGCCGAGGTGGGTGGATCACCTGAGGTCGGGAGTTCGAGACCAGCCTGACCAACATGGAGAAACCCCATCTCTACTAAAAATACAAAATTAGCCGAGCATGGTGGTGCACACCTGTAACCCCAGCACTTTGGGAGGCCAAGGCAGGTGGATCATGAGGTCAGGAGTTCGAGATCAGCCTGACCAACATGGTGAAACCCTGTCTCTACTAAAAATAGAAAAGTTAGCCAGGTGTGGTAGCAGGCACCTCTAATCCCAGCTACTCAGGAGGCTGAGGCAGAAGAATCACTTGAACCTGGGAGGCAGAAGTTGCAGTGAGCCGAGATCATGCCACTGCACTCCAGCCTGGGCGACAGAGTAAGACTGTCTCCAAAAAAAAAAAAAAAAAAAAAAAAAAAATATATATATATATATATATATATATATATATATATATATATATATATATATATATATATATATATATATATATATAAAAAAACCTGCTTTCAGAGGTGGCTTAGATAATGGCAGAGTGGGCCGGGCACAGTGTCAACCTGGGAACTAGGGGCTCTGGGGCCAAGACGTCTTTGGTACCTTCATTTGAGGGCGGGATCGGAATAGAGAGCTTTTCCTGGGATGCCGGGGGCTCTCTGCTAACCCCTTCATGCAGTGACTCCGAAGTCCCCAGAGAGGGCCGCATCCCAGAGCAAGGTCCGGGTCCCCTTAACGCGGACACCGCTGTGATTTGTTCGCAGGACTCCCTGGCACTGGGGAAAACAGAGGAGGAGGCGCTGAAGCACTTCCGAGTGAAGTTTAATGAAGCCCTCCGTGAGAGCTGGAAAACCAAAGTGAACTGGCTGGCCCACAACGTGTCCAAGGACAACAGGCAGTAGGGGCATCTCCCAGCCCTGGGCCCGAGAGGAGGCAGCCGCGGGCCGTGGGGACCAGGCACGCTGGTTGTCCTAAAGGGGCTGAAGAGCCTGAACTGCAAAAAAGAACTTACACAGCTGCCTTTTGTTTACACTGGTTATTTATTTATGACTTGAAATGTCTTAAGGAGCTAAACAGCCATAAACGGAAATGCCTCCTTTGTGCAGCGGCGGTGCTGGGCCCCTCGAGGCTGCACCTGGCTCTCGGCTGAGGACTGTCACCCCAAGTCTTCCAGCTGGTGGATCTGGGCCCAGCGAAGACTGTTCTCCTCCTGGGGTCACCACCTTCCCAGGCCTCCCGCCAGACTGCCTGGGTCCTGGCGCCTGGCGGTCACCTGGTGCCTACTGTCCGACAGGACGCCCTGATCCTTGTGCAACCCGCCCTGTGTGTCCTCCCTAGACTGAGTTCTGGCAGCTCCCCAAGGTGCCTGGGGTACCCTCTAGATTCAGGGATGTTTGCTCTCCACTTTTCAAGTGGGTCTTGGGTACGAGAATTCCCTCACCTCTCTCTGCTGTAAAGTGATTTTGTTTGCAGGTAAGAAAACAATAGATGACTCACCACACCTCTACGACTGGGGAGATCAGGCCCAGCCCCATAAAGGAGAATCTGCGTTGGTCCTCAGGGCGTGTTAAAGAGATCTGGGCCTCGTGTAGCTCACCCTGGTCACACACGAAGGCGAAGGTGGGTCAGAGGCGAATACTCCGCCATTATCTCAATTTTTTTTTTTTTTTTGAGATGGAGTCTCAGTTGCCCAGGCTGGAGCGCAGTGGTGCAATCGTGGCTCACTGTAACCTCCACCTCCTGGGTTCTGAGCCTCCCGGGTACTCAGCCTCCTGAGTAGCTGGGGTTACAGGCGTCCACCACCATAGCCAGCTAATTTTTGTATTTTTAGTAGAGACAGGGTTTCACCATGTTGGCCAGGCTGGTCTCGAACTCCTGACCTCCAGGTGATCCACCCACCTCAGCCTCCCAAAGTGCTGGCATTACAGGCATGACGCCGTGCCCAGCCCACTCTGCCATTATCTAAGCCACCTCTCAAAGCAGGTTTTAACAAAAGGATGAGGCCAGATCTCTTTTGGGAACCTGCTGTGAGAGTGCTCAGGTAGCAGAAGTGTGAGAGCGAGGACGCATGCTGGGATCTTTCTCTTTGACTGTACTTAGTCTGAAATGGTGCAGGCTTAGTCTTAAGCCTCCAAAGGCCTGGATTTGAACAGCTTTAGAAATGCAGGTTCCAGGGCTTCTCCCAGCCTTCAGAAGCCAACTCTGCAGATGGGGCTAGGACTATGGGCTTTTAGCAGCCCCCAGGTGACCCTAACGTATCAGCCGTGGACTCAGGACCTACCCGGTGATGCTGTTGATCTCTCAAAGGTCTTCCAAAACTCAACAGAGCCAGAAGTAGCCGCCTGCTCAGCGGCTCAGGTGCCAGCTCTGTTCTGATCCACCAGGGGTCCGTGAGCAGCCAGTGCTACCCGCGGGGCACCTCCCTGGCCACACGCCTGTTCCTAGCAAGTGCTGAAACTCACCAGACCGTCTGCCTTTTTGAAATGGGGAAAGCCGTGCGTGCGCGTGTTATTTATTTAAGTGCGCCTGTGTGCGCGGGCGTGGGAGCACACTTTGCACAGCCACAGCGTTTCTGGTTTGGGTGTACAGTCTTGTGTGCCTGGCGAGAAGAATATTTTCTATTTTTTTAAGTCATTTCATGTTTCTGTCTGGGGAAGGCGAGTTCAGTATCACTGATGTGGGTTGAGACCAGCACTCTGTGAAACCTTGAAATGAGAAGTAAAGGCAGATGAAAAGAAAGAAAAAGTATTTTTATGTTCTTATGTTCTCGGCTCAAAAAGAAACAAGGGAGTGCAGGTTTAAAACCAAAACAGGAGAGAAGACAAACCCCGCTCCGGCTGGAGTTAGAACCAGAACTTTATTGTAGCAGATACACTTTCTGACCTGTCAATCATCAATATACACATCTGCGAAGGGAAACCGCGCAGTGACAGCATGAGGACATCCCCTGGGCGTGAGCGTCTGTCCGCTGTCTAAACGGAGCAGCTACAGGGACAGGACATGGAGGATGGCCACACACAGCACAGCACAGCCACCAGTGTCCTCAGAACCAGCAGTCAGGGTCACAGAACAGTATTCAGAATGATTGCCCACCCGTTTTAGAAATCTAAAAGTTTACATGTAACTAAGAGCAAAGTGCTATGTGGGTTTTTAGACCATGACTGTTTTCTCTCCTTTTGCCCTACCACTGAACACAGCAGCAGGGCTCCTGGGGGGAGAGGGATTTCAACCCCCCTGATGGCAGGAGGCATCCCACGGGGGCGGGGGCTCTGGGGAGGAGAGAGGAGAGAACAGGCTGTTGTGGAAAATTCCAGCACTTTGCCTTCAGGCCATGGGTCTCTGCTGGACGTTCTGAGTACAGATCACTCAGGCCTCCTGCCTTCTCCGAAGGGAGTGGTCAGCCGGTCTGCAGGACACCTGTCAGTCTCTCCTTTTACCAGCAGGGAAATGCACATCTAAGCATAAACCACAAGGCTGCACACGGTGAGACCAGGCCACTGCACAGGGAGCTGCTGTCGGAGGAGTGTGGAAAAGGGGCCAGTGACCCCGCACCCCTGCACCCCACGCCAAATTAGGAACAGGTCAAATCCCAAAGGTGAGGCCCGGCTACTTGTAGCTGCCAAAGGGTGGCCCTGGTCCGGTCTCTTGAGCAGCACAGCTAAAGGCCTGTGACCCTGACTCCCGGCCACACTCAGACCTGAGCAGGGGCTGGGACGGGGCTGGGACTCTCCCTTCGGCGTCGGGGGAGGGAGGGCCCGGTGGGAAGAGCCCGTGCTCAGAGCTCTGAACTTCACTTTACATTCCAGTCCCGGGTTACACTAGCACAAAGGACACAAGGAATCCGATTTATTTACAAAATATTAAAAAGTCAGTTAATCATCTACACAGTACCCCCCCATCCTGCCATTATTTATACATGCACTAGTTTGGAAAAAATAAAAACTTTTTTTAAAAAAGAAAAAAATGATTACCGGGTGGGAGTGAGCATGTTTTACCCTTTGTCAACGAGTCCAGCTGGCATGGCTTTTCTGGAGTGTGAGGGGCCAGCGTCCTCTCCCCGGGGCGGGGGAGACTCCAGACACAAATGCAGGGCCTGAGGCGCTGCGAGGCCCCTGTGCGAGCCGGATGGCGGCCAGAGAGGATGTGTCGGCTCCTCGTGGGACTGAAGAGAGCGACCAGGCAGAGGGCAGGCGGGAGCCTAGGGTCCTACACACCAAGCACGGCGACGATCGTGGCGGGGAGGGGTCTGCACACCTACTGGCTGAAATGACTTTGTACATCGTGGACCCTTGGGACTGGGAGAACAGATGGCAGCAGAGTCTTTGGAAGCAGAAACCAAGATGGCCAGGGGCGCGGGTCAGTAGCTGAGGGTGGAGTCATCCCACTCCAGCTGCTGCTGCCGGGTCGCGTTCTGGGGGTCGCCCTGCTCCCCCTCCTCCTCCTCGCTGCTCTCCGACTCTGCGCTGGTGATGTCATCTTCTTCCTCGCCGTCCTCGCTCTCCTCTTCCTCCTCTTCCTCCTCCTCCTCCTCACTGCTATGCTGGTCCTCGTAGGTCTGGCAAGGAGAAGTGACAGCCACGTGAGTCCAGCCCTGCCCACAGCCCTGTCACCCGGCATTCTCCTCTCCACAGCCACAGAGGAAGGAGAACTTGCCCCAGCGTCTCCCTCCCCAGCGAGAGTAGCCAGAAGTGAAGGGAAGGCCGGGCACGGTGGCTCACGCCTGTAATCCCCACACTTTGGGAGGCCGAGGTGGGCGGATCACGAGGTCAGGAGATCGAGACCATCCTGGCTAACACGGTGAAACCCCATCTCTACTAAAAATACAAAAAATTAGCCAGGCGTGGTTGTGGGCACCTGTAGTCCCAGCTACTTGGGAGGCTGAGGCCGGAGAATGGTGTCAATCTGGGAGGCGGAGCTTGCAGTGAGCCGAGATGGCGCCACTGCACTCCAGCCTGGGCGACACAGGGAGACTCCCTCTCAGCAACAACAACAAAAAAGAAGTGAAGGGAAAACAAAGCTCCAGTGAGTACCCATGGAGTCACCCACATACAAGGCAGCTGGGGACAACACCTCGGCTACCCCACCAGAGAATTCTCTCAGGAGTCCCATGGCCAAGAGCGCCCAGCCCTGGCACGGCTCACCTCCACACTTAGTAGGCAGCACGGCCTTGAATAAGGCCTCTCTGAGCCTCGGTTTACCCATGAAGACACCTAAGCCCCAGGCTTGCTGAGCAGATGATGCGATGGAAAGCGTGTGAACCCGAAGGAGCCGCGCCATACTGGCTTCTCGAAGGCCCTGGCCTGCACTGCCTCTCAGTCTTGGAGGTCGCCTGCCCACTCCTACCTCCATGGGGTTGACAGTGATGGTCAAGGCGGAGTCGTCCCAGTCCATCTCGTTCTCCTTCCCGGTGTCCTGATCCCGCATGGTCCGCTGATGTGCGGCACGGATCCGAAACACCCCCAGGATGATCATGAACACCAGGAAGCTGACGCACACCACAATCACAACGGTTGCAGTGCTGGGGACGACTGTGGGAGAATGAGGGGGCGAGGCGTGAGTGAGGTCACTCAGCCCAGAGGGCCACCGTGCCCTTGACCTCCTCGGCTGTGCCCGGTCAAAACGGTCTGGACGGCATGCTTCATCTGAACCCAGACGCCAGGAGGAAATACCAGGAAAAGCTCAGCATGGGCCTCGAATCTGGCTCAGCCACATCCTGCTCTATAGCTGCGGGTGACATCATCTGCCCTCTTTGAGGGCTTTCGTTTTCTTGTGTGTGACGGGGAATAATTGGGACAGGGACTGACCGGCAGTCATGCTGAGCAGGAGGCTGTGCCCACGGTGGGGTGGGGGCAGGGCGGACGGCATGGAGCATCTCTGCTCAGTCTCCCTCCCCTTGTCCTACCTGCAAATGGGTGGGGGTTGGCCAGGTTGTGGCCTGACAGGTCAACAAAGGAGCGGTGTTCCGGGTGCACGAACTGTGGCTGGGCAGCCATGTGGTTGGCGTGTTCCACGGGGTTGGCCGTGTGGATTACATTCACCTACAGCAGAGAAAGAGAAAGGAACGCTGGAGACATCCTGAGCCTATCCAAGAGGTGACAGTGGAGTCCCGCATCTGGCATGACCAGTGCCACTCAAAGTGGCTCCAGGACTGCAGCTGGGGGCAAATGGAGCTACGGGAAAAAGACCAAAAAAAAAAAAAAATCAAGAGTAAGCACTTAAAAAACAGAAACAGAAAAATAAAAACCAACCAAACAAAAGAGAGTACTAAGCACTTAAAAACTGCTGTAACAATCTAGTATTGTCAGACGTTCCAGAAATGTATCACTTTTCTAATTATTATTATTATTATTTGTTGAGACTGGGTCTTGCTGTGCTGCCCAGGCTGGAGCACAGGAGCTGTTCACAGACATGATCACGACTCACTGCAGCCTGGAACTTCTGTGCTCAAGTAATCCCCCCCCTTCAGCCTCTCAGGTAGCTGGGACTACAGACAAGCACCACGCACCTGGCCGCAATCCATTTTTCTTGCATTTTATAAAAGATTATGCTCAAAACAAGAGCAGAAAAACAAGCCGACGGCCCTCCCCCTGGGTCGTTTGGGAAGCACTGGCGCAGACCTTTCTTCCTCAAACCACAGTTGTGTGACAGCGCCAATCACTACCACTGATTTCCTTTCCAATCTGTTCCCCTTTGGCTCAAACAAAACAGGCGTCGGTTCTGCAGCACCGAATTTAGCATTCTGCTCTTGAGTTCGTGGTGAGATGTTCCATTGCTAAGAGTAACTTTGGGTCAATTTTCTCCAGGCCACAGAGGGCCTGAGCAATGAAGCAGCTGCTGGATAGGTCTGTAGACGACCTCAGAGCAGGATGAGCTGCCCTCTACTCAGTGTGGCCTGTGAGTCACCATCACCAGCCTCAGCAGTACTGGTCCTGCCCGTGCGGGTCCCTGCATGAGCCCCTCTCAACCTGGGCCGAAGACTCAACTTCATTCACAGAAGGGCCAGTGACCTGGCACAGATGCAAAGAACTTTTGGTTCCCTGGGAGCTGCTCTTTCTAAAACAGCGCCCTTGGCTGGCCACAGTGGCTCATGCCTGTAATCCTAGCACTTTGGGAGGCCAAGGCAGGTGGATTGCTTGAGCCCAGTGGGGACAAGACCAGCCTGGGCAACATAGTGAGAACTCGTCTCAATCAATCAATCAATCAATCAATCAATCAATAAAACAGCATCCTCCTGTTTCTCTCATGGGAAATCTCAAGAAGCCCCAAAGGCATTAACTGCCACTTGCTCTTTGTCACCTCCCTCCAAGGTTCCTTTGGCTACAATTCAGGCTGAGGCAGCAGGGGAAAGGGGAGCACCCCCCACCCCAAACATAACCTGTCGCTCCAACAAGCCCAGGTGTAACCTGCAGCAGGCCCCAGGCTGGAAAGGCAACCCCCTAGAATGAGCCTGCACAGCTGCCACCGTGAATGCTCTAAGGGCTGGCAGTTGTGAACATCAGGGCTGCGAATCAGAGCACTCACTCACTGCTGCTATTGGCCCTGCTCTGTGGGAGCCCCGTACTCACCTCCACCTTAAATTCGTTGCTGATGTAGCGGCCATTCAGCTCCGAGCAGATGAGCTTAAACTTCCGGTCAAGCAAGGACCTGGCGTGCCAGTTCCGATAGCGCAGGAGGTGCAAAACCTCCTCGTAGCTGGCCATGGTGTCCACACCTGTGGGGGTGGAAAGGGGGAAGATTGCTGGGTGGCTTCGGGCAGGAGCATGGGCAGGGCTGCAGCCGTCAGCACAGGCAGGCTCAATCAGACACCGGGTTAGCTAGGCCAAGGGGTCACACAAGTTGGCCTTCCAGCCATGGGAATAAATGCAGTGTGCACAAGGGCATTCTTCCCTCTGCGGAGGACATGCCATCCCACGCTTCAACCCTCCCCCTTTAAAGAGTAGTGGCTACCCATCCGATTCCTGTCCAGGAGACAGGAGTGTGCATGCAGCCAACAATGATCCCAGTGAACGTGCTCCTTCCCCATCTCCCTCTAAGATAACTCAACATTCTCAGATGGCAGGCGGCAGCCAGCCAAGAGCTCTCAAGGTCCCCTGTTGCGGCCTGGCTCACCAGCATGGCTGCGACGCTCCCCTTACCTGTGAAGGTCATGCCCAGCTCAGAGCTGCTCACTTCGATGCCCTTCTGCTGCAGGCGGGCCATGTCCACTTCTAGGCTCTCCTGCTCGTGGTTCAGCTCCTCTCCCTCCACTGTGACCTCACACGTATCCAGGTCATGCACGATCTCCTCAGACACCAGTGATTCTTGAACTGCAAAAGAGGCCCAACCAGAAATATAGCAGGGGCAGTGGGGCCCAGCGTGGTGGGGCACACTCGATGCCCTGCCGGCTCACCCCAAACCTACATGACAGAAGCGTGAGTTGCTTTCAAGAAATGGCCAGACGTGTAATCCCAGCACTTTGGGAGGCCGAGGCGGGTGGATCACCTGAGGTTAGGAGTTTGAGACCAGCATGGCCAACAGGGTGAAACCCCGTCTCTACTAAAAATACAAAAATTAACCGGGCGTCTTGGTGGGTCCCTGTAATCCCAGCTACTTGGGAGACTGAGGCAGGAGAATCACTTGAACCCAGGAGGTGGAAGTTGCAGTGAGCCAAGATCGCATCACTGCACTCCAGCCTGGGTGACAGAGCGAGCCTCCAACTCAAAAAAAGAAAAAAAACAAAAAAGAAAGAAAAAGAAATGGGGGAGTTTCATGTGTCCCGAGTAAAAATTGTGGGGACATTGTGCCCCCATGGGCTGACCAGCTTGGCAGGCACAAGCAGGGTCTCCCGCAAGTGCCCTCAACCCCCTCAACCTCAAGCCACATCTCAAAGCCTGAGAGCGACCAGGAAAAGATGCAAGACCCCTCCAGCTGGGATTCCAGAGATCACCCTGAGCTCTAGCTCACGAGTCAGATTCCAGAAGCAACCCGAGAGAACACCAACAAAACACTAAAACCTCCCCAGATCCCACAAAGACAAAGAGCCCTGCAAATACACCGCCACAGCAGGGCTTCCGGCCGAGGCAAGGCAGGCCGCGCCCCACAGAGTACGTTACCTGTGGGGTCCTCAGCCCCGTCCCCTTCAGGCTCCACTTCTCTCGTGATGGTGCTGATGATGCGAAGCTCGGGAAAAAGGAACACCCCTTCTGAGCTTTCAAATTCAGAAGCTGCTCGGGCAAAATGGTGGACGCCGCTCAGGCTGATCTTGGGCTCCTCGGGCTGTAAAACCATCACGTAGCCATCTACCGGGGGGACCGAAATGCAGGTGGCCTCGTTAAAACACCTGCCAGCAAGAAATGGGAAAGGGTCAGGGCTTTGGGAGCCGATCTTGGAGCCCACCTGTGCAAAGGCACATGGAGGTGGGATACACAGGCCCCTACTAACACCTGCCGGGGCCACTCCAGGAACACACTTGCAAACATGATGCATCAATGTCACTCAGATCTCTCCCCCGCACTTTCTGGTAACACACGACGGCTCACCTTTCCCTACAGAAGGGGTTAGGCTGTCTTAAAAACCTAAATATACAAGTGTCATTGGGCGAAACAGGCCCACTGTTGAAAATCAAGACGTACTTGATTGTGCTGGTGATTTTGAGTCTGCGAATTCCGGGCGTGGGGAACTGCCGGGAGTTCAGGTATGAGATGTGCTGCATGGCCTTATCCAATTCCCCGATGTCTTCTCCCTCCAAGGTCAATACCAGCTGACTGGGGTGTGCTTGGATCTGAAATCACATCAGACACACAGAGAAGGGGAATAAGGCGGTAACTGCAGGAGCTGAAACCACGGATGCCTCTACGAAGGGGACTGGCCTGGGGTTGATTGGAATTGCTGACTTGAAAAAGAAAAGCTCGTTTAAGTCCAGCAAACACAACTCTTTAACCCAACGGTAAACGGATCAATCACAGATGACTCCCTCATCCCACCAGCCTCTGGGGCTGCAGCCTCCGGGGCCCATGGGTGCTGTGCAGTGGAGCGCTCCGTGTTACCTGCACGCCTCTGCCACTGTCTTCCGGGACCTGCAGGTCCAGCCCCTCCTTGCAGGTATACAGACAATCGATCACCTTCTTATCTGCGAGTTTCCCGGAACGGAGAGTTAAGCCAGCCAGATTGCCTCGGAAATACTGGGTCATGTGCAGGTCGCCACCTTCGGGTCGGGAGAAAAGGCGGAAGAGTCAGACATGCAGCTCGGCATCACCCAACTCACTTCTCACTCAAGACGGTGTTACCGGTGCTAGCAGCTCGGTGGATGGACATGCGGGTTAGTTCATACCAAGTCCTGTTAGCCTTGCAATCTACATGGAAGCGCAATGAAGAAATTAAACCGTTTATGATCATGCACATGGCCTGGAGAAAGGGAGAGTTGGGGGCGCCTCACCTGAAGCGAAGAGGTTCCCTGAGGGTCCCCACACCTCTGGCCACTCCCCGGTAAGGTGGCCTACCCTGTTCTCATCACCAGGGTGCGTGGTGACACTTCCTACGCCGCCAGCCTCTCCAGCCACTGCCTTCTCAGGTGGCTGGGTTCCACGTGGCTGTTTTCTCTACCTGGCACGCCCTGGGGAATGAACCCACACAAGCGAGGCAGGGAGGATAAAAGGGAGGCTTAAAATACTCCCTGTACAGAACGGCCTATTTCAAGGATGCTATGGTATTGAGTCCCATCCTTCCTGCCTCCTCCTGAGGACTGCTGAGAAGTGCAGATGTTACAAGGAAAACCAAAACCCAGAAAATGGCCCTTGATAGATGACAACAAAGAGCCAAAAACAGGTTACACTAAACCTTGTTCTTAAACTGAAGAAGGAAAAGGGACACATTTTCAGCAATGTGTCTCATTCTGGTAAGGAAATCAGGCACTGTAAATCATCACTAGGAATTGAGGCCATGCCTGTAATCCCAGCACTTTGGGAGGCTGAGGTGGGTGGATCACCTGAGGTCAGGAGTTCGAGACCAGCCTGGCGAAACCTCATCTCTACTAAAAATACAAAAATTAGCTGGGCATGGTGGTGCAAGCCTGTAGTCCCAGCTACTCGGGAGGCTGAGACAGGAGAATTGCTTGCACCCAGGAGGCAGAGGTTGCAGTGAGCCAAGATCGCGCCACTACACCCTGGACAACAGAGCAAGACTCCGTCTCAAAAACAAACAAACAAACAAAAAAAAGTCAATTTAAAATTTACTGCCAACCAGGACAGAATATCTACAAACAAGTCTTTTCCTGTCTCGTGGTTCAGCCGCATGACAGTCACGAGGCGGCCTCCCAAACCCTGCCTGTGAGACTGAAAAAGCAGGGAGCCTCATGCAGTGGGGTCAGGGTCAAACTGGATGGGGGGAAAAGTCCCATGCGTGCACTGCCTGAGATGTCATTTGTCCTCACTCCAGCTGGGGTCAGAATGGGCAGAAAAGGGAACTCCAAGAAGCAATGGGGAAGCGCAATGCAGGGAAGCGGCTCAGATGGTGTCCGGGACCAAAATGCAACTGGGGCATTTCATGCTACACGTGGAATGAATCAGTATCTCATCTTTAAATGAAACACAATAGTGAATGTAAGGAAAAAATCCAGCAACCTGCAGAGGCCACAGTCACAGGCTCAGTTTCATTGTCATTTTCAACTCCTGAAAACTCTGTGGAAAAGCAAGACAAAGACAATAGAAAAGGACCAAGAGGTTAGGGTCTTCAAACCAGACCTTGAAAACCAGGTTTGAGGCAACCAAGTAGAAACCAAGAAGAGAAAATTCCTTTGTGATCCCGCTCTGGGATGTACCCATCCGGATGCAAGCTTGTACTGGATCACCTTTTCCCAGAAGTGACATTTACCACCCCCAACCCCAGGCTTCTTTTGTTTTCTTCTTTTATTCCACCTTCCCACATCCTCCTTGCCAAAACATACGTTAGATTCAAAATAAGATGAATGGAAGTACACACACAGAATTCGTTCCCCTCCCCAATCCGTGCTATGAAGTAGGACACTCCACAGAGGGTGAGCCTGGGCTGCAGCGCTGTTCCCGATATAAATAACACCAAGTTCCGGATCCACAGCACCTCTTCTCCTAATAGGGAAGACACTGTGCAGGCAAAACGGCATAGCGCACACATGTCCAAAGCCTGGTACAAAGTAAACATGCGGAAGTCCATATATTTTGGAAGTGCAAACAAGTGTACAGCTGTCTAGCAGTTAACCTTTGGGTGACAGAGGAAAGAAGACATTTTCAATCACTTTTTCTGAATGAGAGGGAGATGCAGAGGCTAAGGAACCCACCTAGGGAAGCACAGCCTACTGTGGACCTGGGGACCCTAACCACCTTCAGCTCCTCCAGCTCCTGGATCCAGTGTCCTGACTATAACGACCTACCAGAAAGGCCCACATGTGGCGGCTGAGCACAGAACCAGCACTCTCCAGGTCATGTTGTAGGAGAAAGGCCGCTCCTCAAGCCCTGCAGCCCTGTAGCCCTCCCCTCTATGGTGTACTGGGGCCCCTTTTGGGCTGCGGCTGTGTGGGGACGCGTCGAGGGGCAAGGCTAGAGTTGTATCCAGGTGAAGCCCATGTGAGTCACAGGACTGTGCCACCTCCACACACACCAAGGTTCCCCTACAACAGGCTGGTGGAAGGGAATGAAGCTGCTGCCCACAACCCAAGCTCTCCACGGCAAAGGTGTAGCAAAAGTGGCAGAATCCACCGAAAAAAAAGAAGAGGAGATCCTCTCTCCTGTTAACTGAGTTTTAAAGAATCTGTGGGGCTTTTGTTTGTTTGTTTTGAGTCAGAGTCTCATTCTGTTGCCCAGGCTGGAGTGCAGTGGTATGATCTTGACTCACAGAAACCTCCGCCTCCCAGGTTCAAGTGATTCTCCTGTCTCCCAAGTAACTGGGATTACAGGCGCACGCCACCACGCCTGGCTAATTTTTGTATTTTTACTAAGGACAGGGTTTTGCCGTGTTGGCCAGGCTGGTCTCGAACTCCTGATCTCGAGTGATCCGCCTGCCTCTGTCTCCCAAAGTGCTAGGATTACAGGTGTGAGCCACTGCGCCCAGCTATCTTCCATAAATTTCTAACCTTACTCGAGGTACAATGTTTCCACAGGGAGAAAAAAAAAAAATCAAAAAGTAATTGATGATGATGACATCTTGAAATGACACAGCACAGAGTCCAGTGCAAGGGTCAAAGTGGCAATCACGAACCTCTGGGGTGGGTTCCATGAACTTGGATAGGAAAAACTACATGCTTATTTCCACTAACTTCTGAAATTCAGCATTTCCTTTGGTTATAAATGTAGGCTATACATCACAGCAGTGTTAGCAATGACTGCAACTTTGTCACCAACAGAAGGCACTGATATTTGCATATCAGGCCACAGCTGTTGCAGCTGCCACCGGGATCCTCACACAGCCCTCACAACTTGGAACTTACACCACTGTTGGACCTGCTGCTAAAGCTGGTTCTTCATTTGTTAACATAAAGTACCACCGGTGTTACTGTTTCACAAATGTGGTATTTCAGGATGTTAATAACGATGTTTCAGTTGAACTGATTGCCCTGAAATCCTAGACATTTATTTTGTAGATTAGTAAGAAGGGATCTATCTGTCTTGCCAGACCACCCAAGGGCTCCACGGCACAAAAAAGGGCTTAAAACCCCAGGTCTGAGATGGGCACGGTGGTTCACACCTGTAACCCCAGTACTTTAGGAGTCTGAGGTGGGAGGATCTCTTGAGCCTAGGAGTTTGAGATCAGCCTGGGCAACACAGTGAGACCCCATGTTTATAAAAAATTAAAATAATAACAATAATAAAAACACTGATCTGGTGGGTCTGAGCGTGGGACCGGAATACAGAGGTTTTTCTTTTTCTTTTGAGACAGGGTCTCACTCTATTGCTCAGGCTGGAGTGTAATGGGGCATTCTTGGCTCATGCAGCCTCTGCCTCCCGGTTCAACTGATTCTCCTGCCTGAGCCTCCTGAGTAGCTGGGATCACAGGCACACGCCATCATGCCTGGCTAACTTTTGTATATTTAGTAGAGACAGGGTTTCACCATGTTGGCCAGGCTGGTCTCGAACTTCTGACCTCAAGGGATCAGCCTGCCTCGGTCTCCCAAAGTGCTGGCATTATAGGCGTGAGACACCACGCCTGACCCACAGGATTTTCAAAGTAAAAAAATTCAAAACCCTAGCTCCTGATTAATCAGCTGGGTGACGCTTGGCTTGTTGCATCTCTAGGCCTGAGTTTCTTCAGCTATAAAAAAGGGATTTTAAGGTTTAGGTGAGATGACGTGTATAAAGGAGTTGGCACATAGCCTGCCACTTGGTAAGTACAAGTAACAAGCACTGGTGCTCTGGTGGTTATCGTGTCCCCTCTCAGCAGACTTCGATGGAACCCTCCTCCATGCATGGCCCTTGCTGAGGGTGAACAGAGCCCTCGCAGCCCTCCTACCAGGTCACCAAGTGATAAACACTCTGGAAGAGTCCTCCAGGTCCAAGGCACGCTTCTACTTCTGTGTCCTTTATTTCTCTGCCTGACTCTTGCTGTTGCCTCTTTGTCCTTGTGAGCCTTTCAACAGATGGATTAATTTATAAAACAGTTCCCCCCACTACACTCTCCCTCTGTGCAACGCTCCCTCCTGGGTTTCCGGGAAAGGTGACAGTGTGGTCAGTCTATCACCTTTATGGAGCACCCACAGATGGAGCTACACTAGCTAGAGTGGGGCATCGGCAATGTCCCCAAATAGGATGTACACAGGAAATGGAAGGAAGATATCCAGGACACGAAGGTAAGGCTGTAAGACGCTGACCACAGCCTGCTGCCACCAACCTAGTAAAGAGGTACAACTTAATTCTCGAGTCGAGGGCTAGGGGTAATGACAGTTACCTTGCCAGCAAGCCCCCACCACGAGCTGAGTTTCTATCTTGGATGGATGGAGCGGGTAATCCTCAGTCACAGAGAAGGGCTCGTGGGACGTGCCATCCACATAGAGAGTCACGCTCGGGAATTCCACATTGAGGACGTAGTGGTGCCATTCCTCATCACAGACCTACAGAGACAAAGGGAAGCGGGGGTGGTGAGATGTCCACTTTCCTTCTCATCAATGCCCATGGAAACCAAGTCACCCAAAACAAGGGTCTTCCTAGAAGGAAAAGGACGAAGAAAATCTAACCACAAAATACCTGCAAATACATCTCACCAAAAGTCGTCCAGCCTCTCTAGGCCATCTCTAAACTACGTGGCATGCATTGCTCACAACCACAGGACACAGCCCAAGCGGGGAGCTGCCCAGTTCTGCTCTGCCAATAGCATAGCACCAGGAAGTTCCTGTATGGGCAAGCTGGATACCCACCCTTTAAAGGGTTGAGTTAGTTTGCCACTGGCCATTCCTTTTCTGAATAAAAATAAAAAGTGCCTTTAGGCCAGGCGCAGTGGTTCATGCCTGTAATCCCAGCACTTTGGGAAGCCAAGGCGAGATCACTTGAGGTCAGGAGTTTGAGACCAGCCTGGCCAACATAGCGAAAACCCGTCTCTACCGAAATTACAAAAATTAGCCAGGTGTGGTGGTGCACGCCTGTAGACCCAGCTACTCAGGAGGCTGAGGCACAAGAATTGCTTGAACCTGGGAGACAAAGGTTACAGTGAGCTGAGATTGCGCCACTGCAATCCAGCCTGGTGACAGAGCAAGACTCTATCTCCCCCCCAAAAAAAAAAAAAGTGCCTTTAATCTCAGAATAAGGCATACCACAGTACATGTATTTTATTTTCCAACTCAAAGTTGATGATCTCAATAAATATGAACATCAGCTCCAAGGGCACCCCAAATCAAACTGTGTTCCCAACCCGTGATGAATGAGCGTGTGAAACCGCATCAGCCAGCTGCAGTGGTGGGCCCCTTATCTGGGTCTAACTCAAACAAATTGTAAAAACAAAAACATTTATAAGGCTACTTGAAATCTGAACATTGACTATTTGATCATATTAGCAATTTTACTGTTTTTTTTTTTGTTTGTTTGTTTTTTTGAGGCGGAGTCTCGCTCTGTAGCCCGGGCTGGAGTGCAGTGGCCGGATCTCAGCTCACTGCAAGCTCCGCCTCCCAGGTTTACGCCATTCTTCTGCCTCAGCCTCCCGAGTAGCTGGGACTACAGGCGCCCGCCACCTCGCCCGGCTAGTTTTTTGTATTTTTTAGTAGAGACGGGGTTTCACGGTGTTCACCAGGATGGTCTCGATCTCCTGACCTCGTGATCCACCCGTCTCGGCCTCCCAAAGTGCTGGGATTACAGGCTTGAGCCACCGCGCCCGGCCTGTTGTTTTTTTAATGTGAAAGAGTGCTGTGATTTTGCTAGTCTATCAGAGATACATAATGACATACAGGCATCTACAAGAATGAAATGCTCTATTTGGGATTTCTTGAAAATTATTAAGTAATATTTGAGGGCATAATAAAAATTTTCAGCAGCGAATAGGGGTAACAATGAAAGAAGATTGACCAAGAGTTGGCAGTTGTTGAAGGTATAAGGGCAAACAGGGCTATTCTTTACACTAATCTGTCTGCTTTTATATAAGTCTGAAATTTTCCATAATACAGTTTTTAAACAGTATATACTTAGAAGATACTAAATATATACATACAGAATATGGCTACCATAACAGAACTGTATCTAAAATGTCTACCTATGTTGAAAAATATTTTTCCAGGACAAAGCCTTTCTTCAGTTTCTTCTCTTTTTTTTTGAGATGGAGTCTCGCTCTTTTGCCCAGGCTGGAGTGCAGTGGCACGATCTTGGCTCACTGCAAGCTCCACCTCCCGGGTTTACGCCATTCTCCTGCCTCAGCCTCGCGAGTAGCTGGGACTACAGGCACCCGCCATCATGCCCGGCTAATTTTTTGTATTTTTAGTAAAGATGGGTTTCACCATGTTAGCCAGAATGGTCGCGATCTCCTGACCTCGTGATCCATCTGTCTCAGCCTCTCAAAGTGCTGTGATTCCAGGCTTGAGCCACTGTGCCTGGCCTCTTTAGTTTCTTGAAAATAATTATGATAATAGTTTCTGAGAAATAATCACTCACATAAATAAAAAAATACACCAATAAGAGATGAATGCTACCCAGCCTGACCAACACGGAGAAACCCCATCTCCACTAAAAATACAAAAATTAGCAGGGTATGGTGGCGCATGCCTGTAATCCCAGCTACTCAGGAGGCTGAGGCAGGAGAATCGCTTGAATCCAGGAGGCGGAGCTTGCAGGCTTGCAGTGAGCTGAGATGGCGCCGATGCACTCCAGCCTGGGCGACAAGAGTGAAACTCCGTCTCAAAAAAAAAAAAAAGAGATGAATGCTACCAACTGGACACCCACTTCATCTTTCCACTATCATATACTTTTTCCTTTCTCATGTATTCTCTTTTACTTTGATCTATCCTATGATTATTTTAGACAATATTATATTTTAGTAACTGCAGGCACATATAACATATGTCAGCTTTTGCCCACTAACTCCACAAGACAAATAAATGATGATAAGGCCAAAGGTTTCCTTCTCATCCCAACTCTACCTCAAAAGAAGAAATGATCTATTCTGATTTTAATGAGGTTTCTCATTTTACAGTGCTCTCTCGTTTCCTGTAACATGTGGGGTTTTTCACAGGATATTTGCTTTTTATCACAGCAACTGCTAGAAAATTAGCTTTGCGGCTGGGCACAGTGGCTCATGCCCAGCACTTTGGGAGGCTAAAGTGGGTGCATCACTTGAGGTCAGGAGTTCAAGACTAGCCTGGCCAATGTGGTGAAACCTTGTCTCTACTAAAAATACAAAAATCAGCAGGGCATGGTGGTATGTGCCTGTAGTCCCAGCTACTCAGGAGGCTGGGCAGGAGAACTGCTTGAACCCAGGAAGCAAAGGTTGCACTGAGCCAAGATCGTCCCACTGCACTCGACAGAATGAGACTCCATCTTAAAAAAAAGAAAAAAACAGGCCAGGCACGGTGGCTCAAGCCTGTAATCCCAGCACTTTGGGAGGCCAAGACAGGCGGATCACGAGGTCAGGAGATTGAGACCATCCTGGCTAACAAGGTGAAACCCCGTCTCTACTAAAAAAATACAAAAAACTAGCCGGGCATGGTGGCGGGCGTCTGTAGTCCCAGCTATCAGGAGGCTGAGGCAGGAGAATGACGTGAACCCGGGAGGTGGAGCTTGCAGAGAGGTGAGATCCGGCCGCTGCACTCCAGCCTGGGCGACAGAGCGAGACTCCGTCTCAAACAAAACAAAACAAAACAAAACAAAACAAAACAAAACAAAACAAACAAACAAACAAAAAAAACAAAAAAAAACACCCCACCACCACCACCACCAAAAAGGAAAATTAGCTTTGCAAAGGCATGACATCATCAAAAGGAAAGTAACTTTACCTAAGGTCAAAACTGTCAACTAGTTCAAGAAGCAGTTTGTGTGGCACTTGAAAGGTGCCAAGATTGCTGGTTCCTTGAAAATTTAAGATATCCTGTGATGCCGAGAACTGCTGATTCACCTGGGGCTCCCTGGCACAGTTTAGGAGCCAAGGCTTTAAATGATGCATAAATAAACACAAGAATCTCAATCCCAATTGTATTTATTTATTTTATTTTTATTTTTTTAAGATAGAGTCTTGCTCTGTCGCCCAGGCTGGAATACAATGGCGCGATCTTGGCTCACTGCAACCTTCACCTCCCAGGTTCAAGCAATTCTGTCTCAGCCTCCCAAGTAGCTGGGATTACAGGCACACACCACCACACCCAGCTAATTTTTGTATTTTTAGTAGAGACGGGGTTTCACCATATTGGTCAGGCTGGTTTCGAACTCCTGACCCTCAGATGATCCACTTGCCTCAGCCTCCCAAAGTGCTGGGATTACAGGCGTGAGCCACCATGCCCAGCTTCAATCCCAATTTTAAACAAACACTGCTTATTTCAATAACAGTATTTCGAATATAAAATACACAATTTTTATAGCAATACTGTATATATAAAATATATGGGAAAAAATGTAGGCTTTTAGTGGAAAGTTGTCAGATTTAATTTGCTACCCTATTACCCACAGACACAGAAATCATAAAATTATAAATATACACTGACTATACACAGCCAGTCACGTGCAAGGTTGCAGTACCTGCTTACTCTCTCTTAGAAGATCATAATTAGTGTTTTTCTTTTTCTTTTGAGACGGAGTCTCACTCTGTCATCCAGGCTGGAATGCAGTGGCACAATTGCAGCTCATTGCAGCCTTGACCTCCTGAGCTCCATCAATCCTCCCACCTCAGCTCCCCAAGTAGCCGGGACTACAGGCGTGTGCCACCATGCCCAGCTAATTTTCATGGTGTTTTTTTTGTTGTTTTTTCTGTAGAGACAGGATCTCAGTACGTTGCCCAGGCTGGTCTCGAACCCCTGGGCTCAAGCAATCCTCATGCCTCAGCCTCCCAAAGTGCTGGGATTATAGACGTGAGCAGCTTGCCCAGCCCTAATAGTGCATTTTCAATTCACTCACCTGATTCAACTTCCAGTGGAATTCTGCAGGTCTGTATTTCTTCTCCTCAGAAGGATCCTGACGGAGGAGGAAGATCAGCCGGCACCCATGGACGTAGAGCGAGTAGTGGTGCCGATTCATATCTGCAAAGGCAGTTTCTACGGGTAAATTGCCAACTAAAGACCCAAAGGAGAAGTAAAAGCTGTTTCTTGAATGGATTTTGAAGACACAATTTCATCTGCATAAATGAACTCTTCAGCTGAGCCAAGACGGAGCTTAGAAACAAATACACCCGGGCTTTCCTGAGGAGCGGAGCCTGTGATCACCGTGGACCCCACTGAGCAACAACAGCAAATATCCAAACGCCCAGGCCGTGGCCCTCGGGGACGTGCCCCAGGCACACAGCACAGCACACGGCCTACGAGCACCAGGCCTGGCATCGGGCCCTGGGAAAGGAGAGGGAGTCCACTGCCGGCATCCACCCCACTGGACACTGGGGCCCGGCACTGCTTGCAGAGCTATTACCCTACCTGTTTTATCAGAACTGCAAAGAATCGTCTCCTTCTTCCTGCCAAAAGGCCCGTGTCTCATCCACACGGAGATGGTGAATGGCTCTTTGGGGTTGACCGACACGATGCCATCCGGGATCCTCACTGCCTGGGTGCCATTGAACTCAAACACCTGGTCGCTGTCATGGCCATTGTCGGTGGGGAGGCCCACAGTCCAGTTCAGGGAGCCACTTGGAGATGGCAGCAGCTCGGCAGTGCCCGCGGCTGCACCTGAAGCCACAGTGCTCAGTGAAACTCACGTGGGGAGCCAGAGGTCCCGTGCACCTCAAGCCCCCAGGCACATGCTTGTCTTACACTTAGGCAATCTGCTGGTTCGAGTTTACTTTTTTTTTTTTTTCTTTCGAGACAGAGTCTTGCTCCATCACCCAGGCTGCAGTACAGTGGCGCAATCTTGGTTCACTGCATCCTCCACCTCCAGGGTTCAAGCAATTCTCCTGCCTCAGCCTCCCAAGTAGCTGGGATTACAGGCACGCACCACTACGCCTGGCTAATTTTTGCATTTTCAGTAAAGCCGGAGTTTCACCATGTTGACCAGGCTGGTCTTGAACTCCTGACCCCGTGATCCGCCCACCTCGGCCTCCCGAAGTGCTGGGATTACAGGCATGAGCCACCACGCTTGGACCTTTCAGTTTACTTCTCTTCAAAAATCAGGGTTTTAAATTACAAAAATAAAAGTAACAACCATGGAAGGGAAAGGGCCAGGCGTGGTAGCTCACGCCTGTAATCCCAGCACTTTGGGAGGCCAAGGCAGGCGGATCACAAGGTCAGGAGATCAAGACCATCCTGGCTAACATGGTGAAACACCGTCTCTACTAAAAATACAAAAAATCAGCTGGGTGTGGTGGCGGGTGCCTGTAGTCCCATTTACTCGGGAGGCTGAGGCAGGAGAATGGCGTGAACCTGGGAGGTGGAGCTTGCAGTGAGCCGAGATCCTGCCCCTGCACTCCAGCCTGGGCAACAGAGTAAGAATCCACCTCAAAAAAAAAAAAAGGAAAGGAAAGGAAGCATTTCTGGTAATCTGATCCAAATTATACCATTTTAGTATAAACACCCAGTCCTCCTTTGATAAATATACCCAAAAATGATGTGTTTTCTTAGAAAAATGGGAGTCCTGGCCAGGTATGGTGGCTCACACCTGTAACCCCAGCACTTTGGGAGGCCAAGGCACACAGATTGCTTGAGCCCAGGAGTTGGAGATCAGCCTGGACAACATGGCGAAACCCCACACAAAAAAAACCAACACAAAAAACACAAAAATTAGCCAAGTGTGGTGGTGTATCCTTGTAGTCCCAGCTATTCGGGAGGCTGAGGTGGGAGGATCACTTGAGCCCAGGAGGTTGAGGCTGCAGTGAACTGTGATTGTGCCACCACACTCCAGCCTGGGTGAGTGTGACCCTGTCTCAAAATATACATAAACAAATAAAATAAAAGTGGAGTCCTGCTATGTATGTGCATAATATGTGTATATTCCTAGTAATATTCTTCTATCATGTAATTTAAAATATCTGAATAGCATTTCTTTTTTTTTTTTTTTTGAGACAGGGTCTCCTCTGTCGCTCAGGCTGCAGTGCAGTGGCGCAGTGTCGGTTTAAATGCAGCCTCGACCTCCCGAGCTCAAGCAATCCTCCCACCTTAGCCTCCAAAGTAGCTGGGACCACAGGCGCATGCCACCACGCCCAGCTAATTTTTGTGTTTTTTGTAGAGATGGGGTTTCGCCATGTTGCCCAGGCTAGTCTCCAACTACTGGGGTCAAGCAATCCACCCGCCTCAGACTCCCAAAGTGCTGGGATTATAGGTGTGAGCCACCACGCCTGGCCTGAATAGCATTTCATTGTACAGATACAGCATCACTTACTGACCGGCCTCCCAGCTGGGCACTGAGGCTGTCCCTAACCTTTTCCTATTAAACCTCACCTGCATGCACAGCTTTGTGTGTCTCCATGATTATTCCCTTAAAATAAATTCCTAGAAATGAAATTACGAAGTCAAAGAACACAAAAAATGTTTTCCAACTGTTCTTATGTATTGCCACATTCAAATAAAAAAAAATTTTTTTTTGTCCACAGGAAAAGATTTTGCAAGCTCCTTCTTGACTAAGCTATTACTCGGAGCAGCAGGCCTTGGCTGGACCAGCCTGGTCTTTTAGAGAGTAACAGAAGACCTTGGTCCAAATCTTAGCTCCTGAGGCTAGGCGTGGTGGCTTGCGCCTGTAATCCCAGAACTTTGGGAGGCTGAGGAGGGCAGATCGACTGAGGTCAAGAGTTCAAGACCAGCCTGGCCATCATGGGGAAACTCTGTCTCTACAAAACTACAAAAATTAGCCAGGCATGATGGCAGATGCCTGTAATTCCAGCTACTTGGGAGGCTGAGGTGGGAGAATCACTTTAACACGGGAAGTGGAGGTTGCAGTGAGCCAAGATAGCACCATTGCATTCCAGCCTGGGCGACAGCGAGACTCTGTCTAAAAAAAAAGGAAACCACACACACACACACACACACACTAAAACCTCAGCTCCTGAATATGTGGCCCTGAGCAAGCTACTTAACCTGCTTTAGTCTCAATTGTTTAATTCCTCTATAACAAGGTCAATACCCACCTACTCTGTAGGCTTGCTGGAAAGACTACGCTAAAACACACACAGAAGTACCTGGCGTAAGGCCGGGCATGGTGGGTCACGCCTGTAATCCCAGCACTTTGGGAGGCCGAGGTGGGTGGATCACTTGAGGTCAGGAGTTGGAGACCAGCCTGGCCAACATGGTAAAACCCCATCTCTACTAAAAATGCAAAAGGTAGCCGGGCATGATGGTGGTTGCCTGTAATCCCAGCTACTTGGGAGGCTGACGCGGGAGAATCACTTGAACCCGGGAGGCAGAGGTTGCAGTGAGCCAAGATTGCACTATTGCACTCCAGCCTGGGCAACAGAGGGAGACTCTGTCTCAAAGAAAAAAGAAAAAAAGAAGAAAAAAAAAAAGTGCCTGGTATATAGTAAGCACTCAAATTCTTTCTATTCTTCCTAACTTTATTCTGCTGAAAAAAAATTTGCTTAATACCATGAAATAAGAAACAGAATAAATTTTATACACTATAATTACATGCATGGTTTAAAACAAAAAATGTGCCAGATCTCCTGACTTATATATATTGAGGTGACAATTACGAATAGTTGGATTTGGAGTTGCCACACCCCAGTATACTCATCAGCGAGCTGCGGCAGCATAATGTCTAGTTTTCTCCTTTGGTTTATTTACCATATGATAATTTTTTTCTTTTCTTTTTTTTTTTTTTCTAAGACAAAGTCTAGCTTTGTCACCTAGGCTGGAGAGTAGTGGCACACTCTTGGCTCAGTGCAACCTCCTGGGTTCAAGTGATTCTCCTGCCTCAGCCTCCCGAGTAGCTGGGATTACAGGCACCTGGCACCACGCCTGGCTAAGTTTTGTATTTTTAGTAGAGACGGGGTTTCATCATGTTGATCAGGCTGGTCTTGAACTCCTAACCTCAAGTGATCCGGATAATTTTCAATTATGTAAGAAAACCAGTAATCTAAATCTCATGGTTGTTATCAGGCTAGTGAAAAGATTGATCAGTTTAAGAAAATGCTCCCTGAAAAGCTGTTTCCAAGTAGCTCTTGAAACAAAAAAGACCCTTCCAGTTTATGAAAGCGGTGCTTCATTTAGTGGGATTTATCACCAGCCAACTACATGCTCTTCCCTCAGCATCTTCCATGACAGCCATCCATACCTCACTTCTTCTTCATTTAGATAAGCCATAAGCCAGAAAAATATCCATAGCCGACAGTAAAGAGAGAGACCTAGCCTTCTGGTGGGTCTCCCAGTAATTCTGTCTCTCAATTTCTCCACACAATATTGTGATATAGAAAGTCTATGAAGATTCTAAGTTAGATGTGGCTATCTTTAGTTTTGATTTTCTAGTTCATGTTTGTCAAAAGCTATCATATTACTTTTATGTTTCCTTCCGTTCTTTTTGAGACAGGTTCTCACTCTGTCATCCAGGCTGGAATGCAGTGGTGTGATCTTGGCTCACTGCAACGTCCACCTCCTGGGCTCAAGCGATCCTCCTCCCTCAGCCTCCCAAGTAGTTGGGACTACAGGCGTGCACCACCATGCTTGGCTAGTTTTTGTATTTTTTTGCAGAGACAGGGTTTCGCCATAATGCCCAGGCTGGTCTCGAACTCCTGAGCTCAAGCAATCTATCTGCCTCAGCCTCCCGAAGTGCTAAGATTACAGGCATGAGCCCCCGCACCCTGGCCTTTTTCTTCAGCGTGTAAGTAAACATCTCATTTCATGTAAAACTCATCCATGTATTCCTATAGAAGCCCTTTTTGGATGATTCTCAATGTATGTTGGAGAAATACTTCCTTCAAATCAGTGGTTCTTTTTTTAAAACAGGGTCTCGCTCTATTGCACTCTATAGGCTGGAGTGCAATGGTGCCATCACGGCTCACTGCAGCCTCAACCTCCCGGGTTCAGGTGATCCTCCCACCTCAGCCTCCCGAGTAGCTTGAACTGCAGGTGCATGCCAACATCCCCAGTTAATTTTTCAATTTTTTTGTAGAGATGGCGTCTCGCTGTATTGCCCAGGTTGGTCTCAAACTCCTGGGCTCAAGTGACCTTCCCACCTTGGCCTCCTAAAGTGCTGGAATTACAGGCATAAGCCACCATACCTGGCCACCAGCGGTTCTTAAAATGCACATATACACAACATATTCAATAGATGTTTGAACATATTCAAAGCCCATCCAGTATTAAAACTAGCCAGCAAGGCAGCAAAGTTCATTTCAGAAATATAGCTTCTCTATCACAGTTTATAATTAGGAACACAACACACACAAGTATTTCCAGTTGTAAAGGTCCCTCCCACCTCACCAAAGCCAGCCGGAAGCAGGAACGCCTGGTCTCCTTACCACAGAGCCGGTGGAGGGACTTCTCCGAGTAGGTGTCTCGGTCGCAGCCTTTCCCTATGTGGCTGGTTTCTAGCTCCACTGTGGCCTGTACTGAGGCAACTGGCTCGTCACATGTCTCCAGGTGGATATTTGGAAAGACGGCCAACGCGCCTGTGCCCGGCTCATACTCAATCCTATTGTTCCATCCTGCATCGGTCCACGGATCAGCAGCGGGGGAGAGAAGGGAAACACACACTTGAGGTTGCTGCAGCGTATCAGTTTTAAGAACAGATGCGGCCGGGCGCGGCGGCTCACGCCTGTAATCCCAGCACTTTGGGAGGCCGAGACGGGCGGATCACGAGGTCAGGAGATCGAGACCATCCTGGCTAACACGGTGAAATCCCGTCTCTACTAAAAATACAAAAAATTAGCCGGGCGAGGTGGCAGGCGCCTGTAGTCCCAGCTGCTCAGGAGGCTGAGGCAGGAGAATGGCGTGAACCCGGGAGGCGCAGCTTTCAGTGAGCCGAGATCACGCCACTGCACTCCAGCCTGGTGACAGAGCAAGACTCCGTCTCAAAAAAAAAAAAAAAAAAAGAGAACAGATGTGAGCGCCGGGGAGAGAATGAGGCTCACCTTGCCACCCAGGGGCACAGGTGGGCTTAACGCTAATCTTCACCAAAACATCTTCTGTGGCTCTTTTCTTCCCACAGTCATAGGCAGTGACGGTCAGCTTATACTGATGTTCTTTCCCGTAGTTTAACTTCTCTGTGTTTTTTATATAACCTTACAGGGGGCAAAAACAACAGTGAGAAGCAAAACCCACGCTGGTTTTACTTTTGTTGTCCTAGGCGGAAAGACAAAATGCATACACTTTAAGCCCTGTAAGTACTCAGCCAAAAATAAACATATGCTTGTGATGCTTAACCCACAACCTGTCCTCCCTGAGCCCGAACACACACGAAATCCACCCTGAAGAGTTTCAACAGAAGAGACGGAGCCACACAACTCGGTCTCCACTTACACTCCCAGTGTTATGTTGGGCTTTCCACTAAGATTTAACTGTTTCCATACATTAAGAGAATTAAAAAGACAAAATAATTCAAGTACCTTAAGTATTAAATACAAGATCACTGATCAAACATTTACTTTATTAAAAGAAAGAGATTTCCTACCCCCACCCGCTTAGAACAGAAGCCTGCTTTTTGAACATGAGTACAGATCTCTGGATTGCAATGTCCGTAATTCCATCAAAGATTCTGGACTGTGCATTAATTAACAATGCAAACGTCGTATTATTTTTTATTTTTGGAGCAGGGTCTCACTCTGTTGCCCAGGCTGGAGTGCAGTGGCCCAGTCTCGGCTCAGTGCAACCTCTGCCTCCCGGGTTCAAGTGATTCTTCCACCTCAGCCTCCCAAGTAGCTGGGACTACAGGTGTGTGCCTGTAGTCCCAGCTACTAGCGAGGCTGTGGCAGGAGGATCCCTTGAGCCCAGGAGGTCAAGGTTACAGTGAGCAATGATTGCACCACTACATTCTAGCCTGGGAGACAGAGCAAGACTTTCTTTCAAAAAAAAAAAAAAAGAAAAAAGATATGGCAGGACATTCTAACTTAATGGAGAACATGGCCAGGCATGGTGGCTCACGCATGTAATCCCAGCACTTTGGAAGGCCAAGGTGGGCGGATCACCTGAGGTCAGGACTTCAAGACCAGCCTGGCCAACATGGTAAAACTCCGTCTCTACTAAAAATACAAAAAAAAAAAAAAAAAAAAGTTAGCTGGGTGTGGTGGCGGGCACCTGTAATCCCAGCTACTCGACAGGCTGAGGCAGGAGAATCACTTGAACCCAGGAGGCAGAGGTTGTAGTGAGCTGAGATTGTGCCACTGCACTCCAGCCTGGGGAACGCAGTGAGACTATGTCTCAAAAAAAAACACAAAAACAAAAAACTTAATGAAGAACAGAAAATGAGAAACTAAATGTAAAGGTCAGTCTCATACAGATGCATGTGGATTGAAAGTTAAGAAGATTAAAAAAATAAAGCCATGTCAGGTGGGAGGATTTTTATTTGATTTTGGTGGGAAAGCAAAAAAACAGGAGAACACAGGACTTTCAGGTTCCAGAGAAGAAGCTGTCAGGGGACAAAGTAGGAACTTAATGTTTTTACAATTAAAAGCGAAAGCACACCAGGTTAGGTCTCCCGTTTGTGAGTTTCGTGGAGTTCTGACAAAGCACAGAAGCTGGGGTGTAAAGTCAGTGGGGTTGGCAGGGACTGTCTACCCAGCTAAGGAAAGCGCACTCCTCCGTTCTTACCATCTTTGTCGACAGTAAAGGGCACGTCTGGAGTGATGATTTCGTAGCTGCAAATCTGGCTGAACTGAGGGGAGCAGTCGGCATCCATGGCCTCCACCCTCAAAATGCTGTCATACTGCTTCCCCTCGACGACCGTGGCTTTGTAGGACTTCTCCTTGAACACGGGCGCGTACTCATTCACGTCGTTCACCTGAATGTGGACAGTTGCTCTGGATGGAGGGAGGGAGAAAAATATGGTTGTTTTGCTTGTTTTCGGTGTCAGTGTGTATGTGTTTACCCAAAAGATACCAATTCTGCCTTACTTTAAAATTTCCTGTTTCTGATACCTTGTTTCATGAATTTCATATGATGAAGTCAAAAATTAAACCAAGCTATTCACTGCTTTTCATTCAGTGTGGAGATAACAGAAAGTTAAAAGAGGGATTTGGGTCGGTTCTTCCATATCCTAAGAATAAAGCAAAAAAGCAATCATCTAAAATAAAAGAGTCTTGGGTGTTTTTTTTGACAACATGGGACAGGACAGACAGAAGGGAGATAAACAATACCAGACGTCTGTTTGCTCTCCAATTTTAAAGTTGAAACATATTTTGTCGCAAAATCCAGAAAAAAATAGAGCCAAGGGAAGAAGGGGTATGAAACAGAAAGCATAAAATGGTCTGATTCTGAGAGTTCAAACGAATTCTGTCCTACTTCTAGGGGATAGGCTACAGACCATGGCATCACCTGGTCCTGATTCAACAAATGGAAGAGCTCAGGAGGGGCGGGCCGTTGCCACCTGCCAATACCCCAGCTCAGTTATCAAGAAAATTAGGGTGCTGTCAGACCTGGCTACAAATAAAGAAAACTGTAGGTTTCAAGGGCTAATGGTCAGGGTATGCTTCTGAATCAGACAAAGACTTTGGTCAAAATATGACCTTTGCAAGGGAAACAATAACATTACGCGGTGGAAAAAGAGGAGTGACTCACTGGGGCGCTGCGCCCTCTGCTCACCACGAGCCTCCTCATCCCAATGCCGGAGGTCTGACCCTCACAACGGGTTATGTGACCCATCTCACCCACATACCCTTCTTTAGTAGATGTGCTAAGGAGACACTGAGACTCAAGGCCAGGCATGGTGGCTCACACCTATCCCAGCACTTTGGGAGGCCGAGGCGGGAGGGTCACCAGAGGTCAGAGTTCAAGACCAGCATGGCCACCATGGTGAAACCCCGTCTCTACCAAAAATACAACAATTAGCCGGGTGTGGTGGCATGTGCCTGTAATCCCAGCTACTTGGGAGGCTGAGGCACGAAAATCGCTTGAACCCTGGAGGTGGAGGTTGCAGTGAGCTGAGTGAGATTGTGCCACTGCACTCTGGCCTGGGTGACAGAGCAAGACTCTGCCTCAAAAAAAAAAAAAAAAAAAAGTAAAGAAAACAAAAGAAACAGACTCAACAAAATTAAATTTGCACAATGCCAAAGGGCTAGCAAGTGGTGGAGAAAAGACTAGAGCTTACAATCTAATTGTAGACGCTTGACTTGAGAACACCAGCGGTCCCCAACCTTTTTGGCACCAAGGACTAGTTTCATGGAAGGCAATTTCTCCACAGATCGGGGTGGGAGGATGGTTTGGGGATGACACTGCCCCACCTCAGATTATCAGGCAGTCGATTCTTGTAAGAAGCATGCAACCTAGATCCCTCACATGCACAGTTCACAATCGGGTTCGCGCTCCTATGAGAACCTGATGCCGCTGCTGATCTGACGGGAGGTGGAGCTCGGGCACTAATGCTCACTCGCTCACATGCTGCTGACCTCCTGCTGTGTGGGCCAGTTCCTAACCAGCCACGGACCAGTACTGGCCCACGTCCGGGGGTATGACGACCCCTGTTCTATGTTGTCTTGTCCAAGGCCCTGTTACACCTGCAGTTCCTAACGGGCAGGAGGTGCAGCAACACACTCAGGACTGTGGCAGCAAGTCAGCCTACTTCCACCAGCAGTGACTAATTTTTTTTTTTTTTTTTTTTGAGATGGAGTTTCACTCTTTTTGCCCAGGCTGGAGTGCAATGGTGTGATCTCGGCTCACTGCAATCTCCACCTCCCAGGTTCAAGTGATTCTCCTGCCTCAGTCTCCAGAGAAGCATGGTCTACAGTCACGTGCCACCACGCCCAGTTAATTTTGTATTTTTAGTAGAGACAGGGTTTCTCCATGTTGGCCAGGCTGGTCATGAACTCCTGACCTCAGGTGAAAATCACCTCAGGTGATCTGCCTGCCTCAGCCTCCCAAAGTGCTGGGATTACAGGCATGAGCCACCGTGCCTGGCCAATTTTTTGTTGTTGTTTTTTTAGGGACAGGGTCTCACTCTGACACTCAGGCTGGAGTGCAGTGGCACAATCATGGCTCACTGCATCCTCAACCTCCTGGGCTCAAGCAATCCTCCTGCCTTAGCCTCCCAAGTAGCTGAGACCACAGGCATGCGACACCATGCCTGGCTAACTGCTTATGTTTTGTAGAGACGGCATCTTCTACATTGTCTAGGCTGGTCTCAAACTCCTGGTCTCAAGTGATCTCCCACCTCAGCCTCCCAAAGTGCTGGGATTATGGGTGTGAGCCACTGCGCCTGGCCAACAATGATTAAGTTTACGCCCTTAGGAATTACAGCAAAAGGTAAATATGACAACAAAACAAACTTCCTAAGGGAGACGCAGATTTTTTGTATTTTTAACGTAGCGCCTTTATTTCTTTAATAGAGTATTTGGTGTGATAAAATTATTTACTCATTCATTAAAAACCTAGGACAGGTGCGGTGGCTCATGCCTGTAATCCCAGCACTTTGGGAGGCCGAGGCAGGCAGATGATGAGGTCAGGAGTTTGAGACCAGCCTGGCCAACATGGTGAAACCCTTCTCTACTAAAAATACAAAAATTAGCCAGGCGTGGTGGCAGGCACCTGTAATCCCAGACTGAGGCAGGAAAATTGCTTGAAACCAGAAGGCGGAGGTTGCAATGAGATGAGATCTTGCCACTAAACTCCAGCTGGGTGAAATGGCGAAACTCCATCTGAAAAACGAAAAATAAAAGGCCAGGCACGGCTCACGCCTATAATCCCAGCACTTTAGGAGGCCCAGGAGGGCGGATCACCTGAGGTCAGGAGTTCAAAACCAGCCTGACCAACATGGAGAAACCCCATCTCTCCTAAAAATACAAAATTAGCTGGGTGTGGTGGCATATGCCTGTAATCCCAGCTATGCAGGAGGCTGAGGCAGGAGAATCGCTTGAACCTGGGAGGCGGAGGTTGCGGCGAGCCAAGATCATGCCATTGCACTCCAGCCTAGGCAACAGGAGCAAAACTCCATCTCAAAAAACAAACAAACAAAAAAACCCCCCAAAACCTAATATGCCTAATGTGAGCGAGGCTCTTGCTAGAAGCTGTATACAAGGGTAGACAGACATGATTCCTGCCCTCCAAGAGTTTATAATCTAATTGTGGATACTTGAGAACTATCTCCTGCCTACTTCAAAAACACAGTCTTGGGGAGCGGGCAAGTAGTCACTACTATTTTCGTTCTGCACACACACTTCTACTCGGTGGGTTACTTTCACTCTTTGTCCAGCTTGCTTACTTATGAGACTTCTTCACGTTGGTGCCATCAGGTCCCTTTCCACAATCATAGGCCTGGATGGTGAACGAGTAGTCTTTCTGTAGCTCACAGTCCAGTTTCTCTTTGGAGCGAATGACTCCCTCCCCAGTGGATTTATCCACTACCACTGCATCAAAGGGGACATTCTGCCCGTGAATTTTAAATCCACAAATCTCACCTAGGGAGTCAAAGCAGAACAGGTTAGAATTCCTACCACGTAGATCCTCTGCACCTTGCCCTCCTCCCCCCACTCTCCACCCCCAAAGAAAATAAATGACAACAATTCGGCAGCCAGGGGTTTGGAGGGTCCGTGGACAAAGCAGGGGCACTGTGCTTTAAACATGGGAAGTTCTGGGGCTTTAGTAAGATGAAGCAGATTCTGGCTTTCCAAGCAACTTGTTTACTTTGCATCCATTCATGCAGGAATACAAAAGAGAGAGAGAAGAAAATATAGACAGGCATTCCACAGGAGCACTTAGATAGCTCAAGGGTAAAAGGAGTCTCATTAGCACACAGCCAGGCCTGAGAACACCAGCGCTGCCCCAGCTCCTGGGAGGGCTGGCAGCCGGTTTGATTTGGACCAGAGAGAAGCTAAAACGCAGTTATGTGTTGAGAGAGGAGGAAGCGTGAGATATAGGATCAGCACCATAATTACAGAAATTCTGTCAAAAAAAAAAAAAAAAAAAAAATCAAAGGAAACAAGTCTTCCTGTGCAATGAGCCTGGCTAAAATTAGGGAATCAAAACAAACTACTCAATGAGAAAGGTAGAAATACCAACTCGTCAGGCATCCATTTCAACAGCTATTTTATCATCCACGATTCAGACACAGTTTCTATTATGGGAGGGACTGGCTAGACTTGCCTTTGTTTCGAACTTTATCCTATCAAACCTGAAAAAGACACCAGCCTGGGAACTTCTCTACATCTAAATTGGCTCACAAGCTTAATTAGGAGTTAAAAAGCTATGTTTCCATTCTTGTCCATGGGAGAACAGTGTAAATGTTTTGATGTCTATGTAAAACTCCGCAAAACGTATTTCACATGAAAATAAGACTGCACTCCTTCCACAATTCCAACTAATAGAAAATTGTTACGAAGCAAATCTCTGAAGTTCGATTAAACAAAAATGTACAGTATTATCCATACAGTTCAAATGGATGTCTGATTTCCAGATATTTCTAACCAAGGGTCTGGTTACATACAATTTCCATCAATATACTTTAAAATAGAAACAAAGTAGGAGAATAAATAAGGATAAAAGAGCATGACAGTTTCTTCTGTTTAAGGGCTGATTCCCAATTTTATAAACAAAGTTAGTGGGTTAATATTCATAAGAGGGGAAGAAAGAACCCTTTATCACCTTCTTTGGTGACTGTCACCTCAAAACTCTCTAAAGGGAGAAAAGATAAACCCATGTCAGTAATACAGGAAAGAATGAAGACGGAATAATAAGGAAAAAAGTCAAAGGTGCACAAATTACACAGAAAAGCTTGACACATTATTCAACAATAAGCTCATTGACTGGCTTCTAGGACTGCTACAGCGAAACCTAATCTTCAGGAACAAAATGTCACTTTGAATCCAACTTACCATGAACTACTGCATAATTCTGAAGTTATTAATTTAGGGATGAAATACTCCTAAATGAAGTGTCCTAACACCCTAGGTGTCATTAGGATTTTTCTTTTAATGAACACTCTAGTGACAAACCATGAATAAGTACATCTATTTGTTATTTTACAGTTTTCAGATGTTCATTTCCAACCTAAATTCTCTCAGCTAGATTCGGTAACATTCAACTCACCAGTAGATTTAATGAAACAAAAATTTGAGCAAAAGGTTTTGTTTTTGTTTTTTGTTTTTTTTGAGATGGAGTCTTGCTCAGTCACCCAGGCTGGAGTGCAGTGGCACAATCTCGGATCACTGCAAGCTCCGCCTCCCGGGTTCACACCATTCTCCTGCCTCAGCCTCCTGAGTAGCTGGGACTACAGGCGACTGCCACCACACCCAGCTAAATTTTTTTTGTATTTTCAGTAGAGACGGGGTTTCACCATATTAGCCAGGATGGTCTCGATCTCCTGACCTCGTGATCCACCCGCCTTAGCCTCACAAAGTGCTGGGATTACAGGTGCGAGCCACCGTGCCCGGCCGGAGCAAAAGGTTTTAACCCTTTGTTCTTGAACTGAAAAAAATAACAATGTTTTTCTAATCCAAAGTACCCAACCAAGGCAACAAATATAAACCCCTCTGCTAATGGAACATCTGCTTAAATGTGAATGGAAACCAGATTCGAAACGAACGGTAGAGATGCTACAATGGTCATTGCTTTTATTACATGAAAGCTCTGTTCTACTAAGTCAATATACATGCTGCTTATAAACCCTTTACTATGGAGGAGTGGAAATGTGAACAGGTCAGGAATTCTGCTGCCCCTCAACACAGTGGGCCCTCACAGGTGGCACCTTCTCTCCCCCAAAGGTAACATGGCCTGAATTCCCTTGCTTTGGTAATAATTCTACCATTTATTTCCCCTGCAGTGTTGTTTCATTTTGCTTGGTTTTAAGGTTTTAAAAATGGTATCACGTGGCATGTAGTTTTTCTGACTCGCTTTTCTTTTTTTTTTTTTTTTTTTTTTTTTTTTTTTTTTTTGAGAGAGTCTCACTCTGTTGCCCAGGCTGGAGTACAGTGGTGGCATCTCCGCTCACTGCAACCTCAGATCCCCGGGTTCAAGTGATTCTCATGTCTCAGCCTCCCAAGCAGCTGGGATTACAGGCGCCTGCCACCAAGCCCAGCTAATTTTTGTATTTTTAGTAGAGATGGGATTTCACCATACTGGCCAGGCTGGTCTTGAACTCCTGACCTCACATGATCCACCCGCCTTGGCCTCCCAAAGTGCTAGGATTATAGGCGTGAGCCACCACGCCTGGCTGCGACTTGCTTTTTCATGCAACTTAGTGTATCTAAGATTCATTCATCCCTGCTGGTATAGGTAGCTATATAGTTTATTCATTTTCGCTACTACATAACAGTGAGAATCCACGTGTCAAAACATGTAACGTGCTTAAAACATTGCGTGGCGGAAAGAGAGCACTTAACAAATGCTTGCTATTATTACAATCATTTTCCATTGTGTGAAAATGCCATCAGTTGCTTTTGCTGTTTAAAAACAATGGTGTCATGATTATTTCTGTCCCTGCTTGCTGCCCCACGTGTACAAGAGCCTCTGTACGCCTGTGCTTCACATCAAACAATGTGAAGAATCCAGTTCCTCAGTTACACTGGCTGGTTCTCAAGGGTCCAGTAGCCACACGTGGCTGGTGGCTGCTGCAAGGAGACAGTGGACGCAGAGCACTCCCCTTGGCACAGCAGGTCTGCTGGACAGAGCTGTTTTGAATTAGGGGTCTGTAAACTGTCGTTTCCAAAAAGTCCAACCTGTTCCTGATTTTGAACAGCTCACACGCTAAAAACAAATTTTACCTTTTAACACAGAACTTCATAACATGAGAAAATTACATGAATTTCAAATACAGTTTCTTTTCTTTTCTTTTCTTTTTTTTTGAGATGGAGTCTTGCTCTGTTGCCCAGGCTGGAGTGCAGTGGCACGATCTCGGCTCACTGCAAGCTCCACCTCCCGTGTTCATGCCATTCTCTCACCTCAGCCTCCCGAGTAGCTGGGATTACAGGTGCCCGCCACCATGCCTGGCTAATTTTTTTGTTTTTGTATTTTCAGTAGAGATAGGGTTTCACCATGTTAGCCAGGATGGTCTTGATCTCCTGACCTCGTGATCTGCCCACCTCTGCCTCCCAAAGTGCTGAGATTACAGGCGTGAGCCACCAGCCCGGCCTCAAATACAGTTTCTATAAATATATTTTACTGGAACACAGACATGCTCATTTGTTTAATGTATGGTCTCTGCTTTCACACTGCAAGGGCAGAGGTTGTTGCAGAGTTACATCATTGCGAAAGAGATCCGAGGGGCCCCAACGCTTAAAATAGTCCCATCTAGTTCTTCACAGAAAAGATTTGCTCATCTCTGCTCTACAGAGACACCCATGAGTAACCTGCCCGGTACCAGACGTGTCCAAATGTTTTCCAGGATGTGCTAATTCACAATATTACACGTTTTGATGCATATTAACATTGCATAATACATTTTAAAGTAATTTAGGTTGCCCAGCTTTAATTCAGATAAAACTTCAGTTTCTGACTTGGAGTTGACTGTTCTGCAGAGAAAATAGTGAGGCAGTTCCACATCATCTGAATTGACATTAATGACGGTGATTGTGGTGTGCTTTCCTGACACAGGTCTCTCCATAGGTAAGTGCAGATTTCCTCCTTGTTGGTTGTTTTAGAGACAGGGTTTCCCTCTGTTGCCCAGGCTGGAATGCAATGGTACAAACCTAGCTCTCAGAATACTCAATATTCTGAGTATTAACATTAGCTACTTTAATGAGTTCCACCAACGGGATATGGTGCCTCAAATCCACCAGTACTTATTAAATTGCTAGTCAGCTGGGTCCTTAAACTACAAGGACTTAAGAAAACAACTCACCAGGTTGGTAGTTCGAGGCGGCAGGTGCAGTGTGGGCTCTGCAAAACTCAGGCAGACCTGGGTCTTCTGCACCAGCCTTGCAACCGAGCCCATCACTGCAGGGCCTGCTGAGCCATCTGCAGAGTCAGCCCTACGCCCACCTTAAGTGGCCATCTGTGCATTCAACCTAAAACTCTACTTTTAATAAGGATCGGACTGGAGCAAGGCAGGGGCGACTGAACAAGTTACAGCTACCATAGTACCTCTGATGAGATACAATGACAGCAGAACTAGGCGCTGTCCCAAGGAGACATTTAAGGGATTTTTAGAGGAATAGATAGGACCTCCACCTCCTGAATTCAAGCGATTCTCCCACCTCAGCCTCCCGAGTAGCTGGGACCACCAGTGCATGCCACCCATTCCCAGCTTTATTTTTATTTTATTTTTATTTATTTATTTATTTATTTTTGAGACAGAGTCTTGCTCTGTGGCCCAGGCTGGAGTGCAGTGGTGCGATCTCGGCTCACTGCAAGCTCCACCCCCCCTGGGTTCACGCCATTCTCCTGCCTCAGCCTCCCAAGTAGCTGGGACTACAGGCGCCCGCCACCTCGCCCGGCTAATTTTCTTGTATTTTTAGTAGAGACGGGGTTTCGCCGTGTTAGCCAGGATGGTCTCGATCTCCTGGCCTCGTGATCCGCCCGCCTCAGCCTCCCAAAGTGCTGGAATTACAGACTTGAGCCACCGCGCCCGGCCTTATTTTTTTTATTATTATTTTTTTTTTTTTGTAGAGGCGGGGTTTCACCATGTTGCCCAGGCTGGTCTTGAACTCCTGAGCTCAAGCGACTCACCTGTCTCAGCCTCCCTCAGTGCTGGGATTACAGGCATAAGCCACCACGCCCGCCCCAGTTCACAGTAGTTAAATGCATGCTACGGCATCATCACATATGAAGGTGTAGCTCCACCCCTCGCTATCCTACACTCAGCCTCTCTCAACCTCAAACAACCTCATCCGTTGCAGGGAAGGACCTCTCAGAATCGCCTCTCACATCCCAGTTCCTTCCTGCCCTGCTCCCTCCCACTCAGTTCAGCTGGCTCTGCTGGGCAAATCTACCTAAAACCCTGCTTGTACCAAGCTGAAAACATCCAACCAGGTTTCCCAGACAACCTCTCTAGCTAGGATCGCCTAGGAATGGGCCAAATCCTTCCCAGGCTCTTTCCCCAAACCTTCATTCCCCTGAGATCATCTAAAATGGTCAAAAGGAACTTAAGATTGAGGCTGGGCACGGTGGCTCACGCCTGTAATCCCAACACTTTGGGAGGCCGAGGCGGGTGGATCACGAGGTCAGGTGATCGAGACCATCCTGGCTAATGTGGTGAAACCCCATCTCTACTAAAAAAAAAAAAAAAGGCCGGGCGCGGTGGCTCATGCTTGTAATCCCAGCACTTTGGGAGGCCGAGACGGGCGGATCACGAGGTCAGGAGATCGAGACCATCCTGGCTAACACGGTGAAATTCCGTCTCTACCAAAAATACATTAAAAAAAAAAATTAGCCGGGCGTGGTGGCAGGCGCCTGTAGTCCCAGCTACACGGGAGGCTGAGGCAGGAGAATAGTGTGAACCCGGGAAGCGGAGCTTGCAGTGAGTGGAGATCGCGCCACTGCACTCCAGCCTGGGTGACAAAGCAAGACTCCGTCTCAAAAAAAAAAAAAAAAAAATTAGCTGGGCGTGGTGGTGAGCGCCTGTAGTCCCAGCTACTTGGGAAGCTGCGGCAGGAGAATGTCGTGAACCCAGGAGGCGGAGCTTGCAGTGAGCCAAGATCACACCACTGCACTCCAGCCTGGGCGACTGAGCAAGACTTCGTCTCAAAAAAAAAAAAAAAAAAAAAAAAGAAATTTGTGGGGCAGGCCTGGTAGCTCACACCTGTAATCCCAGCACTTTGGGAAGCTGAGGCAGGTGGATCACCTGAGGGTCAGGAGTTCGAGACCAGCTTGACCAACAAGGTGAAATCCTGTCTCTACCAAAAATACAAAAACTAGCCGGGCGTGGTGGCATGTGCCTGTGGTCCCGCCTACCTGGGAGCCTAAGGTGGGAGAATCACCTGGGCCTGGGATGTCAAGGCTGTAGTGAGCCATGATCATGCCACTGGACTCCAGCCTCAGTACTCTGGGCAACAGAGCGAGACCATGTCTAAAAATTAAAAAATTTTTTAAAAACTGTTTTAAAGGAGTTTTTTTTTAAAGCGAAACATAAAAATATGAAAAATGCATGAACACAACAAAGTCTATATTTGACTTCTGGATATCCAAAGTCATGTGCGGGGTTCTCAGCTGACAGCACTTTGCCCTTACGTTCCTCATCTGTGCCTTTGAGAAACTCCAGCTTCAGGCTGGCCCTGCTGTTCTTTCAAAGTCTTCTTCCTAACCTGAGGATGGCCTCTCCTACACGTCTCCCAGCTCTCAGGGGACCCTGCCCTTATATTGCAAGTGTTTCCTTCACTCCTTACGTATAACAGCTAAGGTTCTCTGATTGTAAGCAACAGAAATCCTTTCTAGGTAACTTAGCAAAAGGAAACTGATTGGAAAACTATCGGGAACTCATGGAACTGACTGTAGGCCAGAGAAAGGGACTTGGAAACGGTGGAAGCCAAGGCGGCTGGAGACCAGGAAATAGGAACCACAACAGTCCCACTGCAAAACAACCTGGACAGACAGACCCGAACCGTAACTATTCTTAGCATCACTGGCGCTCCACTCACCATTCAAACTTCAGAGAGGGGCATCTGTTCAGCCTAGTTCACACTGTCCACATACTTGGCTGGGGGAGGTGGGGTAACAGGTTGTGGACCCACTGATCTGTGCCCAATGGGAAAGGGATCAGGGGGCTGTAAAGAAGAGAAAATGGGCTGGGCGTGGTGGCCCACACCTGTAATTCCAGCACTTTGGGAGGCTGAGGTGGGTGGATCATCTGAGGTCAGGAGTTCGAGACCAGCCTGGCCAATATGGTAAGACCCTGTCCCTACTAAAAATACAAAAATTAGCTGGACATGGTGGCAGGCGCCTGTAATTCCAGCTACTCAGGAGGCTGAGGCACGAGAATCGCTTGAACCTGGGAGGCACAGGTTGCAGTGAGCTGAAATCATGCCACTGTACTCCAACCTGGGCGACAGTGAGATTTCATCTCAAAAAAAAAAAGAAAAAGAAAATGGACACTTGCTGAGTAGCAACTATCCACTTCTCTCTGCTCCACTTGGCCTTGGTGCCCACATTCAATGGCTGGGTGTCCAGCCTGTCCCTGATGTTTGGTGACCTCTGGCTTCCTTGCTTACCAGTCCAGGCTAATTTCTGGAACAAGCTCATACGTGTCTCTAATCAGCAGAGTTTTTCAGGGTACCCTTTTTTTTCTCCCAAGACACAGTCTCGCTCTGTCACCTAGGCTGCAGTGCAGTGGCACAACCTTGGCTCACTGCAACCTCCACCTCCTGCATTCAAGTGATTCTTGTGCCTCAGCCTCCCAAGTAGCTGGGACTCCAGGCGTGCACCACCATGCCGGGCTAATTTTTGTATTTTTAGTAGAGACAGGGTTTTGCCATGTTGGCCAGGCTGGTCTCAAACTCCTGACCTCAAGTGATCCCCTCGCCTTGGCCTCTCAAAGTGCTGGGAATACAGGTGCGAACCACTGCGCCCAGCCCGTAATCCCAGTACTTTGGGAAGCCAAGCTCCTGAGGTCAGGAGATCAAGGCCAGCCTGGCCAACATGGCAAAACCCTGTCTCTACTAAAAATACAAAAATTAGCCCGGCATGGTGGTGCACGCCTGTAGTCCCAGCTACTTGGGAGGCTGAGGCACAAGAATCACTTGAATGCAGGAGGTGGAGGTTGCAGTGAGCCAAGGTTGTGCCACTGCACTGCAGCCTAGGTGACAGAGCGAGACTGTGTCTCGGGAGAAAAAAAAGGGTACCCTGAAAAACACATAACAATAACCACACACAGACTCCAAGAGTTATGCTCTCGCAAGTTCCTCACGGACTACCATAGTGGCTCTCAAATTCTAGTGTGTCAAAAATGGTCTGGGAAGCTTGTTAAAAATGTGGTTTCCAAGCTCCATCCATAGAAATTCTGACTTGGTGGTTCTAGGGACAGAGCCCAGTGATCTGTATTTTGATCAAGCACTGCCAGATGACTCCAACGCAGACAGTCTATAGACTTGGGAAGGTGGCCCATCGGGGGTTTGCAAACCTAGCTGGCTGGTATGGATTTCTCAGGCGCCACTCCTGGAGGTACAGACTAGGCGACCGAGCATGGAGCTCAGGAACCTGCCCTCTACACCAGGGCCCCAGGTGATCCGGGCATAGCACTGGAAAACCCCATGCATCCATTCAGCCTAGCAATGGAAATCATGTGGACTCAAGTTGACTTCCAACACTGCGCTCCTCCACACCCCACGCCACACAAGCTGACCTGGTAACCTACCCTGGGAGGCCTCTCCAGTTCCCACCTCTGCTCCCACCTTTCCCCTCCCTTCACTGCCTGTGCAAACTCCACCCACCCTTTACAGGGCTCGAGCCCTGCCTAACGAACCACTTCTGGGCTGTCTGAGTCCATTCAGTGTTGCTGCAAAGGAAGACTTGAGGCTGGGTAAGTTATAAAGAAGAAAGGTTTCTTTGGCTCATACTTCTGATGGCTGGGAAGTTCAAGGTTGGACATCTGCATCTGGCAAGGGCCTCAGGCTACTTCTACTCACAGTGGAAGGCTGTGCAGAAATCACACGGTAAGGGAGAAAGAGAGAAAGAGAGAGAGAGAGGGATGGGGGAGGAGGAGGAGGAGCAACCACAGGCTCTTCTTAGCAACCAGCTCTTGCGGGAACTAAAAAAATGAGAATTCACCCACTGTCCCCCACCCCAACACCTCACCCCATAGCCAGGGACACCATTAATCTATTCATGAAGGATTCACCCGCTGTGACCCCAACACCTCCCATGAGGCCCATCTCTAACACTCGGATAAAGTTTCAAGTAGGGGCACCATGGCTCACACCTGTAATCCCAACACTTTGGGAGGCCGAGGCAGGTGGATCACTTGAGGTCAGGGGTTCAAGGCCAGCCTAGGTAACATGCTGAAACCCTGTCTCTACTAAAAATACAAAAATCAGCCAGGTGTGCTAGTGCAGGCCTGTAATCCAAGCTACTCGGAAGGCTGAGGTGGGAGAATCGCTTGATTTTCTGAGGCAGAGGTTGCAGTGAGCTGAGATCCCACCACTGCACTCCAGCCTAGGTGATGAAGTGAAGTTCCATCTTTAAAAAAAAAAAAAAAAAAAGGCCAGGTGCGGTGGCTCACACCTGTAATCTCAGCACTTTGGGAGGCCGAGGCGGGCGGATCACGAGGTCAGGAGATCAAGACCTTCCTGGCTAACAAGGTGAAACCCCATCTCTACTAAAAATACAAAAATTAGCTGGGCATGGTGGCGGGCAACTGTAGTGCCAGCTACTTGGGAGGCTGAGGCAGGAGAATGGCATGAACCCGGGAGGCGGAGCTTGCAGAAAGCCGAGATTGTGCCACTGCACTCCAGCCTGGGTGACAGAGCAAGACACTGTCTCAAAAACAAAAAAAAAAAATTGGCCTGGTGTGGTGGCTCAAGCCTGTAATCCTAGCACTTCAGGAGGCCGAGGCAGGGGGATCTTGAGGTCAAGAGTTTGAGACCAGCCTGGCCAACATGGTAAAACCCTGTCTCTACTAAAAATACAAAAATTAGCTGAAATCGCTTGAACCCGGGAGGCGGGGACTCCATCTCAAAAAAAGAAAAAAAAAAAAGGAGGCCGCGTGCCGTTGCTCCACCTATATTCCCAGCACTCTGGGAGAATGAGGCAGGCGGATCACCTGAGGTCAGTTGTTTACGACCAGCCTGGCCAACATGGCGAAACCCTTTCTCTACTAAAAATACAATAATTAGCCGGGCATGGTGGCGGGCGCCTGTAATCCCAGCTCCCAGCTACTTGGGAGGTTGAGGCAGGAGAATCACTTGAACCTGGGAGGCGGAGGTTGCAGTGAGCCGAGATCGCGCCACTGCACTCTAGCCTGGGTGACAGAGTGCGACTGTCTCAAAACAAAACAAAACAAAAAAAAGGCAATTTCATGCAGGTCAAACAACTCACTGCTGCAAACATAAGGTCAGCTCAGTTACACGTGCTAAAAAAGCAAACTGGGCAGTGAAACGCAGCAGTGAACCCCACTGGCCACGCTCAGGGCACGTGAATCGCATTCATAACGAAGAATACAGACAAGAGTTTCACAGGAGTCCTGGGTGGGCTCTGACTATCAATGAAAACAAAGTTCCCATTCTTGCCCTGAAAATTCTTTTGGATTCTATTTGTATCATTATGGTTCAACCAATCTTGTAAAACATCCATACCTAACCTGGGAAGGCAGGGAAGAGATTGCTAGAACACCACCACCTCCTAGAAGGAGGAGCTCTGAAGAGGAAGCAGGGAGAGGAGGAGCGGCCTCTGACAAGAACAGAACACATCATCTTCAAGGCCCCAACCCTATGGCCCACACACGAGGCTCAAGCTTGTAACTCTCCATGAAATATATAAAATTTTTAAAAAAAGGCCAGGCACAGTGGGCTCACACCTGTAATCTCAGCACTTTAGGGAGGCCAAGGTGGAGGATCACTTGAGGCCTGGAGTTCGAGACCAGCCTGGCCAACATGGTGAAACCCCGTCTCTACTAAAAATACAAAAAATTAGCTGGCCTGTGGTGGTGCACGCCTGTAATCCCAGCTACTCGGGAGGCTGAGGAATGAGAATTGCTTGAACCTGGAAGGCAGAGGTTGCAGTGAGCCGAGATCATGCCACTGCACTCCAGCCTGGGCGACAGAGCCAGACCCTATCTCCAAATAAATAAATAAATAATAAAATGCAAAAACTGTTTTCTGACCTGTGACTACTCAGGCTTTCAGCAGATTAAGGAGAAGGAGGAGAACTAGAAACCGAATCATTTAAATTTCCTAAAACACTTGACAAATACCAAGACTCTGTACCTGAATTTCACCCCAAGGAAACAATCCAGGCGAGACTGGATCTTCATCGTGAATGTCTGATTAGTGATGCCTTACAAGGAGCTTCAGCGACTAAGCTCCCAGCATTGCACATGCATTCATTTCAGAGCTCTGACAAGTGAACTCCTATGGCTACCCACACACACACACACGCCTTGTAGTGGGATCACACGATGAACCGGAATGTTCACACAGTGAGCTGGGCCCCGAGGTGGCTCTGTCATTTACGAGCTGTGTGATCCTGGGCAGACTCATCTCCTCCCTCTACAAATATCTATGGAGTGACTGTGCCCCAGGCACTGACGGAGGTTTTGGGGATAAAGTGGGGAACAAAGTAGCTTCTCCTGCTGTCACGCAGCTGGCAGACACGCTGAGCCTGGTTCCTCACCTGGAGGACAGGGGCAGTGGGCATGTCTACTGCATAAGACTGGGGAAGAGGCCAGGCGCAGCGGCTCATGCCTGTAATCCCAGCACTTTGGGAAGCCGAGGCGGGCGGATTGCTTGAGCTCAGGAGTTCACGACCAGCCTGGGGAGCACGGTGAAACCCTATCTCTACTAAAAAATACAAAAAGTTAGCCAGGCATGGTGGCGTGCACTTGTAGTCCCAGCTACTCCGGAGGCTGAGGCAGGAGAATTTCTTGAACCCAGGAGGCAGAGGTTGCAGTGAGCCGAGATCGTGCCACTGCACTCCAGCCTGGGCAACAGAGCAAGACTCCATCTCAAAAACAAACTGCTGAAAAGAATCCAAGAAAGTAACCCACACCGGGCCCTCAGAGCAACCTCTGCCATCCTGCAGGCACTCAGTAAACATTAGATGCCACCACCACCACCACCACCCTCCTCCTCAACATGGTGCGAAATTAAACTCTACGTCATCACCCAAATCAATCTAAGATGAAAATAAGGCTCCAGGTCTAGCCTCTCTCTTATCCAAAAAATACTTAAGAAACTCTGTAAGAAAATGCAACACTATAACGACTTTTGTAGAAAGATGAGAAAATATTTCTCACAAAATGTTAAGTGAAAAAATATCTTTAAAAGATTCTATTATTAGTAATAACAGCAGCAGCAAACACTGTAGGTAGTAATTACTGTACCAGGCACGGTTTAAAGCTCTTCACATGTATGAATAAAGAAGCTAACATTCCCCCAACCAATGAGGTCTGTGACGTAATGAAGTCTGTGACACTGTATCCTTTTAGAAATGATAAAACACAGGCAAAGAAAGGGTAAGTAATTTGCCTAAGGCCACACAGCCAAGAAGTAGAAGAGCTACGATTCACTCACTGGTCCGTCAGCTCTAGGGTCTCTGCTCCTGACCTCCCTGCTCAGTCTCATAGCATCCTGTTCTGTGCTGGGTGGCACCATGGGGGCAGGATTCTGTGTTGGGTGGCACCAAAGCAACAGAAGAGGGAGGGAGGGAGGAAGAAACAAAGGGAGAAAGTAAAGGAGGGAGGGAAAGAGGGAGGGAGGGAAGGAGGAAGACAGGCAGGGAGGGAGGGAGGGAGGAAAAGGGGGAAGGAGGGAAGAAGGGAGTGAGGGAAGGGGGAACAGAAGGAGAGAGGGATGAAGGGAAGGAAGGAGGGAAGGAGGAAGAGAGGAAGGAAAGGACGGAAAGAGGGAGGGTGGGCAAAAGGGAGGGGGAGAGGCAGGGAGAGAGGAAGGAAAGGACAGATGGAGGGAGGGAGGGAGGGAAGGAGGGAAGGAGAGAGAGAGGAAGGAAAGGACAGAGGGAAGGAGGGAGGGAAGGAGGGAGGGAAGGAGGGAAGGAGAGAGAGAGGAAGGAAAGGACGGATGGAGGGAGGGAGGGAAGGAGGGAAGGAGAGAGAGAGGAAGGAAAGGACAGACGGAGGGAAGGAGGAAGGGAAGGAGGGAAGGAGGGAAGGAGGGAGGGAGGAAAGGAGGAAGGGAAGGAGGGAAGGAGGGAAGGAGGGAAGGAGGGAAGGAGGAAGGGAAGGAGGGAAGGAGGGAAGGAGGGAAGGAGGAAGGGAAGAAGTGAAGGAGGGAAGGAGGGAAGGAGGGATAAGGCAGCAGGTCAGGTGCTCCCTTCCCTCCCTGCAGCTGCCCACTCCTCCAGCAGAGGGACAGCACCCCACACTTCAGTCAAAGGGATCAGCTGCACTCCTGTGTGTATACTAAAGGACCGAAAACCTATGTCCACACAAAGACCTGTACAGGAATGTTCACAGCAGCATGACCCATAATAGCCAAAAAGTAGAAGCAAACCAAATGTCCATCAGTGGATGAACAGAGAAACAAAATGTAGTCTATTCATAGAATGGAATAATATCCAGCAATAAAAAAGTAACGAGAGGCTGCTAGGCACCTAACACAGGTAAACTGTGAAACCATCATGCTGGAAGTGAGTCGCCCATCACAAAAAGCCACAGTGCATTTACATGATTATCCAGAATAGAGAAATCTGTAGCGGCTGCCAGGGTTGGGGAGTGGAGGAGACTGAGGGGTGACTGCTACTTGGTGCAAGGGTTCCTTTTTGGGGTGACGAAAATGTTCTGGAGTTAGACAGTGGTTGGCAGGTGCATGGTTTTTGGCCAACATTCTAAAACTCAATGAGCTGTACACTTTAAAAGGGTGATTTTTGTGGCATATGAATTATCTCCAAAAAAGAAAAAAGAAAGAAAAAATATTATATAAGAGTAACTGTGCTTCCCCCATGAAAATATCCAAAAGGAAAATACTGACTTATCTATCCACTATAGCAAATACAACCAAGTTACCACTATAGCTTGGATTTAAATTGCTTTTCTATATAGTTAAAATATATACATATCACAACATACAATTTTTGTACATCAGCAAAAAACCTGAGAATCTCTAAAAAAATAAACCTGTATAAGTGTTATTTCATCTAGAATATCTTAATCCCAGCACTTTGGGAGGCCGAGGCGGGCGGATCACAAGGTCAGGAGATCGAGACCACGGTGAAACCCCGTCTCTACTAAAAATACAAAAAATTAGCCGGGCGCGGTGGCAGGCGTCTGTAGTCCCAGCTACTCAGGAGGCTGAGGCAGGAGAATGGCGTGAACCCGGGAGGTGGAGCTTGCAGTGAGCCGAGATCGCGCCACTGCACTCCAGCCAGGGCGACAGAGCAAGACTCCGTCTCAAAAAATATATATATATATACACACAATAAAATTAAATACAAAAATACAATAAGAAAAAGAGGTATTTCATTGATACGACTTTTTCCTTCAAAGTTAACACTCCATGTATATTTCATTTCCTATTTCCTTGTGAACTTCGTGCAGTTACATATGTAGCTACCTCATCATAGCAGACAGCCTTCCTGCCTGGGCTGGAGCCCTGCCTCTGCACCACCGACCAGCTACACGCCCAGAGCAACAGCTTAACTATTCTGTGCCTCCAGTTCCTGCCTTTAATGCAGAAAAGTGTATTTATTATCTTACGGTTATTGGGGATTAAATACAAATTTATATTTGTACAGTACATAGAGTAGTGCCTGGGATATTGCTATGCATGCTTTATAAGTGCATGCATTATTGGCTGGGCATGGTGGCTCACACCTGTAATCCCAGCACTTTGGGAGGCCAAGGTAGGTGGATCACCTGAGGTCAGGAGTTCGAGACCAGCCTGGCCAACATGGTGAAACCCTGTCTCTACTAAAAATACAAAAATTAGCTGGGCATGGTGGCGGGCACCTGTAATCCCAGCTAATGGGAGGCTGAGGCAGGAGAATTGCTTGAATCTAGGAGGCGGAGGTTGCAGTGAGCCGAGATTGCACCATTGCACTACAGCCTAGGTGACAAAGCAAGACGCCATCTCAAAAACAAAATAAATAAAATAAAATATAAAATAAAATAAAATAGTGTATCAATTATTACAACATAGTAGGATCACACTGCAGGAACAACAGGACCGCTGATACTTCACAAGGCAAAGGAGGACCTGAGGGGGCAAATACTGAAGCCTGAACTGCAGTCACTTCTTGAAATGCATAAAACGTCAGAAATGTATATAAAACTGCTCAAAAACATAAGCTAAGTAATTCTGTTAAAATGATCTATCCACCAGCACTTTTCAAGGCCAAGGCAGGTGGATCACCTGAGGCCAGGAGTTCGACACCAGCCTGAACAACATGTTGAAACCTCATCTCTACTAAAAATACAAAAATTAGGATGGGCATGGTGGCTCACGCCTGTAATCCTGGCACTTTGGGAGGCCGATGCAGGCGGATCACAAGGTCAGGAGTTCGAGACCAGCCTGGCCAACATGGTGAAACCCTGTCTCTACTAAAAATACAAAAATTAGCTGGGCACGGTGGCGGGCACCTGTAATCCCAGCTACTCAGGAGGCTGAGGCAGGAGAACTGCTTGAACCCGGGAGGCGGAGGGTGCAGTGAGCCAAGATGGCGCCACTGCACTCCAGCCTGGGCAATAGAGCAAGACTCTGTTTCAGAAGAAGAAAAAAAAAAAATCTGGGGAAACAACCAAAAATAATCACCCCGGCAACTGGACAAATGCTGTGTGTGTATTCGCAGCATGGGGTACTGCCTCTACTGTCCTTTTCATCAGATTTCTCTCTGAAAATCCATAAACACACAAAACAACTTGGGAGGCTGTATCTCTACAGAACAAGCTGGTTCACAGGTGAGGGTGCTGAAAATGTGATGCGGCTCTTAAACAGAATGAAGTACAAATTTATTTTTCAACCAGCTTTTCAGAAACAAACGCATGTTTATTTCCCTCAACTTACTACAGTAAAATTAACATACATTTCATACAAATTCATCCAATTTTTCTTATTTGTCCCTAGGCAAACAGAATAGTCTTTTTTTTTTTTTTCGAAACGGAGTCTTGCTCTGTCGCCCAGGCTGGAGTGCAGTGGCACAATCTCGGCTCACTGCAACCTCCACCTCCCAGGTTCACGCCATTCTCCTGCCTCAGCCTCCTGAGTAGCTGGGACTACAGGCACCCACCACCATACCTGGCTAATATTTTTTTATATATTTTAGTAGAGACAGGTTTTCACTGTGTTAGTCAGGATGGTCTCAATCTCCTGACCTGGTGATCTGCCCACCTCGGCCTCCCAGAGTGCTGGGATTACAGGTGTAAGCCACTGTGCCTGGCCAGAACACTCTTTAATATGAGAAGTTTTTGTTTGTTTTGTTTTCTGAGATGGGGTCTTGCTCTGTTGCCCAGGCTGGAGCACAGTGGCACAATCACAGCTCACTGCAGCCTCCACCTGCTAGACTCAAGCAATCCTCCTGCCTCAGCCTCCCAAAGTGCTGAGATTACGGGCATGAGTCACTGTGCCCAGCCATGCAGGAGAAGATTTGATCCGGAAAAATATGCGAAAACAACTCTTCTTTTTTTTTTTTTTTTTGAGACAGAGTCTCACTCTGTCACCCAGGCTGGAGTGCAGTGGCCGGATCTCAGCTCACTGCAAGCTCTGCCTCCCGGGTTCCCGCCATTCTCCTGCCTCAGCCTCCCGAGTAGCTGGGACTACAGGCGCCCGCCACCTCGCCCGACCAGTTTTTTGTATTTTTAGTAGAGACGAGGTTTCACCGGGTTAGCCAGGATGGTCTTGATCTCCTGACCTCGTGATCCACCCGTCTCGGCCTCCCAAAGTGCTGGGATTACAGGCTTGAGCCACCGCGCCCGGCCGAAAACAACTCTTAAACATTAACTTTACAACATCAATTCCAACTCTGAGGCAGAAAAAAGGTGACACAGTCCATTCTCTTTTCAGTTAAGGACCTAATGTGAAGCCAGAACAGCTCTGACTTGGAAAACGCTATTAAATGTTATTACAGTATGAAAATCTCCAAAGCAATGCTACAGGTTTGTCTCTATAAAGACGGAGGCTACAATCTTATGAAGTAATTCAAGTTAAAAATTCACTGAAGGTAAAATCTATGCCAAAAGCATTCCTCTATAAAGACTGCTCAACTTCTTCAAATAAGTCTTCTCAGGTCATGGAAATCTAGGTAATGCAAGGAACCCCTGGCGCTGTGATTCTCTGGCTCCACACCACTCGAGGACCAGCAGCACCAGCAGCACCTATGAGCAGGTAAGAAAGGCAGAATCTCAGGTCCTCCCAGACCCGCTGTCTCTACATTCCTCAGGTACTCCGTGCGCACACTAGAGCCAGGGATGCACCGGTCTAGGTGTTATCTGGCTACATTAAGACAAAGGAAAAAATGATGCAATGAAATTAAACAGTTTGCTTTTCAACTATAAGAACAGGTCTTTTTGTCAGCTACCCCAACTATTAAAAGGGAAAAAAAAAAAAACGATGGTACAAAGGAGCTACAAATAACCCTCAGCTATGGAGACATTTTCAGAAACGCTGAGCACTATCCAAATGGGATGTGCGGAACGCTTCCTGACCAGGCCAGATTCCTCAAGAGTCAGTGAAAGCCCCGTTCCTACCTGCAAACCGCAGAGGCGCATCTTTGTCCAGCGCGATCAGTGGGGGGTCGAGGAGCACCGCGTTGTCGTTCTCTGTGACTATGCCATGGTAGGTGGGCTCCAGCCAGGGCTTGTGCTTGTTAACTGCGTTTAAAACAAAAGAAGAAAATAGACGAGGTGAGAAATAGTATTTTCAACTCCACTACTTCTGAAGACTTACACTTGCTATAAAATAATAAAACTCTCATTAGGCTTGAAGGCAGTGCTCACAGTTCCGTCGCAAAATTTGGTATCAAGACCCAAATGAGATGAAATTCTAAATTACAGAATAAGTAATGTAGAAATTATCTGAATCCATGAAGCAACTAGAAATAAGAAATAAATTGCTCTAGAAATCAAGAAAAAAAAAAGACTGATGGCTACAGGAAGACTATCTCTGTTTTCAGTCTATCACTGAAAAGTTACAGAGAATGGTATTTTCATTTCTTTATGATTTTTTGAGACAGAGTCGTGCTCTGTCACCCAGGCTGGAGCACAGTGGTGTAATCATGGCTCACTGCAGCCTCAACCTCCCAGGCTCAGGTGATCCTCCCCCCTCAGCCTCCCAGGCAGCTGGGACTATGTGTGTGCACCACCACACTTGGCTACTTTTTTTTTAAACTCTCTGTACAGACAGGGTTTCACCATGTTGCCCAGGCTAGTCTTAAACTCCTGGGCTCAAGTGATCTGCCTGCCTTGGCCTCCCAAAGTGTTGGGATTACAGGCATGAGCCATGGCACCTGGCCCCAGTATTATTATTTTTTTCTTTTTTTTTTTTTTTGAGACAGAGTCTCGCTCTGTCGCCCAGGCTGGAGCGCAGTGGCCGGATCTCAGCTCACTGCAAGCTCCGCCTCCCGGGTTTTCGCCATTCTCCTGCCTCAGCCTCCGGAGTAGCTGGGACTACAGGCGCCCGCCACCTCGCCCGGCTAGTTTTTTGTATTTTTTTAGTAGAGACGGGGTTTCACCGTGTTAGCCAGGAGGGTGTTGATCTGTTGACCTCATGACCCGCCCATCTCGGCCTCCCAAAGTGCTGGGACTACAGGCTTGAGCCATCGCGCCCGGCCTATTTTTTTCTTTTTTCTCTGTCGCCCAGGCTGGAACATAGTGGTACGATCTCAGCTCACTCACTAATTAAGCCACTGCGCCCAGCTGCCCAATATTAATTTTAAATTCGTATTACTAACAATAATGTAAAGCAAAGATGCAAAATGCAATAAAGTATTAAAATAAAACTAAATGCAGAATTTCAGAAAAACCCACCACTTGACTGAAAACAAGAGTATTTAAGAATAATCCATCTGGGCGTGGTGGCTCACGCCTATAATCCCAGCACTTTGGGAGGCTGACGAGGGTGGATCACCTGAGGTCAGGAGTTTGTGACCAGCCTGGCCAACATGTTGAAACCCTGTCTTTACTAAAAATACAAAAATTATCCAGGCGTGGTGGCGCACACCTGTAATCCCAGCTACTTGGGAGGCTGAGGCAAAATCGCCTGAACCTGAGGTGGAGGTTGCAAGTGAGCCAAGATAGCGCCACTGCACTCCAGACTGGGTGACAGAGCGAGACTCTGCCTCAAAAAAAAAAAAAAAAAAAAAAGAGAATAATCCACTTTAGAGTTAGGCTTGGGGTCCAATTCCAGTCTCCCTCTATTAAGAGCTGCGTGACCTTAAGCACATTAACTTATTACCGGAAAAGTGTCCCAATCCAGCCCCCAAGATGGTGTTACTGGACTTCACACAGTAAGAATTCGGGGCAAGTCCATAAAGTGAAGGCAACTATATTAAGAAAGTAAAGGAAGAAAGAATGGCCACTCCACAGGCAGAGCAGCCCTGAGGGCTGCTGGTCGGCTATTTTTATGGTTATTTCTTGATTATATGCTAAACAAAGGGTGGATTATTCATGAGTTTTCCTGGAAAGATGTGGGAAATTCCCAAAACTGAGGGCTCCTCCCTCTTTTAGACCACATAGAGTAACTTCCTGACGTTGCCATGGCATTTGTAAACCGTCATGGTGCTGGTTGGTCTCTTAGCATGCTAATGTATTATAATTAGCATATAATGAGCAGTGAGGACCACCAGAAGTCACTTTCGTCCCTATCTTGGTTTTGGTGGGTTTCGGCCAGCTTCTTTATGGCAACCTGTTTTATACGCAAGGTCTTTGTGACCTGTGTCTTGTGCTGACCTCCTATATCATCCTGTGACTTAGAATGCCTTAACCTCCTAGGAATGCAGCCCAATAGATCTCAGCCTTATTTCACCCAGCGCCTATCCAAGATGGAGTCACCCTGGTTCAAATGCCTCTGACAAACTGATCTCTTAACACACCCCCACCCTCCTCACGGTGATGGCCCAGATCACTGGAGAAGTGCTATCTTGTTCCTTCTTGACTGATACTCTACCAGAACTGCTACTTTTGCTTTTTTGGCCGCTGCAGACCTCACTCCCCTGAGAAGACTTTAGCCCCAGTCCACTTTGCTTAGCCTGGGGCTTGGCTCCTGGGAGTCAATGTCAGACATCCTCCTGGTGGCCATGAATCCCTCCCTGAGCCCGCAGTACCACCACACGCACACTGAGGGCGCTGTCCCACACCTCAAATCTTTCCATTTTCCTTGTTCACCTTAAGAGGGTTAACAGCTTCCGGCTGGGCTCGGTGGCTCACGCCTGTAATCCCAGCACTTTGGGAGGCTGAGGCGGGCGGATCACAAGGTCAGGAGATCGAGACCATCCTGGCTAACACAGTGAAACCCTGTCTCTACTAAAAATACAAAAATTTAGCTGGGCGTGGTGGTGGGCGCCTGTAGTCCCAGCAACTCGGGAGGCTGGGGCAGGAGAATGGCATGAACCCAGGAGGCGGAGTTTGCAGTGAGCTGAGATCACGCCACTGCACTCCAGCCTGGGTGACAGAGCGAGACTCCGTCCCAAAAAAAAAAAAAAAAACAAGAAAAAAAAAAGAGGGTTAACAGCTTCCATTATAACCTCAGAGTATGAATGAACCAGGGGACTCCTCGATTAAGCTGATCTGAAAACATGGAAAGAAATGGTTTGAAAACTTTGTTTCCAAGTAGACGGGGCCTACTGATTGAACCACTCATGTTCTGTAAGTGTGAGTCAATTCAGAAGGATCTTTGTGCAGTATTCCAGGATGTGATGCTACCTCTGCTGTACCTGCACCTTCCCCAGAGTGGTACACGGGAGCGGGCTCATGCTTACGTGTAAGACTCAGAGTAGGCGTGTGAAGGCTTGCATCTGGAAGGAAGACAGACCAGAACAAAGCTGCCTCCTCTTTTTTTTTTTTTTTTTTTTTGAGACGGAGTCTCGCTCTGTCGCCCAGGCTGGAGTGCAGTGGCGCGATCTCGGCTCACTGCAAGCTCCGCCTCCCGGGTTCACGCCATTCTCCTGCCTCAGCCTCCCGAGTAGCTGGGACTACAGGCGCCCACAACCGCGCCCGGCTAATTTTTTGTATTTTTAGTAGAGACGGGGGTTTCACCGTGGTCTCGATCTCCTGACCTTGTGATCCGCCCGCCTCGGCCTCCCAAAGTGCTGGGATTACAGGCGTGAGCCACCGCGCCCGGCCTTTTTTTTTTTTTTTTGAGATGGAGCCTTGCTCTGTCACCCAGGCTGGAATTCAATGGCGTGATCTCGGCTCACTACAACCTCCGCCTCTCAGGTTCAAGCAATTCTCCTGCCTCAGCCTCCCGAGTAGCTGGGATTACAGGCGCGCACCACCACGCTCAGTTTTTGTATTTTTAGTAGAGACGGGGTTTCACCATGTTGGCCAGGCTGGTCTACCAACTCCTGACCTCATGATCTGCCTGCCTCGGCCTCCCAAAGTGCTGGAATTTCAGGCATGAGCCACCGCGCCAAGCCGCTGCCTCCTCTCTAATTAATGAAACATTTACCAGACATTTGTACACACCACGTCCAAGCCAAGAGCAAATCCTTCTGGCTTCACTTTCTAAATAAATTCAGACCCTGGGGAGTCGTCGTTTAATGGGTATAAACTTTCAGTTTTGTGAGATGAAAGGAGTTTGGAGACTGGCTGCACAATGATGGGAATGTACTTGACACCACTGAACTGCACGCTTCAAAATGGTAGAGACGGGAAAAGTTTGTTGTAGTTTACATTTTTTTAAAAAATCCACATACATACGAATACACTCAGACACAGCCACTTCTTATCCTCCTTCCTGCTCACCTGAAAGATCACAAAAGCCAAGTAACCAGCCTCCCTGTCCTTATCCCAGTTCTTACTCGGCAACCAGAGTGAAGCTTCTACAACAATGGGTCTTCAACTTTGGGGTCTCAGACCCCTGTACACCAAAAAGTTACTGAGGGCCCCAAACAGCTTTTGTTTAAATGGATTGTCAGTCAGTTGATTATCCATCCATCCATCCATCCATCCATCCATCCATCAGCATTTACTACACTGAAAATTCAAACCAGCCCGGGGGTAGTGTCTCATGCCTGTAACTCCCAGTGCGTTGGGATGTGGGTCAGATCACTTGAGGTCATGAGTTTGAGACCAGCCTGGCCAACATGGTGAAACCCTCCTGTCTTTACTAAAAATACAAAAATTAGCCGGGTGTGGTGACACGCACCTGTAGACCCAGCTACTCAGGAGGCTGAGGCAGGAGAATTGCTTGAACCCAGCAGGTGGAGGTTACAGTGAGCCAAGATCGCACCACTGCACTCCAGCCTGGATGACAGAGCAAGACTCTGTCTCACAAAAAAAAAAAAAAGAAAAGAAAAGAAAAGAAAGAAAAGCCTGGGTGAGGTGGCTCACGCCTGTAATCCCACCACTCTGGGAGGCCGAGGCAGGCAGATCACTTGAAGTCAGGAGTTCAAGGCCAGCCTGACCAATATGGTGAAACCCTCCTGTCTTTACTAAAAATACAAAAATTAGCTGGGCGTAGTGGCACATGCCTGTAGTCCCAGCTACTCAGGAGGCTGAGGCAGGAGAATCACTTGAACCCGGGAGGAGAAGGCTGCAGTGAGCTGAGATCTCACCACCGCACTCCAGCCTGGGCAACAGAGCGGGACTATGTCTCAAACAACAACAACAACAAAAAGACAACTTTAACACTTATTAACTCATTTAAAAACCAAACACATTATCTAATACATTCACATAAATAATATTTTTATGAAAAGAACTTTCTGAAAACAAAGCTTACTAAGAGGAGCGGCAACAGTTTTCCGTTTCCGCAAATCTTTGTTGTCTGCTTTCACAGAAGACACCTGGGTTCTCTCTCGTCTCTACCCCCGCACCCCCTGCACTCAGCATGCTGCCCTGTTCCCCTGCATACAGTCTCTAGAAAATGCCACAGTGCAGCCTAAGAGGGTGAGAAAAATGGCAAATAACGTCTTAATATTGTTACAGTTCTGCCCTTTCGCGTCCTGCCAGGGTTTCAGGGACTCATTATCTCACTCGGGCTCTCTGTTCAAAAGGTCCTTCCTGCTGCTGTCACCACCCTCACTCTGTCCCTCTGTTCCAACACCCGGGGAAAAGACGGCAGGGGAAGGCACTGGAGCCCGGGGCCCAACGGCCTGGGTGGGCCCCGCCAGGGGTCCCAAGGGCCTGCGACCTCAGGGCCTTCGCTTCCTCATCTATAAAATGAGGACAATAACAGTCCCCATCGCATAGGTCATTGTGTGACTAAACATGCAATCACAGGCACCCACCAAGTATCAAAAGGTGGAGGTGTTATTTCTCCTCCCCAACACACACACACACACACAAAATAAGGAAGTGGCCTTTTCATTCTCTGCTAATTCCCAATACCTGGAACTATGCTCAGCACACGCGCAGGACCTATTTGGGAAATGAGTGAATATATAAGAAACCTTGAATGTACAAATCAGATCAGTTGCCCTGGTTTATGAATTCCATCATGGAGAAGATAGCTTTGGAGTTGGGAATTCAAAAGATACTACAAAGGTGTTTCTTAATTTTTGTTTGTTTCCCCAGGTGGATGTTCTGAGCAAGAGAGCTAGAAATCTAGAGGCAACGCATGAAACCAACAGGTCAAAGACATCAGTCTGGAAAAGGTTAAGCTACGGAAGGTTAGATTACAGGGGGACTTAACATGAAATCAAACCCAGACCATAAAGACCAAAAATAAAATTGTCTTTGAAATCCGTCTTCTCCCCCCAATTCATAGGCTGCTCTGAGACAAGAGATTGGCTAAGAAGAGAATAAGGGGCCAGGTGCAGGTGGCTCACATCTGTAATCCCAGCACTCTGGGAGGCCAAGGTGGGTGGATCACCTGAGGTCAGGAGTTTGAGACCAGCCTGGCCAACATGGTGAAACCCCGTCTCTCCTAAAAAAAATACAAAAGTTAGGCAGGCATGGTGGCGGGTATCTGTAATCCCAGCTACTCGGGAAGCTGAGGCAGGAGAATCGCTTGAACCCGGGAGCTGGAGGTTGCAGTGAGCCAAGATCACGCCACTGCACTCCAGCCTGGGTGACAAGAGCAAAACTCCGTCTCAAAAAACAAATTTTTTTTTTTAGTTGAGATGAAGTCTCGCTCTGTTGCCCAGGCTGGTGTCAAACTCCTGAGCTCAAGCAATTCTTCCACTATGGCCTCCCAAAGTGCTGGGATTATAGGTGTGAGCCACAACACCCACTTCAGGTATCTTAAAACAAACCACGCTACGATGTAGGCTGGAAGAAGCTTGGAGTTACAGATGTAAGACAGGCCATTTAAAGAAAGGACTCCAAAAAATAACCTCCACTGTTTGTTACCAATCTTTCATTTTATTTTATTTTATTTTATTTATTTATTTTTTTGAGATGGAGTCTCACTGTGTTGTCCAGGCTGAAGTGCAATGAATGGTGCAATCTTGGCTCACTGCAACCTCTGCCTCCCAGGTTCAAGAGATTCTCCTGCCTCAGCCTCCTGAGTAGCTGGAATTACAGATGTGCATCACCACGCTTGGCTAATTTTTTTGTGTTTTAAGTAGAGACAGGGTTTCACCATGTTGGCCAGGCTGGTCTTGAACTCCCGACCTCAGGTAATCTGCCTGCCTTGGCCTCCCAAAGTGCTGGGATTACAGGCATGAGCCACAGCACCCAGCCTCCAATCTTCCATTTTAAAGCAAAAATTGCAAGTTCAATTTGCCATTAATAACAATATTTGATTCCAATTTGGCTTCATACTTTAAAGTTTTATTAATAAAATTACAAGCACTATAAATACTAAAGATTACTCTAATATTTGAGTCCATAAAACTCTTGAGACTTAAATGAATTTATGTCTTTATTTAACCCAACGGGGATGTAAAAATACCAGGCAGAGCACATGACAGAAAACCCATGATGAGTAGTAACGTAAAATGTGTTTCTGCTGCCTGGATGGAAAGGCCTGCAGCTGAAATGGCTAAGGGTTCAGTGGAAAAATAACTGTGTCACTATGTTCCCAGTATTCCAGTTTTATAATTCAAATTTTCTAAATTGCTCTTAAGCTGGCAGTAGAATGAGATCTGGCCAGTTCCAAAGACTGAACTTTTAAATATTTAATGAGTGATATTTTTAATATTTCATCACATTCAATTTGCATTATAAAACATCTATAGAAACAAGTGACCGATGTTTCTGTCATCATCACAAAAAAATGGCAAAGACAAGAGACTACTGGCCGCAAGCCTAGGAACATTACCTATGTCGAAAAGTCTATACCTGATTCATTTCATCACATTCTAGGAGGTTTTAAACAACAAACTAAACTGCTTCTCCCGCCTCCCTCGGCCTCAGCCATGGTGAGTAGCCGCGGCAGCGAATCTGAATGCAGTGCGGGAGACCATGGACCGGATGCTGAATAAACTGTGTGTTGTGCACCTGCATTTTGACTTTGATCCATCACAGGAGGTGTGGAATTTTCCACTGTGGTGTCATGTCAGTGCTTAAAAAGCTTCGGATTTTGGAGCATTTCACATTTCAGATTTGGGGATTAGGAGTGTTCAACGTGTACTAATCACACGTTCTGCTTGAGATTTCAAGAATTTAGAATGCTGGCTTAGATATGGAAACTCCTATTTGTGTATGGCTTTATGAACAAGAAATTAACCCAGAAGCTTTATCATCGGTTATTAAGGAGCTTCGCAAGGCTACTGAAGCACTAAAGGCTGCTGAAAATATGACAAGCTGACTTTCTGGGGAAATTCTGACAAGATATGTCCAGCTCTGCAAGATGATTTGAAGACTGCACTGTAGTCAAGAATGTACAATGATACTGAATGCAGCAGTGTAGAAAAATTTTCCTTTTTAAAAGAACTATAAAACCGGCCGGGCGCGGTGGCTCAAGCCTGTAATCCCAGCACTTTGGGAGGCCGAGACAGGCGGATCACAAGGTCAGGAGATTAAGACCATCCTGGCTAACATGGTGAAACCCCATCTCTACTAAAAAAAAAAATACAAAAAACTAGCCGGGCGACGTGGCGGGCGCCTGTAGTCCCAGCTACTCGGGAGGCTGAGGCAGGAGAATGGTGAAAACCTGGGAGGCGGAGCTTGCAGTGAGCTGAGATCCGGCCACTGCACTCCAGCCTGGATGACAGAGCGAGACTCCGTCTCAAATTAAAAAAAAGAACTATAAAACCATAGTGTTATAAATCAGTGGAAAGTGGCTTACAGAAAGAACTATCAGATGTGTTTACATCACATCTTAATTTTTTTTCTTTTTTTTTTTGAGACGGAGTTTCGCTCCTGTTGCCCAGGCTGGAGTGCAGTGGCTTGATCTGGGCTCACAGCAATCTCCGCCTCCCAGGTTCAAGCGAGTCTCCTGCCTCAGTCTCCCAGGTAGCTGGGATTACAGGCGTGCGCCACCACGCCCGGATAATTTTGTATTTTTAGTAGAGATGGGGTTTCTCCATGTTGGTCAGGCTGGTCTTGAACTCCCAACCTCAGCCGATCCTCCCACCTCAGCCTCTCAAAGTGCTGGGATTACAGGTGTGAGTCACCGCGCCCGGCTTATTCACTTTTTTTAACGGCTCTAATGCTTTGACATTACCATGCTCATATTTATGTATTCCTTATTGATAATGAGGATTATGTATTCCTTATTGATGATGAGCTTTAATTTTCTAAGCTCTCTATCAGATGCGCACATCTGCTGTGCCTGAAGTATAGTGGAACCCATCAGTAGTGACGTGTAGTAGTTATGACTTGTTGATAGTAGTTATGACTTGTTGACATTTCCACTATAAACTTTTAATTTTGAATTGTTTATGCATTAAAACCATGGGTTTATATTGTATCGGGCTGAAAGCTGACAGAATTTCAGTCACTATTTGTGAATTTAGATTTAGATTCATTATGTATGTCGGAATCTTGTTTTTTAAAATACGAGCATGGAAAACATTTCTTGTAATCTGATCTTTAACAAAGAACATTTAGTTTTTAAACAATTTGTTGGGCAGTTAATAGTGTGAACCAGGGTCATTTTTGTATTGAGTAAAAAATTAAACTTCTAGAAACTTAGATTTTAAAAGTAATGACAATGCTTAGGTTAGTATTATTTGTAATTCAAATCATTTATGTCTAATGAGAATGTTTTCCTATAAATGGTGGCCTAAAAAAATGTATAAAATGAAACATAGCAAACATGCCAAATTCCTGTTTACTTTTATTACTTAAAAGTAATTTGAGCCGGGCGCGGTGGCTCAAGCCTGTAATCCCAGCACTTTGGGAGGCTGAGGCAGGCGAATCACAAGGTCAGGAGTCTGAGACCAGCCTGGACAACATGGTGAAACCTCGTCTCTACTAAAAATACAAAAAATTAGCTGGACATAGTGGCGGGCGCCTGTAATCTCAGCTACTCAGAAGGCAGAGACCAGAGAATTGCTTGAACCTGGGATGAGAAGGTTGCGGTGAGCCAAGATCACTCCACTGCACTGCAGCCTGGGCAACAGAGCGAGACTCCGTCTCAAAAAAAAAACAAAAAAAGGTAATTTGAGTGCTTGCCTAATAAATCTTGAATGGTTATTTAATAAATTATTAGATAGGTGATGTGTTTCAAAAGAAAAACTAAACTTTCAATGGCATAGTATTAATTTAAAATAATGCAAAAGCAAAGCTGGCAATCAAACCTTCTGTAAGTGCAGGTTGTAGCTGGGCACACACCTATCATTTTAGGATATGACTCGTTTTTTAGGGTTATGGCAGAGTCTAGTCATTAGAAATTATTCGAATTTTTTTTTTTTTTTTTTGAGACACAGTCTGACTCTGTCGTCCAGGCTGGAGTGCAGTGGCCAGATCTCAGCTCACTGCAAGCTCCGCCTCCCGGGTTTACGCCATTCTCCTGCCTCAGCCTCCCGAGTAGCTGGGACTACAGGCGCCCGCCACCTCGCCCGGCTAGTTTTTTGTATTTTTTAGTAGAGACGGGGTTTCACCGTGTTAGCCAGGATGGTCTCGATCTCCTGACCTCGTGATTCGCCTGTCTCGGCCTCCCAAAGTGCTGAGATTACAGGCTTGAGCCACCGCGCCCGGCCAAAATTATTCCATTTTTAAGTCAAGATGAAAAAAATATAATAATCAACTTTAGGATTAACATGAATATAAGCTATGCTGCCCCAGCACATCTCAACTCTGTGGGCTAAAGAGAGGCTGGGCCTGGGCCGGGCGCGGTGGCTCACACCTGTAATCCTAGCACTTTGGGAGGCCAAGGCGAGCAGATCACCTGAGGTCAGGAGTTCAAGACCAACCTGGCCAACATGGTGAAATCCCACCTCTATTGAAAATACAAAAATTAGCCAGGCATGGTGGCACATGCCTATAATCCCAGCTACCCAGGAGGCTGACGCAGAAGAATCGCTGGAACCCGGGAGGCAGAGGCTGCAGTGAGTCGAGATTACGCCATTGCACTCTAGCCTGGGTGACAGAGCGAGACTCCATCTCAAAAAAAAAAAAAAGAGAGAGAGAGGCTGGACCCATGCCTAAGTCTCACAAGTAACAGGGATTCCAGCAGGTTGGCTGCAGAGCCCACGCGCCAACCACAGGTCCCAGGGTGGACCTGATATCAATCAACCCAGTACACGAACGGTTCCTTTCCAGTTTATTCACTTATGTGGATGGTTCTTCGCTTACAGTGGTTCAACTTAGGATTTTTAGACTTTACAATGGGTTTATCAGAACATAACCTGATTGTAAGTAAAGTAGCCTTTGTAACTAGAAATCCACGGTTTCCAGTCAGGCGCAGTGGCTCACACCCATAATCCCAACACACTGGGAGGCCCAGGTAGGAGGACTGCTTGAGTCTAGAGGTTTGAGAGCAGCCTGGATGACAAGGTGTGATCCCGTCTCTAGAAAAAAATGTTTTAAAAAATTAGGCTGGGTGCAGTGGCTCACGCCTGTAATCCCAACACTTCGGAGGCCGAGGTGGGGGGGATCACCTGAGGTCAGGAGTTCGAGACCAGCCTGACCAATGTGGTGAAACTCTGTTTCTACTAAAAATACAAAAAATTAGGCCGGGCACAGTGTCTCGCACCTGTAATCCCGCACTTTGGGAGGCTGAGGCGGGCGGATCACCTGAAGTCAGGAGTTCGAGACCAGCCATGGTGAAACCCCGTCTCCACTAAAAAAATATAAAAATTGGCCACGCGGTGTCTCCTGCCTGTAATACCAGCACTTTGGGAGGCCGAGGTGGGTAGATGGCCTGAGGTCAGGAGTTCGAGACCAGCCTGGAAAATGTGGTAAAACCCTGTCTCTACCAAAAACACAAAAATTAGCCAGGCGTGGAGGTGGGCGCCTGTAATCCCAGCTACTTGGGAGGTTGAGACTGGAGAATTGCTTGAACCTGGGAGGCAGAGGTTGTAGTGAGCCGAGACCACACTATTGCACTCCAGCCTGGGCAACAAGAGTGAAACTTCATCTCAAAAAAAACAAAAAAATTAGCTGGGCACGGTGGCAGGTGCCTATAATACCAGATACTCGGGAGGCTGAGGCAGGAGAATTGCTTGAACTAGGGAGGCGGAGGTTACAGTGAGCCAAGATTGCACCATTGCACTCCAGCCTGGGCGACAGGAGCAAAACTCCATCTCAAAAAAAAAACAAAAACAAAAACAACAACAAAAAAAAACATTAACCGGCGTGGTGGCATGTGCCTGTAACCCCAGCTACTCGGAAGGTTGAGGCAGGGGAATCGCTTGAACCTGGGGGGCGGAGCTTGCAGTGAGCAGAGATTGCGTCACTGCACTCCAGCCTGGGTGACAAAGCGAGACTCCATCTTGGGAAAAAAAAAAAAAAAATTAGCTGGCATGGTGGCACATGCTGTAGTCTCAGCTACTAGGGAGGCTGAGACAGGAGGAATGTTTCAGCCCAGGAGTTAGAGGCTGCTGTGATCTCACTCTAACCAGTGATCTCACCACTGCAGTCCAGCCCCAGGGAGAGCAAGAATATCTCCAAGGAAAAAAGAAATCCACTGTTTCAAACAAGAGTGTGATGTGTGCTTCTTATCATGACACATAGGTTGATCACGTCTGCCCTTAAATAACAAGTTAAATATTTCAAGAGACTGTTGGTATCTCACCTACAAATCCTAGAAGATGTTACATGTTTTATTTGCAGATTCAACTTTTAAACCTTGGTCTATCATAAGAACCTGCAATTAAGGAACACTGCCAGCAGGTGGCGACAGGTGCCCTTGCACACTCCAAGTTCTCAGGCTTTGATTTTAAAATCCTGCTATTCCAAAGGCGAACTAGTAGACCCTTGTCAAAGATGGCCTGCCTAGAAAAGTGTCTTAAACTCTATGTTTAAAATCTCCAGCTGATTCTTTTTTTCCTCGAAATAGCATTTGGAACAGGTAAAATATTCACAGTTTTAAAATAAAAATATAGAAAGGCATTCTCTCTGGGTCTCTTAGTCATAAATTCCTTTTTTTTTTTTTTTTTTTTTGAGGGTCTTGCTCTGTCACCCAGGCTGAAGTGCAATAAAACTACAGTGTGTGCCACCACTCCTGGCTAATTTTTGTCATTTTTAGTAGAGAGGGGTTTGCACCATGTTGGCCAGGCTGGTCTTGAACTCCTGACCTCAGGTGATCCATCATGCCTGGCTAAATTTTGTATTTTTAGTGGAGACAGGGTTTCACCATATTGGCCAGTCTGGTCTCGGACTCCTGGCCTCACGTGATCCACCTGCCTCAGTCTCCCAACGTGCTGGGATTACAGGCGTGACCTACTGCACCCAGCTGTAAAACAGATTTTTAAATTACTCTTATTTTTTTTCCCAAAGACTGAACACTTCCAAAGAATCTCTAGACAGATTCTGTATGCACAGGTTTAAGGGTTTCTTCATCAGAATCCCAAATAAACTGAATCTAAACTAAAGTGTTGATTGAAATACCAAATACATAGCTTAGACATTACTTAGAGATCAGGGTTTCTCCACAGCACAACAGACCTTCTGGGCCAGACGACGTTTAGCTGTGGGGCTGTCCCGTGCATTGCGGGATGTTCAGCAGCAGCCCAGCCTCAAAACCACTGGATGCCCGCAGCCTCCCGCAAAGATGTGCCAACCAGAAGTGTCTCCAGACATTCCCCAAGATCCCCTGGGGGCAATCCTCCTCCCTTGAGAACCACTGACTCATATCCACCTCGTTAAGGAAAACCAACGACGTCCACATGAACATCACTTGTGCACTTTAAAAAGAGTCACTTTAATAAACTGTGCATCACACTGATGTGAGTTTTTTTTTTTTTCCCAAGTCAGGGTCTCACTCTGTCTTACAGGCATGGGACACCCCACCCAGCTTGAAGTTAATTTTTAAAATAAAAACACATTAAGGCCAGGCACGGTAGGTCACGCCTGTCATCCCAGCAATTTGGGAGGCTGAGGTGGGTGGATCGCTTGAGTTTAGGAGTTCGAGACCAGCCTGGGCAAAATGATAAAACCCTGTCTCTACGAAAAATAGGAAAAAAATTAGCCGGGCATGGTGGTGCACTTCGGAGCTACTTGGGACCTTCCAGCTACTTGGGAGGCTGAGGCATGAGAATCGCTTGAGCCTGGGAGGTGGAGGCTGCAGTGAGCTGAGATCACACCACTGCACTCCAGACTGGGTGACAGAGCGAGACCCTTCCTCAAAACAAACAAACAAAAAACACACACATTAAGTGTCAAATAAATTCTTAAGCTAACAGAATAATTATCTTTTTAATAGTACAGTGAAACTTTCCCCGCATTTATTCACTTTTCACAAGCATCATACCACCACATACTGTTACATGCAATGTAGTTATCCTATGAAAGGTGAGGCCAGGCATGGTGGCTCACGACTGTAATTCCAGCACTTTGGGAGGCCGAGGCAGGTGGATCACCTGAAGTCAAGAGTTCAAGACCAGCCTGGCCAACATGGCAAAACCCCATTTCTACTGAAAATACTAAAAATTAGCCAGGTGTGGTGACGCATGCCTATAATCCCAGCTACTCGGGGGGCTGAGGCAGGAGAATTGCTTGAACCCGGGAGGCGGAGGTTGCAGTGAGCCGAGATTGCACCACTGCACTCCACTCCAGCTGGGAGTGGAATCAATCCATCCAGACTCTGTCTCAAAAAAAAAGAAAGAAAAAAAAAGGTGAGAGCAGTTTGCAAGCTCTGCACATCTGGATCCACTCTCTTGCTCACAGGCTGGGACACCTGCCTGTCTGCCACCAGGAGGTCTATGGCTGGGCGTGGGCTCACCACTAACCAGCTCACAGGGCCTGAGAGCTACGCGGAGCTCCTTGTGTTGGGGAGCGCAAGGCATGCATGGGGGTGTCATGAGACAAGACCAGGGAATGAGCAGGGGCAGATCGAGGAGGAACCCCCTTTCCTTCTCCGTGGTGCACATCCCACCCTGAACACTAAAAAGGAAGCAAGGGGATCAGACCCCTGCACATAAGCCTCAGGGTGTGATGCCAGGAGAGCCCTGAGAACCAAGTCAGGGGGTGAAGAGGTGGCTGCAGGAGTGAGATTAGAAGGGGAAGGGGCTGGGCTGAGACTGCAGTTTAGAGTCTAGGTGTCTCCCGCACATGGAGATAGGGCTGTCCCCAGCTAGAACTGAGAGCTAAGGAGGAATGACAGGACAGGAGAACCCAGGGGAAGGGGCTTCTGTTTCCCCCTTCTTCCATCCATCCATCCGTCTTTCTTGAGGCCCAGGTAGTCTTCTAGGTACCAAGAAAATAATGGTGAGTAAGACAGCCCCTGCCCTCTCAGAGCTTGTATCATGGTAGATTAAAATATTAATTTGAAACAGAATCTGCAAAGTAATTCACACTTCCTATAATTCCAACTTTTGAAAGCTTAAAGTGGGCCTTCTAATTTTTCCTCCAAATTCCAAACAAGTTTTTCTAATGTGGGAAATACACAGTACAAAAATTTACCATCTTAATCATTTTTAAGTGTACAGGCCAACAGCATTAAGTACATTCACACTGTTGTCCAACCATCACCACCACTATCCGTCTCTAGAACTTCTTTCATCTTGCACCCATTAAATTCTGTTTTCTGTCATTATGAATTCGACTATTTGACTAAGGGTCCGGCGCGGTGGCTCAAACCTGTAATCCCAGCACTTTAGGAGGCTGAGGCAGGTGGATCGCTTGAGCTCAGGAGTTCAAGATCAGCCTGGCCAACATGGTGAGACCCCGTCTCTACAAAAAATAGGAAAATTAGCCAGGCATGGTGGTGCCACACCTGTAGTCCCACTTGGGTGGCTGAGGTGGGAGGATGACCTGAGCCTGGGAGGTCGAGGCTGCATAACGCCAAAATGGTGCCACTGCACTCCAGCCTGCATGACAGAGTGAGATCCTGTCTCAAAAAAATAAAAATAAAGAATATGACCATTCTAGGTTGCATGTGGTGGCTCACACCTGTAATCCCAGCACTTTGGGAGGCCGAGGCAGGCAGATCAGATCTCCTCACGAGGTCAGGAGATCGAGACCCTCCTGGCTTACACGGTGCAACCCCGTGTTTACTAAAAATACAAAAAAAAAAAAAAAAAAAAATTAGCCAGGCGTGGTGGCGGGCACCTGTAGTCCCAGCTACTCGGGAGGCTGAGGCAGGAGAATGATGTGAACCCGGGAGATGGAGCTTGCGGTGAGCCACTGCACTCCAGCCTGGGCGACACAGCGAGACTCTGTCTCAATAAAATAAATTTAAAAAGATCCATGTAGAGCAAATCTTGTTTGATTTCACTCCCACTCCCAACACCGATTTCATTTATTTTGAAGCAAACGTCAGATATCATATAACTTCCCCTCTCAATACCGCATCATACATCTCTAAAAGATAACTCTTTTTAAAACTAATCATAACAAGTCCAATAGAGCTTAAAGGTAAACAATAAAATAAGCTGGGAGAGGTGGCTCACACCTGTAATCCCAGCACTTTGGGAGGCTAAGGAAGGTGGATTGATTGAGTCCAAGAGTTTAAAACCAGCTAAGGCAACATGGGGAAATCCATCTCTAGTAAAAAATACAAAAATTAGGCCGGGCGCGGTGGCTCAAGCCTGTAATCCCAGCACTTTGGGAGGCCGAGACGGGCGGATCACGAGGTCAGGAGATCGAGACCATCCTGGCTAACACGGTGAAACCCCGTCTCTACTAAAAAAAAAAATACAAAAAACTAGCCGGGCGAGGTGGCGGGCGCCTGTAGTCCCAGCTACTCGGGAGGCTGAGGCAGGAGAATGGCGTGAACCCAGGAGGCGGAGCTTGCAGTGAGCTGAGATCTGGCCACTGCACTCCAGCCTGGGCGACAGAGCGAGACTCCGTCTCAAAAAAAAAAAAAAATACAAAAATTAGCCAGGCGTGGTGATGCATGCCTGTAGTCCCAGCTACTTGGGAGGCTGAGGTGGGAGAATCACTTGAGCCTGGCTGGTAGAGGCTGCATTGAGTCATAACTGCACCACTGCACTCCGGCCTGGGCAACAGAGCAAGACCCTATCTAAAAAAATAAAGCAAAATAAATAAAATTAACCATAATGGCAATACTACCTAAAAATTCACAATTACTTAATATCATCAAATACCTAATCAGGGTTCCTGTTTATCTGCTTGTTTGGTGTATCAAATAATTTCACTCAAGACACATTTCTCTCTCTGTAGGGTAAGTTTGTGTTGATTCACTCCGAATTCCACTACGAAAGAAAAATGAAAGCACTGACAACCTTGAACAGTAATGCTGAGTGGTTTCCACAATGTTGCCAATTCTTTTTTCACCTTTAAGTATGTTTATTAAGTAGATTTTCGTAGATGTTATTTATCAAATTGAGAGAAATCCCCTCTATTCCTAACTTTGAGAGTTTTAATCATGAATGAATGAATAGCATCTTCTGAAATGGTATTTCGGCATTAATTGGTATGATGTGACTTTTTTAGCGTGTTGATTGGTGAATTATTGACTGTCTAATGTTGAAACAGCCTTATGTATGTGGACTAGATCCTATATGGTCATGGTGTATAATTCTTTTTATACATTGTTTGCCTTGATTTTATTTTGTTGAGGACTTTTTAAACGTTTTATTGAGATCGCCATTAAAATCTTTCGTCAATATATTTCAATTCACTTTTCTTTTGAAAATTCTGAAAATTCTACTGGCATGAATATATCCAGCTTTGTATACTCAGCATCGAATATTACGCATATTTCAGAGCACAGGTCAGGCACTGTGGGATCCCTTTTGCTGACCACTGGGGCTGATCTTCCAGCGGATTCAGCTACATGAAAGGCAAGAGGCAGCAACAGTCACAAGGCTATTTTTGAAAAATCAGGGTGTGATGATCACAAATGTGCTTTTAAAAATTAGGATTAAAAAAAAAAGATGAAATTAATGTTTCTGCTGTTAAACCTGGCTTAAATATAGCATCCCCAAAGCTGAAAGACAAAAGAATTGAAGGTTTGTAGTTACAGTGGCAGGACTTCCTAAAGCAAAATTCACAACTTCTTCAGATCACAGGCTTTCTGCTCTGTTGCCCACGCGGCAGCCTCCAACTCCTGGACTCCAGAAATTCTTCTGCCTCAGCCTCCTGAGTAGCTGGACAGCCACCATGTCCAGCTAGTTTTAAAATTTTTTTGTAGAGAAGGGGGTCTCACTGTGTTGCCCAGGCTGGTCTTGAACTCCTGGGCTCAAGCAATCCCCCTGCCTTGGCCTCCCAAAGACCTGGGATTACAGGAGACACCATGCCCGGCCCAAATCTTTCTGTTTTCTTTTCTTTTTTTTTTTTTTTTTGAGATGGAGTCTCGCTCTGTCACCCAGGCTGGAGTGCAGTGGCACAATCTCAGCTCACTGCAACCTCCGCCTCCTGGGTTCAAGCAATTCTTCTGCCTCAGCTTCCTGAACAGTTGGGATTACAGGTGCCTGCCACCAAGCCCACTATTCAGCATGTTGGCCAAGCTGGTCTTGAACTCCTGACCTTAAGTGATCTGCCTGCCTTGGCCTCCCAAAGTGCTGGGATTACAGGTGTGAGCTACCATGCCCGGCCCCAAATCCTTTTTAGTTTAATGTTAAGATCTCTAGCCGGGCCCAGTGGCTCATGCCTGTAATCCCAATACTTTGGGAGGCCGAGGCGGGGTGATCACCTGAGGTCAGGAGTTCCAGACCAGCCTGGCCAACATGGAGAAATCATGTCTCTACTAAAAATACAAAAATTAGCTGGGCATGGTGGTGGGCGCCTGTAATCCCAGCTACTCAGAAGGCTGGGGCAGGAGAATCATTTGAACCTGGGAGGTGGAGGTTGCAGTGAGCTAACATAGCACCACTGCACTCCAGCCTAGGTGACAGAGTGAGACTCCATTTCAGGAGAAAAAAAAAAAAAAAAGGCCAGGCACGAACGCAAAAAATAAGCAGCAAGTGTAAGAGCAATGCCGGCATTCCACACTGACTTCCATCCTGAGCTTCCTAAACGACTCTCACGTGCCATGGCTGGCAGTCTCTCTTGAACGTCACAGGTGTGATGTGGCAGCCTCTCCAGCAGACAGCCTCATGTCCACCTACAGCAGTGAGATTTCCAGCAGTAAAGGCTTCAGCACAATCCTTCCAGAAGTTCCAAAGCTGCAGGCGAGATGCACAGGAAGGGCCACTCTTTCACATTTAGGAAACAAGGGGTCTCCCTCATGATTGGGCTGTAACCTTGGGAGAGTCCGGGCGGAAGTACTCCTGGCGTCACGGGATTCCACCCTACAGGAGGGCTGTAGGGTATTAATCACCAGGTACACAGACTCCAGCCACGGGTGTTGGGAACCATGCCCTTGGCTACCATATCCCTGGAAACAGAGCATGCACTTGGCCTGAATCCCAGAATACCCCAGAGAGGATGCATGAAGATAGGTCCCTGACACAAGAGCAGGTTTGCAGGTAAAAATCCCCAGGGAGCTTCGGGGCCTTGGACCACGGTGGCTGGGCGCAGGGGTGGGGTCCAGGGTTCTGCTGGTTTTCTCAAGCTCCGTAACCTCGGAAGCAGCTGTCCACATGTGAATGTTGAGTACTATTCCAGAGCTAAGTTCTGTGAAACGGAGTGAGAAGGGGGCAGAGGAAGAGACAGAGGTGGACAGCCTCTCTCTCTTTCCAACATTTCTCTCTAGAGTAAGCAAAGGTGGGAAACTGGAGAAATCTCGATTAAAACGCAGATCCCCCCCCCCCTTTTTTTTTTTTCTTTTGAGACGGAGTCTTGCTCTGTCCGCCCAGGCTGGAGTGCAGTGATGTGATCTCGGCTAACGGCAACCTCCACCTTTCAGGTTCAAGCGATTCTCCTGCCTCAGTCTCCCTAGTAGCTGGGACTATAGCCACGTGCCACCACACCCAGCTAATTTTTGTATTTTTAGTAGAGACAGGGTTTCATCATGTTGGCCAGGCTGGTCTCAAACTCCTGACATAAGGTGATCCACCCGTCTCAGCCTCCTAAAGTGCTGGGATTACAGGCGCGAGCCACTGCGCCCAGCCTAAAACGAGGATCCTAACAGATGAGGGGAGATCAAACCTCAGAGAGTAAACAGCACGCCCCCAACCATCCACCGCAGCCATGGGCCGTAATGGGGCACCAGGCAGGATCTTCCAGACAACCCCATTAAGCTGCACCCGCTGGGCCCCCGCTTCGAATCTGAGACAATCAGTCTGACCTGGGGCTGACAGGTTTGCTGTCGAACACTTTGATGCACTCCCCAGCAGACAACAACGGCCTCATAGAAGGTTCATGAATGGAGCCCATTCGAAAGCTTTCTTGTAAGCAAAGCAGGGAGGCTATCAGCCTTCCTGGGCAATTTCCACTTTGACTCCGAGACGCTTTTTCCCTCTGTACGTCCCGCCTCAGGTGGGATCTTCAGCTTTGCTCTTCTAAGAGATTTACTTGCAAGCGGCACCAGCTACAGCCACTGCTGCTAGCTTGTGTTTTAGCACCAGCCTCCCTGAAGCAAAATTGTCTCAAAACCTCTGAAATGTAATGTACGGAATTTCCCACAGGCAAAACAATGCAAAGTTGGGAATATCATCTTCAGTGGTACCCACTGCCTTTCTGTCCATGCTGCTACCAGCTTCCTAGAGCTTCCCCTGGTGGGTCAGGGTTTCCAACAGATAACTTTCCCCCATCAGTACTCACTTCATTCGCATCCGGTCAGAACCCTCCTGCTCCAACTTTCCGTTTCTTCACAGCCCCACTAACACTGGCCACTTAGTCCAAGAAACTACTTGGAGGTGGGTGCTAATGATCAGTAATGACTTAAGGCACTCACACTTTGTAAAGAACCTCGGCGTTTTAACATAAAAACAGGGTAAGTAATGCAGGCACTTGGCAGGCTGGTGGAGGAACATGTTTTCGGAACAGAGCCCTGAGCTTTCCTCAGTTCATACCTTGTCCAGTCACCTTCATCAATAAGCCAGCCGGGCAAATTGTCTAGAGTATGTACACTCTGACGCAGTTTTCCACAGAATTAAATACACAGCACCAGGGGAACAAATCCACTGCCAAATCACTATCAGAACATTTCCACCTGCTGGTACTTTCACTTACCAATTAACTGTTGTTTTTTTGAGATTGAGTCTCCCTCTGTCGCCCAGGCTGGAATGCAGAGATGCAATCTCAGCTCACTGCAACCTCCTCCTCCCAGGCTCAAGTGATTCTCATGCCTCAGACTCCCAAGTAGCTAAGATCACAGGCATGCATCACCACGCCCGGCTAGTTTTTGTATTTTTAGTAGAGACAGGGTTTCGCCATGTTGGCCAGGCTGGTCTCGAACTCCTGGCCTCAAGTGATCTACCTGCTTCAGCCTCCCAAAGTGCTGGGATTACAGGCGTGAGCCACCACATCTGGCCTTCAATTAACTCTTAACAATCCAAGCCAGGCAGGAATCTAGCTACACAACAAGGGACATGCCATGATTTCCTTCAATTTCCCACTTTGCAACATTATCAGAAAATAAAGGCTAGGTCTGGCCTTTTCTTTCGTCTTTATCATGATCACATTTGTCTTGAATTAAAATAGGACAGGGCACTGTCCTGAATCAAAACATAACAGACAGGGGTAATTTCCAAGTTCTGTATACGTTTTTTGTCTCCTGACCTTCACATACAATGGAAAACTTTATCATATATAGTTCAAAACAGTCCACACAGTATTCAAGGCCTGATGGCATTCATTATCAATGCCGAGTTCTTAACAGCTATTACCCAAAATTCTGTCACCAACTGACTAGGATTGCCTAATAAATCCATGAAGGCTAATCAGAAAAAAAAAAAAAATCAAGATTCTGTCTTCGCTCCCCTATTTTTTTTTTTTTTTTTTTGCTCTTTTACTATTTACATTCCTAAATTACTAACAATAGGAAGAGTAATGCTTTTACATAGAATTCCTACATCATTTATAAAACAAAACAAATATTAACTTTTTTTTTTTTTTTGACGTAGAGTTTTGTTCTTGTTGCCCAGGCTGGAGTGCAGTGGCCCAACCTTGGCTCACAGCAAACTCCGCCTCCTGGGTTCAACAGATTCTCCAGACTCAGCCTCCTGAGTAGCTGGGATTACAGGTATGCGACACCACACTTGGCTAATTTTTGTGTTTTTAGTAGAGATGGGGTTTCTCCATGTTGGTCAGGCTGGTCTCAAACTCCTGAGCTCAGGTGATCTGCCCACCTCGGCCTCCCAAAGTGCTGGGATTATAGGCATGAGCCACCGCGCCCAGCCAAATATTAACATTTTTAGAGCAACACAAAACAAAACTGCTCAACCTTATTCTGCCACTGAGTCACTCAAGAAGCATGTTTATTTTTATTAAAAACGGCAGAACCAATAGAAGGATAAGAGAACTACAGTCCAAGATTGGGGAAGACATGAAGGAAAAAGAAAAAAATGTACTTTCCTTATTTTATGGAAATAAAGGACACTGGCTGGGCGCGGGGGCTCACTGGGCGCAGGGACTCACTGGGTGCGGGGCTCACTGCCTGCGGGGGCTCACTGGGCGCAGGGACTCACTGGGTGCGGGGCTCACTGGGTGCGGGGGCTCACTGGGTGCGGGGCTCACTGCCTGCGGGGCTCGCTGGGCGCAGGGGTTCATTGGGCGTGGTGGTTCACTGGGTGTGGGGGGTCACTGGGTGCAGTGGCTCACACCTGAAATCCCAGCACTCTGGGGAGGCCAACGCAGGAGGATCACTTGAGGCCAGGAGTTAGAGACCAGCCTGGGCAACATGGTGAGACCCTGTCTCTACAGAAAAATTTAAAATTAGCCAAGCATGGTGGTGCATGCCTATAGTCCTGGCTACTTGGGAGGCTAAGGCGGGAGAACTGCTTGAGCCCAGGAGATCGAGGCTGCAGCGAACGATGATGGCACTACTGAACTCCAGCCTGGGCAACAGAACAAGACCCTGTCCCACCCTGCCCCGCCCCCCCAAAAAATCTTAGGCCAGGTGTGGTGGCTGATGCCTGTAAGCACTTTGGGAGGCCAAAGCAGCCGGATCACTTGAGGTCAGGAGTTTGAGACCAGCCTGGCCAACATGGTGAAACTCCGTCTCTACTAAACACACAAAAATTAGCTGGGTGTGGTGGCAGGCGCCTGTAATACCAGCTACTTGCGGGGCTGAAGCAGGAGAACTGCTTGAACCTGGGAGGCAGAGGTTGCAGCGAGTCGAGATCATGCCACTGCCCTCCGGCCTGGGAGACAGGGCAAGACTGTCTCAAAAAAAAAAAAAAAAAAAAAGGCATTTGACCAGGCATCTTCTAATTTCCTTTTGACTGAGGACAAGATGGTGAAACGGAAACTGGATGAAAATAAAGATGGGTGAATTTACAACAGGTTTAATGGCCACCCAAAAGGTCACTGAATAAGAAACGCACGGAAACCTGCAACGACCTCTGGTAACCTTTCAAAGGCGTCATACTTGGTTGGCTCTCTTCAACCATTACATCGAATTTGAAAATAACACGAAGCCAGAATGAACAGATGGAATGTGGAGTCAGGATTCAAAACTGCTTGACGGAGCAGAGTCGAGAGTCTAATACAGCAAGAGGGAATGCGGCAGAGATAAACGCAGACTCACTAGAACAAAACATCAAGCTTGAAGATGAGAAGCATGGTTAAACACTGGCACGTGGTAGGGGGACTCGGGGTTGGAGTTAAATAAAATTCCGTGTGACAAGGCTGCTGAGACACTTAGACAAGGGAACGCTAGCCCCACGCTACTCCAAGGCTGCCCTTGAGTCAGGAATTCTGTTAAAACGTTGGCCCCATCTGAAAGGCATCCAAAGAGAAAAAAATCAAGCTGGACTCAGGAGGCTCAGGCAGGAGGACCCTTGAACCCATCCAGGAGTCTGAGTCCTAACTGGGCAATATAGTGAGACCCTGTCAAAAAGAAAGAAAATGGGGAGAGAGGAAGAGGAGGGAGGGAGAGGGAGAGGAGAGAAAGAAAATCAATCAGGCTGGCCATGGTGGCTCATGCCTGTAACTCTATCCCTTTAGAGGCCAAGGTGGGGATGATCACTTAAGCCAGTAGTTCAAGACCAACCTGGTCAACATTAACGAGACCCCAATCTCTAAAAAATATATATATTTTTAAATTAGCCTGGCATGGTGGTGCATGTCTGTAGTCCCACCTACTTGGGAGGCTCAGGCAGGAGGATCATGTGAGCCCAGGTGCTGGAGGTTGCAGTGAGCTATGATTATGCTACTATACCCCTGCCTGGGTGACAAAGCAAGACCGTGTCCCCCCAAAAAAAGGGAAGGGAAGGAAAGGGAAGAGAAGGCAAGACAAGGCAAGGCTGGCTGGTGGAGATTTTGGAAACAAAGTGACACAAAAAACAGCTGAAGGAACAGAGGAGGCTTGGCTAGGAAATGAAAGAAGCTGGTATGGAGAGAGAGAGGGGAAGACAAGGTAAATTCCCCTTCCTGGCAGGAATGTTAAAATATTTCAGCTACTGATTGGCCGTTCCTTAATCAATTAAAAATAGAATACTGTATGAGGCAGGCAGATCACTTATGACCAGGAGTTCGAGACCCGCCTGGCCAACATGGTAAAACCTCATCTTTACTAAAAATACAAAAATTAGCCAGGTGTGGGGGTACATGCCTATAATCCCAGCTACTCAGGAGGCTAAGGCAGGAGAAGTGCTTGAACCCAGGAGGTGGAGTTTGCAGTGAGCTGAGATGGCGCCACTGCACTCCAGCTTGGGCAACAGAGCGAGACTCCATCAAGAAAGAAAGACAGGGGAAGGGAAAGGTGGCGGGGGAGGGGAAGGGGGAGGGGAAGGGGAGGAAGAGGGGAAAGGGAGGGGAAGGGGAGGGGTAGGGGAGGGGAGGGGGAGGGGAGGGGAGGGGGAGGGGAGGGGAGGGGGAGGGGAGGGGGAGGGGAGGGGAGGGGGAGGGGGAGGGGAGCGGGGGAGGGGAGGGGAGGGGGAAGGTGGAGGGAGGGGAGGGAGAAGGGGGGGAGGGAGAAGGGGGAGGGAGGGGAGGGGGAGAGGGAGGGGAGGGGAGGGGGAGGGGGAGGGAAAAAGAAAGAAAAGAAAAACTGTATGACCCAGATATTCCACTCCTAGGTATACATCCAGAAGAAAACAGGTACTCAAATACTTAGGAATGAATCATCACAGCAGCACTATTCACAACAGCCAACAGGCAAAACCATCCTAAAACCTGCATCAACAGATGAATGGACAAACAAAATGCAGTCTATCCAAACAAGGAACCATAAAAGGAATGAAGTACTGATATCTACAACATGTGTGAGCCTCAAAAACATGATGAAACTCAGAAACATTCAGCTAAGTGAAAGAAGCCAGACATAAAAGGTCATGTATCATATGATTCCCCCACTTATATGAAATATCCAAAATAAGTAAATCCATAGAGACAGAAAGCCGATTAGTGGCTGCCAAGTGCTGGGGGCAGAAGGGAGTAGTGAATGCCTGTTTAATGGGTATGAGGTTTTCTTTTGGGATGACGAAAACATTTTGGAACTAGATAGAGGTGGTAGTTGCACAATGCTGAATGTACTAAATGCCACTGGATTGTACATTTTAAAATGTGATGCTGGGGCTTCCAGTTTCCAGTCCAGCATGTTACGAGATTAGAAGTTGCTACTCTGTCCTAATAACAAGTAAAAAAGCCAAACAAACTGAAAAATCAAGAACTATTCTTAGATCCCTAAGAAAAGTGAGATCACAAAGCAATTGCTGCCCCCAAAACTGGAGACACAGGCCGGGTGTGGTGGCTCGAACCTGTAATCCCAGCACACTTTGGGAGGGCAGGGCAGGAGAATCACTTGAGCCCAGGAGTTTGAGACCAGCCTGGCAACAAAGTGAGACCTCATCTCTACTAAATCAAAATAAATTAGCCGGGCATAGTGGCACGCACCCATGGTCCCAGCTACTCAGGAGGCAGAGATGGGAGGACCACCTGAGCCCAGGAGGTTGAGGATCCAGTGAGCCTTGATCATGCCACTGCACTCCAGCCTGGGTGACAGAGCAAGACCCTGTCTCAAAAAAGAAAAAAATAAATAAATTTTAAAAATTGGAGACACAGGCAAATACACAAGGAATCACAATTTACGGAGCAGAAACCTCCATGGAAACCAGTGCCAGGGCAGGAAAACCTAAGCTGTAATTGACAAACTGCTGGAGTTCAACGTGCAGAACTCTGAGAGTTAAAAATTCCAGGGAGCCGGGCGCGGTGGTTCACGCCTGTAATCCCAGCACTTTGGGAGGCCGAGACGGGCGGATCACGAGGTCAGGAGATCGAGACCATCCTGGCTAACACGGTGAAACCCTGTCTCTACTAAAAATACAAAAAATTAGCCGGGCTTGGTGGCACACGCCTGTAGTCCCAGCTACTCGAGAGCCTGAGGTAGGAGGATGGCGTGAACCCAGGAGGCGGAGTTTGCAGTGAGCCGAGATCCTGCCACTGCACTCCAGCCTGGGCAACAGAGCGAGACTCCATCTCAAAAAAAAAAAATTCCAGGGAAACTCAGTCACTGTCCCTCCTATGCTTTTCTGAGTTTAACCTCCAGGAGCTCTACCAGGTTCTCATAATAAATATCAAAGAAAATCATCTCATACTTCTAGCAGGGTGAAGGGAAAAATAACCATTTGGAAATATGCCAGAGCCTTCTGTTCTTCTTAACACCTTAAACATTTAGAAGAATAGAAATTATGCAATGTCTGCAGCTCTTACACCACAATGGAATTAAACTAAAAATCAATAACAGAAAGATAGCTGGAAAATCCCAAAATACTTTGATATTAAACAACATATTTGTAGGTTGGGCACGGTAGGTCACACCTGTAATCCCAGCACTTTGAGAGACCCAGGCGGGCAGATTGCCTGAGCTCAGGAGTTCGAGACGAGCCTGTGGAACACAGTGAAACTCTGTCTCTACTAAAATACAAACAATTAGCCGGGCATGGTGACGTGCGGCTGTAGTCCCAGCTACTCAAGAGGCTGAGGCAGGAGAATCACTTGAATCCAGGAGGCGGAGGTTGCAGTGAGCCGAGATTGCACCACTGCACTCCAGCCTGGGCAACAGAGCAAGACTCCATCTCTCAAATAAAAAAAAAAGGCCAGGCCGGAGACTCACGCCTATAATCCCATCATTTTGAGAGGCCAAGGCAGGTGGATCACGAGGTCAAGAGATCCAGACCAGCCTAGCCAACACGGTGAAACCCCGTCTCTACTAAAAATACAAAAATTAGCTGGGCGTGGTGGCAGGTGCCTGTAATCCCAGCTGCCTGGGAGGCTGGCACAGAAGAATCACTTGAACCTGGGAGGCGGAGGTTGCAGTGAGCCAAGATCATGCCACTGCACTCCAGCCTGGGTGACAGAGCAAGACTGTCTCAAAAAAAAAAAAAACTATAAATAACACATGCATCAAAAAAGAAATCTTGAGAAATTTTTAAATGTTTTGAACTAAATTAAAAAGAAAATATAATTTATCAAAATGTGTGGGATGTAGTGAAAACAGTGCTTAGTGGAAAATTTAAGCATTTAATACATATATTAGAAAAGAAGAACTAAAATCAATTATATAAGCTTCAACCTTCAGAAACTAGACAAAGATAAGCAGATTAAATACAAAGAGAACATAAGAAAATGAAACAAAAACTGAAACAAAAATCAATAAAACTGAAAAAGGAACTCAATAGAGAAAAGCAACAAAACCAAAAGCTGGTTTTCTGGAAAAAAAAAAATCAATAAAACTGATAGGCCTCTAGCCAGGCTAACTATGAAAAAAAGAGAGAAGACACAAATTCCTAATATCAGAAATGAAAGAGGGAACACCACTATAGACTCCACGGACATTAAAAAGATAAATAAAGGGGCCGGGCGCGGTGGTTCAAGCCTGTAATACCAGCACTTTGGGAGGCCGAGACGGGCGGATCACGAGGTCAGGAGATCGAGACCATCCTGGCTAACATGGTGAAACTCCGTCTCTACTAAAAACAAAAACAAAAACAAAAACAAAAACAAAAAAATTAGCTGGGCGTGGTGGCGGGAGCCTGTAGTCCCAGCTACTTCGGAGGTTGAGGCAGGACAATGGCGTGAACCCAGGAAGCGGAGCTTGCAGTGAGCCGTGATCGTGTCACCGCACTCCAGCCTGGGCAACAGAGCAAGACTCCATCTCAAGAAAAAAAATAAAATAAAATAAAATAAATAAATAAATAAGAAAAAAACACAAAAAAATTAGCCAGGAGTGTGGTAGCATGCACCTGTAATTGCAGCTATTCAGGAGGCTGAGGCAGGAGAATAGCTAGAACCTGGGAGGCAGAGGCTGCAGTGAGCCAAGATCACACCATTGCACTCCAGCCTGGGCAACAGAGTGAGACTCAGTCTCAAAAAAAATAGATAAATAAGAGGCTGGGTGTGGTGGCTCACACTTGTAATCCCAGCACTTTGGGAGGCTGAGGCAGGGGGATCACCTGAGATCAGGAGTTCGAGACCACCCTGACCAACATGGAGAAACCCCATCTCTACTATAATCTCAAAATAAATAAATAAATAAATAAACGAATAAATAAGAAATACTATGAACAACTCTATGCCTAAAAATTTGATAACCTATATGAAATTTATCAATTCCTTGGAAGATACAATCTGCCAAAACTCACCCAAGAAAAACCATACAATCTATATAGACCTGTATCTCTTAGAGAAACTAAATCAACAATTAATAACCTTCCAAAATGAAAAGTACCAGACCCAGATGGGTTCACTGGTGAACTGTACCAAACATTTAAGGAAGAAATTCCACCAATTCTCTACATCTCTTCCAGAAAACAGAAGCAAAGGGAATACTCCCTCACTCATTCTATGAGGCCACCATTATTTTTTGTCTGTTTGTTTTTTTGTTTTTGAGACAGAGTTTCGCTCTTGTCGCCCAGGCTGGAGTGCAATGGCACGATCTCGGCTCACTGCAACCTCCGCCTCCCGGGTTCAAGTGATTCTCCTGCCTTAGCCTCCCAAGTAGCTGGGATTATAGGCATGTGCCACCACACCTGGCGAATTTTTTCTACTTTTATTAGAGACAGGGTTTCTCCATGTTGGTCAGGCTGATCTCGAACTTCTGACCTCAGGTGATCCGCCCGCCTTGGCCTCCCACAGTGCTGGGATTACAGGCGTGAGACACCACATCTGGCCTCGGCCACCATTATTCTATCAAAACCAGACAAAGATGTTACAAGAAAACCACATACCAGTATCTCTCACGAACACAGATGCAAAAACCCTCAACAAAGCAAACAAAAAAAACGCAAACACACGTTTACTGTAGTATTCTAAGTACTTTACAAAGTTGGTTCAATCCTCCCACCCACTCTGTGAGGGGGTATTATTATTTTCATCCCCATTTTACAGATGAAGAAACGGAGGCACAGAGAGATTAAGCAAGATGTCCAAGATCACACAGCTAACGAGCCGCAGACCTGCGGTCTGAACCTCAACAGTTTGGTTCAGAGTTCATGCTCATAACTGGTCCACTACGCTCTTGTAGTGCCAACATTCAGGCAGAACTGAGACCCTGGACTTTCTGACAAGGAATGCTTCCCTCCAAAATAGAAAGACGCTTTCTGATTAGAAGAATTCCAGCAGGGCCTGGCTAACTGATGTCAGGCCACGTTATGAAGAGGATCCTACATCAAAAGCTGCCCCAGCCAGACCATTTCTAAAGCTCTTGTCAACTCTGCAACTGTGAGTTTCACAGAGTGTGCAAATTTCTGAAATGTTCACATTAAAAACTGCTACAAATTTTCAAATAATGGGACTTTGTTAATAGGATGCACTATCCATCCAGACTTTTTAAACTCCACTCTAATTTTATAATCTACTTTCCTGACTCAACTGTGCATGAAACAGGCACAGACTCACCCGAATGTATGCCTTCTGAATGTTCTCTACTATAGGGAAACAGGGTTAAAGACACCCAGACCAGATCCCTCTGTTCATTCCTACCTGCCCTACTCTGAACTACCAAAGTACCACACTGACGACAGTAACAACTTCACCTGTTTCCTCTTTGCTAAAATGGGCTGACTGGGCTAAATGATTTCTCAAGCCCCTTCCATTTCTAGAATTCTAGCCATATAATTCAGGAGTTGATTTTTTTTTTTTTTGACAGAGTCTCACTTTGTCGCCCAGGCTGGAGTGCAGTGGCACGATAAGGGCTCACTGCAGCCTCAAGCTCCAGGGCTCAAATGATCCTCCCACCTCAGCATCTCAAGTAACTGGGGCCACAGGCACCCGCCACCATGCCTAGCTAATTTTTTATTTTTTGTAGAGACAAGGTCTCGCTATGTTGTCCAGGCTGATCTCAAACTCCTGGGCTCAAGCGATCCTCCTGCCTCAGCCTCCCAAAGTGCTGGGATTACAGGCATGAGCCACCACGCCCGGCTAAAAGTACTTAACATTCTAATGCAAAAATAATATACGAGCAAACAGAGCTTATTTAAGTGGGAAGGCACGCTGCCAGATTTTAAAAGCAAAGGATTCTATCATAAAAGGGTGGAAGGGATTAGATAACCTCTCAGGGGGAACTGGATTTATGGGATATAGTCTAGGCAAAAGCCAAATCATTGGTAATCAAGGACAACACCAAAATAAACCAACAAAGCGCCCAGAATAGCAGCTCTCAACCTCTCCCACCAAGGCCAGCAGCCTGGGTACATGCCCATGCACAGCTATTCCATGCGTAAAACCAGATTCTGAGAAAAGCCGAAAAGATTTTTCATAAAAACAAAGCAAACAGTAACACAAAGGTCTTCTGTCGTAGTAGTTATAAAAAGTGTTTCACGGCCGGGTGCGGTGGCTCACGCCTGCAATCCCAGCACTTTGGGAGGCCAATGTGCGTGGATCACTTGAAGTCAGGAGTTCAAGACGAACCTGGCCAACATGGTGAAATCCCGTCTCTACTAAAAAACCAAAAATTAGCTGGGCGTGGTGGCATGTGCCTGTAATCCCAGCTACTCGGGAGGCCGAGGCACAAGAAATTGCTTGAACCCAGGAGATGGAGGCTGCAGTGAGAAAGATCACGCCACTGCACTCCAGCCTGGGTGACAGAGCAAGACTCCATCTTAAAAAAAATTATTTTTTTTTTTTACAAAGTGTTTTACAGGGCCGGGCGCGGTGGCTCAAGCCTGTAATCCCAGCACTTTGGGAGGCCGAGACGGGCGGATCACGAGGTCAGGAGATCAAAACCATCCTGGCTAACACGGTGAAACCCCGTCTCTACTAAAAATACAAGAAAATTAGCCGGGCGTGGTGGCGGGCGCCTGTAGTCCCAGCTACTCGGGAGGCTGAGGCAGGAGAATGGCGTGAACCCGGGGGGGCGGAGCTTGCAGTGAGCCGAGATCGTGCAACTGCACTCCAGCCTGGGCGACAGAGCAAGACTCCATCTCAAAAAAAAAAAACAAAAACAAAAACAAAAACAAAAAACAAAGTGTTTTACAATGACATTACAAAGGCCATCTCATGAGAAAAAACAAAAGTTCTAATCTTTTTCAACTATTGAACTTTTTTGCTAAAGCCTTGACCTTTTTGTAGACCTCATGAAAATATTAATACGGTGAAAGGATACATTACCAAAGAATAAGCCCAAGTAAACCTCATTTTAATGTTTACTTATATTTTTGTACCTATTCTTGCCTTTCCCTTATTAAAAAATTGTATCCTATAATAAAATTAAAAAGGTGGCGAGGGTAATAATCCACAAGCACACAGATCCTGACTGCACATGGGAACGGGCACCATCTGTCCACCTGTGAGGGCCTCCCTGGGAGTAGCGGCAGGTGCTCTATGTTATGGGCAATTCCAGGCCTGGAGCCAGAACTCCACCCAGCTTCTCCACTCAAGAAAGCAAGGAGTGGCCGGGCACCATGGTTCACGCCAATAATCCCAGCACTTTGGGAGGCCAAGGCGGGAGGATCACTCGAGCCCAGGATTTTGAGACCAGCCTGGGCAACATAGTGAAACCCCATCTCTACAAAAAATACAAAAAATCAGGCAGGCATGTAGCCCCAGCTATTCAGGAGGCTGAAGTGAAAGGATTACCTGATTTCAGTAAGTCAAGGCTGCAGCGAGCCGAGTTTATGCCACTGCATTACAGCCTGGGCGATGGAGTGAAACCCTGTCTTTAAAAAAGAAAGGTCAGGTGCAGTGGCTCACGCCTGTAATTTCAGTACTTTGGGAGGCCGAGGCAGGGGATCACGAGGTCAGGAGTTCCAGACCAGCCTAGCTAACATAGTGAAACCCCGTCTCTACTAAAAATACAAAACTTAGCTGGGTGGGCATGGTAGTGCGCACCTGTAATCCCAGCCACTCGGGAGGCTGAGGCAGGAGAATCACTTGAACCCGGGAGGCGGAGGTTGCAGTGAGCCAAGACCGTGCCACTGTACTCCAGCCTAGGCGACAGAGTGAGACTCCATCTCAAAAAAAAAAAAAAAGAAAAGAAAAGAAAGAAAAGAAAGAAAAGCAAGCAAGCAAGCAAGGGGCAATGTAAACTATGAAGAGACATAATTCCAGGAAAAAGCTGAATTAACTCTCATTTCCTTTCTAAGTAAATCACTAGTAAGCTTTGCTTTGTTACTTCAACTATTATTTAGAAGCAAAATTACTGGTGACATGTCCCCTCCTTGTATTTTGACATCAACGACTGCCCTAGAGCAGCAGTTACCAGAGCATGATCTAAGGACTCCTGAGAGGGGGCCCCCAAAGCTCTCCATTTCCCAACTATTATCTGTGTGAAGCCGAGTTTTCTTTATCCGCTTCAAACAGATAAGACAGTGCAGAATCTAGCTGTTTTCTCTTAAGTAGGACATTAATGAGATCAGCAAAAACTTAAAATGCCAGTCTTCTTACTAAGTTGTTTCTGGTTTTTGGAAAACAGTTAATTTTCACTAAAAATATGTTATTTAGGTTGGGCACAATGGCTCACACCTGCAATCCCAGCACTTTGGGAGGCCGAGGCAAGTGGATCACCTGAGGTCAGGAGTTCAAGATCGGCCTGGCCAACACGGTGAAACCCCGTCTCTACTAAAAACATAAAAATTAAGCAGGTGTGGTGGCGCGTGCCTATAGTCCCAGCTACTCAGGAGGCTGAGACAGGAGAATTGCTTGAATCCAGGAGGCGGAGGTTGCAGCGAGCCAAGATTGTGCCACTGCACTCCAGCCTGGGTTACAGAGCAAGACTCTGTCTCAAAAAAAAAAAAAAAAAAAAAAAAAAAGTTATTTAAGTCACCATGCAATGGGCTTATCATTGCTATTTTAAATAATTTAATAATTACATTAATAGGTTCTCACTTTTCATTTCTAATAAACATCCATAGATAAAACCCACATATGGCTGGGCGCAGTGGCTCAAGCCTGTAATCTTAACACTTTGGGAGGCCAAGGCAGGTGGATCACCTGAGGTCAGGAGTTCGAGACCAGCCTGGCCAACATGGCGAAATCCTGTCTCTACTAAAAATACAAAAATTAGCTGGGCATGGAGGCGGGTGCCTATAATCCCAGCTACTCCAGAGGCTGAGGCAGGAGAATTGCTTGAACCCAGCAGGGAGGCAGTGCGGGGAGGTGCATGTTGCAGTGAGCCGAGATCACGCCACTTCACTCCAGCCTGATAAGAGCAAAACTCCCTCTCGAAAAAACAAACAAAAACACGTAACCACAAGCTCTTCAAAGTCCACGGTAATTTCTGAGCCCAGGGGTCCTGAGACCAAACAATCTGGGAACCCTAAAGGGTTAGGTTGGGTTCAATTCTACTACACACCATACCTGGTGCAGATGTCTGCTGAATGAATGTTACAAGAGAATGTTACAAAATACCCTGTAGAATATGATTGCATTTTGTTTAAAACTTTATGTAGATAAATTTTTACAAAGAAAGAAATCTATACAAATAGACACAAAATGTTGATGCTAATGATAGAGAGGCAGTATTTTAAGTCATTTTACCTTACTTTCATTCTGTTTTGGACTGTGTTTTCTCGTTCTACAGTAAGGGCGGGGGGTGGGCCTGGAGCAGCACTGCCTAAAGTGTGTTCCCCGGGACACTGGTGCCACAGGTGTCACAGAAAGAGTCCCAGATCAAGTAGTTGGTTTTACCCCCGGCTCAGCAATTCCTCTAAGTACACTCAAGACTGTGAGAAGCCCTGCAGTAACGAAACCTGTTTAACAGCGCCTCCCAAGCTTACATGACCAAGACCCCACTGACCTAACCATACCTGTCCACGTCACACACCTAGGGAGACCCATCTCTCATCCTAGATGAGTTTCAAGGGGAAGCCTGCAATTGATCACTGCATTCTTACATTAGAAGTCACTACGTGGACTATGTCACCATTATTTACAAAGGACAACTTCTAGCAGAGATAATATTAAATGATACATGATACACCCCACTGGAATATCTGGGAGTTATATCAAATACATTTTTTACACTGACTTTAGTAAAATGTCTCTATACAAAGGAGTAAATTTACTTCATATAGATTTAGGAACTTGGTAAATTCAAGTAACGATTTTAAATAGCAACACTTCAGTTAAATTCTTTGATGAAAAACACTAAGTGTGTCTGGCCCTAAGTCATTCCTCTACACAGCGTACAGCAGTGAGCATCCCCTGAAAGGCGTGGCCACCCTGCAGAGGCAGTGCCTGCAGAGGCGGCTGCTTTGCAGAGAGCCCACTGCCCCCGCTTGCGCTTGCGGCTCTCCTGCCTCTCCTCCACCTCAACACCTTCCTGCCCTCAGAGGCGGCGCCTCCTCCTGGGCATGGGGGCCCCTCCTCCCTGGGCTTCCTGACGTCCTTCTGCAGATCCCAGTGGCAGGCTACTTTCTCGATCCTTTTCTTCTCACTGGCTCAGTCACCTAGGACTCCAGGAACAAGGCTTCTGCCTCCTTCACAACCCTGCTCTGGTACCTCAGTCCCCTGGCCCCTTCATCCAAGGTGGGAGTCACGGGGCCACTGATTGTGGCTGCCGCCCCCACAGAATCCTGCGGCGCTGCCACTCCCGTGCCTCCCATCACTCCATCTGAACCAGCGCCTCACCGCTGGTTTACAGAATGACAGTGGCTTCTCTGTACCCGCCAGGGTAGTGGTTCCAGGACCCCAGTCTATACCTGAATCCACCAGGACCCCAGAGTCTATACCCGAATCCACCAGGACCCCAGAGTCTATACCCGAACCCACCAGGACCCCAGTCTATACCCGAACCCACCAGGACCCCAGAGTCTATACCCGAACCCACCAGGACCCCAGAGTCTATACCCGAACCCACCAGGACCCCAGTCTATACCCGAGCCCACCAGGACCCCAGAGTCTATACCCGAACCCACCAGGACCCCAGAGTCTATACCCGAACCCACCAGGACCCCAGAGTCTATACCTGAATCCACCAGGACCCCAGTCTATACCCGAGTCCACCAGGACCCCAGTCTATACCCGAATCCACCAGGACCCCAGTCTATACCCGAGTCCACCAGGACCCCAGTCTATACCCAAATTCACCAGGACCCCAGTCTATACCCGAGTCCACCAGGACCCCAGTCTATACCTGAACCCACATATACTGAAGTTATTGGTCCTGCAGAACCCAAGTATTCAAAGAGCCAGCGCTTCCCATATGCAGGTTTCACAGCCCGCAAATACTGTATTTTCCATTCACGTTTGGTTAAAAAAATCCACTTACAAGTGGACCCCTGCAGTTCAAAGCCCGGTTGTTCAAGGCTCAGCTGCACTGTACCGTGACAGTGGGTGAGCGTGTACGCACGTGCATGCATGCGCTGGATTTTTACTGCCAATTTGCCCAATTTCCACTTGTTATGGGTTAAGTATGTTTCTGACAGTCACTTTTGGGAGCTTTATAAGCACTATTTATAACAAGTTTCCATGGGGAAGATACAATTTGGGTTCCAACTTGAACTCCAAACAGACCAATATGAGTTACCTTTTCAAATCAGAAACGGCTTAGGTACCAGGAAACAATGTATCAAGACAAAGCTAGGTTGAGGCAGTTTGCCAGTGATTGCTAAAAGATCCCATAAGCGGAGGTGGTCAGGAATGTCAGCAAGGGGCGAGTTCAGTTTACCCAGGCCTGGGGATAGACTGAGTGGAGGAGTAACATGTGCCGAGCTCTCAGGAAAAAGACCTCAATCTGACCAGAACCAGGCATGGACTCACACTGGTTGGCCACTGCTGTGGGGCTCAGATGCCAGGGTTCCATCACTGCTCTCTGCACCCGCTTGCCCCAGCTTACCTGTCTGTACTTGGGTTTCCAAACGATAAGACAGTACAGCCAGGACTGCTCTACCCTGAGCCAAGGCTGCTGTCGCAAATCCTCATCTGGTCTCCCGCGCCACTGGGCTGAGTTTCCAGATATAACAGAAACTTCAGGAAACCCTTTTCCCTTCTCCCTCAGGCCTAAGCAACAACCAGATCCGGCCGAGGGGCCTAGGTTTGTTCTCCCTTTGCCCCTGGCTTCACTCTGTCCACCACAGTGAAAACCTCACACCCAGAAAACACCCACAGCCCAAGCTGAGGGGAAACAACGGCCCTCCAGGCTCTGCCCTGATTATCTGCCAAGACTTAGACCTCCGGCCTTATGCTGTCACTGTCCGCTGGCCCCAGACGCCTCCCAGAGAGTCCTCCCTGAGAAGACACAGGATGTGAGTGACAGCCCATCAGACACACACCGCCCAGCCTCCAGGAGCCACTCTGAAGCGCCCACGCAGACCCGGATCTTCCTTACTCGCCTGATGGTCTGTCCCCTTCCTGGGTCAGCACCCAGCCCTGAATAATTCACTCCTTCGATCTCTGCAGTCAGGCTCCTGTGCAAACCACTCTGCACCACGCATTCCTGAAGATAACATGAACGGCCTCTTAATCACCAACCCACCTGCCTCTCCTTGGTTCTCATGCTTGCATTCACTTCTCTAACATCTAAACTGGGTCGGGCAGGGTGGCTCATGCCTGTAATTCCAGCGCTTTGGGAGGTCAAGGAGGCTGGATCACTTGAGGTCAGGAGTTTGAGACTAGCCTGGTCAACACGGTAAAACCCCGTCACTACTAAAAATACAAGCAGTGGCTCACGCTTGTAATCCTAGCATTTTCGGAGGTCTGGGCAGATGGATTATGAGGTCAGGAGTTCGAGACCAACCTGGCCAACATGGCAAAACCCCGTCTCTACTAAAAATACAAAAATCAGCCGGGCATGGTGGCGGGCGCCTATAATCCCAACTACTCAGGAGGGTGAGACAGGAGAACTGTTGGAACCTAGGGGACGGAGGTTGCAGTGAACTGAGATCACACCACTGCACGTCAGCCTGAGAGAAAGAACAAAACTCTATCTCAAAAAAACTACAAAAATACAAAAATTAGCCAGGCATGATGGTGCGTGCCTGTGATCCCAGCTACTCGGGAGGCTGAGGCAGGAGAATAGCTTGAACCTGGGAGGCAGAGGCTGCAGTGAGCCGAGATCACGCCATTGCATTCCAGCCTGGCCAACAGAGTGAGACTGAGTGAGGAAGGAAGGAAGGAAAGAAGGAGGGAGGGAGGGAGGGAGGGAGGGCGGGCAGGCTGGGTACAGTGGCTCACGCCTGTAATCCCAGCACTTTGGGAGGCTGAGGCAGGTGGATCACCTAAGGTCAGGAGTTCGAGACCAGGCTGGCCAACATGGTGAAACCCCATCTCTACTAAAAATACAAAAATTAGTCAGGTGTGGGAGTGTATGCCTATAATTCCAGCTACTCGGGAGGCTGAGGCAGGAGAATTGCTTGAACTCGGGAGGCGGAAGTTGCAGTGAGCCAAGATCGTGCCACTGCACTCCAGGCTGAGCAACAGAATGATACTCCGTCTCAAAAATAAATAAGTAAATAAGTAAAGGCTGGGCACAGTGGCTCACGCCTGTAATCCCAGCACTTAGGGAGGCCAAGGCAGATAGATCACCTGAAGTCAGGAGTTCGAGACTAGGCTGGGCAACATGGTGAAACCCCAACTCTACTAAAAATACAAAAATCATCCAGGTGTGGCAGTGTACGCCTGTAATCCCAGCTACTCAGGAGGCTGAAGCAGGAGAATCTCTTGAACCTGGGAGGCGGAGATTGCAGTGAGCCAAGATTGCACCACTGCACTCCAGCCTGGGCGACAGAGTGAGACCCCATCTCAAAATTAATTAATTAATTAAATTAAAAATAAATAAATAAAAATAAAACCTAAATTGTTGTGACCACATCTATCTAGAATGCCTCATTCCACGTACCTCTGGATCCTCTTTCCTCTCTGTTCTCTGATCAATTCTCTTGCTCTTGGGACCCTCACAACAATGTATGACATACTTTACATGCAACAAGAAAAATTCAATCAACACAATCTGCTCAGACCCACTGCCATATGCATTGCTTTAAGTAGCGGTAAAAAGCCCAAACCTTCTAAGAACACTCAGAGAAAGTCTCGAAAAAGACAAGATTAATAAACTTTACCAATTGAATCTGCAAATATGTATTAACCAGTGGCATTAATGACCTCTCTAAAACATTATTTCATCCAAACAAACATTAACGTCATAGTTGTTATTAAAGTCACCAGAAGGGAGGGAAAAGGCTGTGTTATGAAACTATCCCAGTGGTACGTGCTCCAATTTAGAAGAGGCTTTAACATGTCAGATTTCATATAAAAAAGCATTTAAGCCAGTATTTATTCTCTATTCAAGGCTCTGAATGTTTAGAAGACACGTATTCGCTGCTTCCTAGCTGAACAAGAGGCGGCTCTCATACACTTGGGCATGGACTTTTTAAACCCTTGCCAAATGAAAACGTTTTCTACAGGAATCATGAGCTGATATCAATGGATATTTACAGACAGCTCAGAAGCAAGCTCTGACCTTGCCAACTTAGGGCTTTATAATCAGTCAGGATTATCAAGGTCCCCTACCGACTAGTCACAAGGCACTAGTAACTGAGGGGCTCGAAAACTCAAAACGACTGTACCCCACCTGTTACTCCCCACCCCCACTGTTCCTTTAATAATTTTAGCCCAGAGTGAGGGAGCCTAAGGAGAAAATGAAATTCAAGTCAGTTCATTTTACTATTTACTTACTAGTCTGATAAATGCTTGAAATGCATGGCAAGGAAAAAAAAAAAGATTAGGGATTATCCAAGAATTTTAATTATTTGTTATCCTTGTTACTAATTCTATAGGTAATAAGAAACTAGCATGAGTTAGTTAAAGCATTTTAAAAGTAAACATAGGGCCGGGTGCGGTGGCTCACACCTGTAATCCCAGCACTTTGGGAGGCCAAGACAGGCGGATCACGAGGTCAGGAGACCATCCTGGCTAACACGGTGAAACCCCGTCTCTACTAAAAACACAAAAAATTAGCCGGGCATGGTGGTGGGCGCCTGCAGTCCCAGCTACTCAGGAGGCTGAGGCAGGAGAATGGTGTGAACCCGGGAGACGGAGCTTGCAGTGAGCTGAGATCTGGCCACTGTACTACAGCCTGGGTGACAGAGCGAGACTCTGTCTCAAAATAAATAAACAAATAAATTAAAAATAAAAGTAAACATAAGCCAGAGTGGTAGCTCATGCCTGTAATCCCAGCACTTTGGGAGGCCAAGGTGGATGGGTCACGAGGTCAGGAGATCGAGATCATCCTGGCTAACACGGTTAAACCCCATCTCTACTAAAAATACGAAAAATTAGCTGGGTGTGGTGGTGCGTGCATGTAATCCCAGCTACTCGGGAGGCTGAAGCAGGTGAATCGCTTGAACCGGGAGGCAGAGGTTGTAGTAAGCCGAGATCCCACCATTGCACTCCAGGCTGGGCGACAGAGCGAGACTCAGTCTCAAAAAAAAAAAAAAAAAAAAAAGTAAACATAATCTACTTAACACAAGGGCTTTAATCCCACAAATCAAAAGCGACCCTAGTTTTCCATGAGCCTCTGGCTACCATTGGTTCTCACTGTCTACTGAGAAAGGAGTAGAGCCGGTCCTTTGCTGGGTGCTGGGGATGGAAAGATGACGGGGAAGCCTGCACCCTGAGGCCACGGAGAATGAAAGGCAGGCGTCTTCTCCCAAGGGGAGGGAGGAGCATCAACCACAGGTGCAGCTGCGCAGGGACACAGAGGACAAGCAGCTCTGGTGAAAATCTCAGGCCCTAGGTCCACAATTCGACTATTAATACTCTGTCATCTAAGTTTATCAATACTCAGGACCAGTTCCCTCCAGGTGCCAGGAGCCAGGCATAGAAGGGCCCCTAGGTTGGTTTAAAAACCTACTGCCAACTGGGCGCAGTGGGCTCATGCCTGTAATCCCATTACTTTAGGAGGCCGAGGCTAGCGGATCACCTGAGGTCGGGAGTCAAGACCAGCCTGACAAACATGGAGAAACCCCATCTCTACTAAAAATACTAAATTAGCCAGACCAGTGGTGATGCATGCCTGTAATTCCAGCTACTTGGGAGGCTGAGGCAGGAGAATCACTTGAACCTGGGAGCTGGAGGTTGCGGTGAGCCAAGATCATGCCATTGCATTGTAGCCTAGGCAACAAAAGTAAAACTCCACCTCAAAAAAAAAAAAAAAAAATCTATTGTCAACCAGGTGAGGTAGCTCAGCCTGTAATCCCAGTACTCTGGGAGGCTGAGGCGGGAGGATCACTTGAGGTCAGGAGTTCAGGACCAGCCTAGCGAACATGGTGAAACCCCCTCTCTACTAAAAATACAAAAATTAGCCGGGCATGGTAGCGGGTGCCTAATAATCCCAGTTACTCAGGAGGCTGAGGCATGAGAATTGCTTGAACCCAGGAGGTGGAGGTTTCAGTAAGCCAAGAATGCGCCACTGCACTCCAGCCTGGGTGACAGGGTGAGACTCTGTCTAAAAAACAAAAGAAAAACCTGTTGCCATCTTGACATTTTTTATAATTTTTGGGCCAGATGCAGTGGCTCACGCCTGTAATCCTAACACTTTGGGAAGCTGAGGCAGGTGGAGTGCCTGAGCTCAGGAGTTCGAGACCGTCTTGGGCAACATGGTGAAACCCTGTCTCTACTAAAAGTACAAAAAATTAGCCGAGCTTGCTGGTGCATGTCTGTAATCTCAGCTACTTGGGAGGCTGAGGCACCAGAATTGCTTAAACCCAGGAGGACGAGGTTATAGTGAGCTGAGATCGCACCACTGTACTCCAGCCTGGGCAACACACAGTGAGACTCTGTCTCAAAAAAAAAGAAAAAGTTTTAATAATTTTTGAACAAGGGGCCCCACACTTTATTTTGCATTGGCCCCTTGGATTATGTAGCTAGTTCTATCAATCTTCATCATTAACTACATCTGAAATATGCAAAAAAAAAAATCAGTGTGACTAGATTCTGCATTTCAGATGGAATTAATTATATTCTTTAAAAGCCACTTAATAGACAACCTTATACAAATCATTCTAAAGTTTTACATTTCTTCAGTTTAAATTTATAACATTCAGCTGTTTTGAAGTGGTCCTCAAAAGTACTATATAAGAAAAATTTTAGGCTGAGCAGGGTGGCTCATGCCTACAATCCTAGCACTCTGGGAGACTGAGGCAGGCAGATTGCTTGAGTCCAGGAGTTTGAGACCAATCTGAGCAATATGGTAAAACCCCATCTCTACAAAATAATAATAATAATAATAATAAATAAATAAATAAATTAGTCAAGCATGGTAGAGTGTGCCTGTAGTTCCAGCTACTCAGGGGGCTGAAGTGGGAAGATTGCTTGAACCTGGGAGGGCGGAGGTTGCAGTGAGCCGAGATCGTGCCACAGAACTCCAGCCTGAATAAAAATGTCTTTGCTATACTTCAAGTATGTAAACAAAGATGATATCCATTTTTACTGAGTTTTAAAATTCCCTTTGAATATAAAGACATATTTCTAAGTGTTTTCTATGTTTAAAGATTGGGTAAATGAGGAATAGTTAATTAAATAAAATCAAAGGACTAGAAAAAATAATTTACTTTTAAACAAAGCACATTTTTAGCCAGCTAGCATAACAAAAATGTAATGAATGAATGAAATGTCGGCTGGACGTGGGGGCTCACGCCTGTAATCCCAGCACTTTGAAGGGCCAAATAGGGCAGATTGCTTGAGCCCAAGTGTTCGAAACCAGCCTGGGCAACATGGCAAGACCCTGTCTCTAAAAAATTTTTAAATTAGCCAGGTGTGGTGGTGTGCACCTGTGGTCCCAGCTACTGGGGAGGCTGAGGCAGGAGAATGGCGTAAACCCGAGAGGCAGAGCTTGCAGTGAGCCGAGATTGTGCCAGCACTCCAGCCTGGGCGACAGAGTGAGACACCGTCTCAAAAAAAATAAATTAATTAAAAAATAAAAAAGAAAAAAAGGAAAGAAAAGAAAAGAAAAAGAAAAGAAATGTCACTTTCTAAAGTAGTTGCAGTTTGAGAATTGTCCTGTTTTTTCCAGTCCCTTTCATTAAGTGAAGCCCTGCTCCTGGAGGCGGGATACTGACTGTGTGTGTGACTGGGTGGGTGTCCCCCAAACACTGCACGTGCAGCCCTGTGCTAGGCTCATTCCTGAGAAATCCACAGAAATCAAGGCCCAGGCCTCAATGCTCTCGGCCTCTCTTAATGTGTGAGGTGGTAAAAACAATGAACTGTAGGCCTGGATGCCTGCAAAAATACGAAGGCGTGATAAAATTCAGTCCTAAGGAAACCTAACCAAAGGCTCAATGTTTTTAAGAAAAGGGTTGCTCTGTGAGCTAGCAAGAGCCCCGTAGCAGTAGAGTTCAAACAGAGGCTGAATGATCAACACACAGGGACATATGAGGAAACGTCTGTTTTACAGGGAAGGCTATTTAAAGTATAGAGGAAAGAACTTTCAAAGTTCCTTTCAACTCAAAGTCTAAAGTCCGGGGTAAAAATTATATGAGAGACAATGGCAAAGGAAGGAATTGGTTAGATGAAATGCCAGTTTGCACCTAGACTAGGAAAAAATTCAACTTAAAATTCTAACAAACTAGAAAACTGTGAAACGTGTATTTGATTAGGAAAATGCTCCTGTGAGTGATGACGGAGGTCAAGTGGATACAGGATGGTGCAGCCACTTTGTACAACCAGCCGGTAGTTCCTCAAAATGTTAAACACAGGCCGGGCATAGTGCTCACGCCTGTAATCCCAGCACTCTGGGAGGCCGAGGCAGGTGGATCATTTGAGGTCAGGAGTTGGAGACCAGCCTGACCAACATGGAGAAACCCCGTCTCTACTAAAAATACACAATTAGCCGGACATGGTGGCACATGCCTGTAATCCCAGCTACTCGGGAGGCTGAGGCAGGAGAATTTCTTGAATCCGGGAGACGGAGGCTGCAGTGAGCAAAGATCACATCACTGCACTCCAGCCTGGGCAACAGAGTGAGACTCCATCTCAAAAAAAAAAAATTTTTTTTAATTTAAAAAGTTAAATCTAAGACTTACCCTAAGACCCAACAATTCCACTTGGGTATATATCCAAGAGAAATGAAAACATACGTCCACACAAATTCCTGTACAAAAATGTACATAGTAGTATTTTCCAAATACAAAGTGGAAATAACCCAAATGTCCATCAATGAGTAAACGGATAAACAGAATGTGTTATATCCCTACAAGGATATATCATTTACCTGTGAAAAGAAACGAAGTCCTGATACATGCTACAACATGGATGAACCTTGAAGACATCATACTAAGCAAAAGAAGCTAGTCACAAAAGGCCACATATTATGATTCCCTTGATATGAAATGTCCAAAATAAGCAAATCCATAGACAGAAAGTAGACTCGGGGTTGCCAAGGGATGGAGGAGGAGGGATATGGAGAATGAGCGCTAACAGATATGGGGTTTCTTTTGGGGGTGATGAAAGTGTTCTGAAATTAGATAGTGGTGATGGCTGCACAACTTTGTGAATATACTAAAATCACTGAATTGTATGCCTTAAAATGTTGAATTTTATGGTATGCGAATTATATCTCAATAAAGCTGCTTTTAAAAAAAAAAGGAGTGGATGCAGAAAAAGGTGGTTTTGTTTGTTTTGTTTTGTTTTGTTTTGAGACAAAGTCTGGCTCTGTCACCCAGGCTAGAGTGCAGTGGCATGATAAAGGTGGTCTTCCTTTTATTTTGAGATGGAGTTTTGCTCTTGTTGCCCAGGCTGGAGTGCAATGGTGCAATCTCGGTTCACTGCAACCTCTGCCTCCTGGGTTCAAGCAATTCTCCTGCCTCAGTCTCCCGAGTAGCTGGAATTACAGGCATGTGCCACCATGTCCAGCTAATTGTGTATTTTTAGTAGAGACGGGGTTTCTCCATGTTGGTCAGGCTGGTGTCGAACTCCCGACCTCAGGTGATCCGCCCACCTCAGCTTCCCAAAGTGCTGGGATTACAGGCGTGAGCCACCACGCCCAGCCGGTGGTCCTCCTTTGTCCTACACAATGACTCGGAGAAAGTACAGATCAAGGTAGGCTTGAAAAGTGGCAGACTCAACAGAAGTTCTTGTCAGGGGAGAATCAGACAGAACGAAAACAGACAGCTGAAAGACGATTCTTCGGCCGCGTGCGGTAGCTCACGCCTATAATCTCAGCTCTTTGGGAGGATGAGGTGGGAGGACTGTTAGAGCCCAGGAGTTCGAGACCAGCCTGAGCAACACAGTGAGACACCATTTCTATTAATTCTTTTTAAGATGATTATTCATGTCTGACCAAAAAAGTAAAAAAGCAAAAACATGACTCTTCTTCTGATATGCCACTACATACTTCTTACTGGGGTTCCGGAATGGGAAGGAAGTTAACTTTCAGATTTTTTTTTTTTTTTTTTTTTTTTTTTGAGACGGAGTCTCGCTCTGTCGCCGGGGCTGGAGCGCAGTGGCCGGATCTCAGCTCACTGCAAGCTCCGCCTCCCGGGTTTACGCCATTCTCCTGCCTCAGCCTCCTGTGTAGCTGGGACTACAGGCGCCCGCCACCTCGCCCAGCTAGTTTTTTGTATTTTTTTAGTAGAGACGGGGTTTCACCGTGTTCGCCAGGATGGTCTCGATCTCCTGACCTCATGATCCGCCCGTCTCGGCCTCCCAAAGTGCTGGGATTACAGGCTTGAGCCACCGCGCCCGGCCCAGATTTTTTTTTTTTTTTTTTCTGAGATGGAGTTTTGCTCTTGTTGCCCAGGCTGGAGTGCAATGGCGTGATCTCGGCTCACCACAACCTCCACCTCCCAGGTTCAAGCGATTCTCCTGCCTCAGCCTCCCTAGTAGCTGGGATTACAGGCATGCACCACCACACCCGGCTAATTTTATATTTTTTAGTAGAGATGGGGTTTCTCCATGTTGGTCAGGCTGGTCCCTAACTCCCGACCTAAGGTGATCCGCCCGCCTTGGCCTCCCAAAGTGCTGGGATTACAGATGTGAGCCACCGCACCTAACCAACTTTCAGATGTTTTAAAGGTATTTAAGCTGCTTTAAACTCTGTTACTTTGAAGTACGTGAATCTCTGCCAAGAACCTTTAAAAATAAAAACTTTAGTAACAAATCTCGTGAAAATTTTTAATCTAATAATAATATCCTAAAACTAAATCAAAAAATAAGCAAAAATACACCTAAAACATAGGAGAGAAAGAACCTATTGCCGGGCGCGGTGGCTCAAGCCTGTAATCCCAGCACTTTGGGAGGCCGAGACGGGCGGATCACGAGGTCAGGAGATCGAGACCATCCTGGCTAACACGGTGAAACCCCGTCTCTACTAAAAAATACAAAAAACTAGCCGGGCGAGGTGGAGGGCGCCTGTAGTCCCAGCTACTCGGGAGGCTGAGGCAGGAGAATGGCGTAAACCTGGGAGGCGGAGCTTGCAGTGAGCTGAGATTCGGCCACTGCACTCCAGCCCGGGCGACAGAGCAAGACTCCGTCTCAAAAATAAATAAATAAATAAAAATAAAAAGAACCTATCAAATCAGACAATCAGCATTCTAGTTCCCAGGCGGTGGCAGCTCTTAGGGAAAAGATGGGTATTGTATGTCAGGCTGACACAGTGGGGAGGCTGTCACCATTTGAGGGTTCCTATATATGGCCTTTGCATAGCCTCAAAACATCACTTTTGAGGGCTTGTTAGTTTGGCTTTTTTTTTTTTTTTTTAGAGACAGAGTCTTGCTCTGTCGCCCAGGCTGGAATGCAAGTGGTGTGACCTTGGCTCACTGCAGCCTCAACCTGCCAGGTTCAATCAGTTCTCCAGCCTCAGACTCCTGAGTAGCTGGGACTACAGGCATATGCCACCATGCCCAGCTAATTTTTTTTGTATTTTTAGTAGAGATGGGGTTTCACCATGTTGCACAGGCTGGTCCTGAACTCCCGGACTCAAGCAATCCACCCATCTTGGCCTCCCAAAGCACTGGGATTACAGGTGTGAGCTACCATGCCTGGCCATTTGGTTGGTTGTTTTTAGTTTGTTTGTTTGTTTTCTTTTTTTTTTTTTTATTATACTTTAAGTTCTAGGGTACATGTGGATAACATGCAGGTTTGTTACATATGTATACCTGTGCCATGTTGGCGTGCTACACCCATCAACTCGTCAGCACCCATCAACTCGTCATTTACATCAGGTATAACTCCCAATGCAATTCCTCCCCGCCCCCCGTTTGTTTGTTTTTTGAGACTGAGTCTCACTCTGTCACCAGGCAGGAGTGCAGTGGTGCAATTTCGGCTCTCTGCAACCTCCACCTCCCAAGTTGAAGCGATTCTCTTGCTTCAGCCTCCCGAGTAGCTGGGACTACAGGTGCACGCCACCACGCCCGGCTAATTTTTGTATTTTTAGTAGAGACAGGGTTTAATCATGTTGGCCAGGATGGTCTCCATCTCTTGACCTCATGATCCACCCGCCTTGGCCTCCCAAAGTGCTGGGATTACAGGCGTGAGCCACTGTGCCAGGCCTTGGTTGTTTCTTAATGCAAAATCATAACATTGTGTAAATCATTTCCACCAATCTTGAATCTGTAGTCCTGAAACACTACTAAAATCCGTATTTTGTTGCAAATCAACATTGTAAATTTCACTTATAAAGACACATTTCTTCAAGCAACTTTTTTTTTTTTTTTTTTTTTGCGACAGAGTCTCACTCTGTCATCCAGGCTGGAGCGCAGTAGCCCGATCTCAGCTCACTGCAAGCTCCGCCTACCAGGTTCACACCATTCTCCTGACTCAGCCTCCGGAGTAGCTGGGACTACAGGCGCCCGCCATCAAGCCCGGCTAATCTTTTGTATTTTTTTTAGTAGAGATGGGGCTTCACCGTGTTAGTCAGGATGGTCTGCATCTCCTGACCTCGTGATCCACCTACCTCGGCCTCCCAAAGTGCTGGGATTCCAGGCATGAGCCACCGCGCCCAGCCCCTTCAAGCAACTCTTCATACTAAATTAAGACCCCTGAAAACACAAGTTTTAATGATCTAAGCCCTCAACCAGAATACATAAGAAATAGACTCTTGGTGGTTTTTTAGGATAATCAGATCTCTATTTTGTTTCAACTCTTATAAATGAAAACTCTATCCAAAAAAAATATTAAAAAACATATTTTCCTGTCTCAAAGCAATAATAAAAATAACTCAGCACTTTTTTTCCTTTGTTCTAAAATTTTAACGTATCTCAGCTTCCTCATTTTAAACACTTAGACTTGGTTTAATAAGCTTCACTAAGTCTTGCAGCTAGTTCTATGAAATTATAGCATTTTCTAGTTTCAGTGTAATAATTATATTTTATATCCCACAAAAATTTCATTTATTGGTCATATTCTTCATAACTAAAACTGAAATACTAGTTGCTGTTTTTGGCTTAAATATCAAATACTGGCACATATAATGTATGGTATCACCTCCTAAACCTTCCTTTTGAAAAATAATTCCTATAAAACTGCTTGGTTTTATGCTTTTTCTCCCAAAAGAAATATCCAGCCAAAGGATGAATTCCAGCTAACTGAAGGTTCCAGTTAACCGAGTTAATGTTCTAAAATTGGAATATATTCAAAATTGTTCATATTTTATTATTTCTTCAGCAGTTATAGGTCTCCTTTGAGAAATAAATGTTATTTACTTTCATTCAGTATTAACAATGTTAGACTATGGGTAATACTGAGGTCTATATTCGAATGACTTTTTTCCACATCATTACTTATGAAAAACGAGGTAACAAATTAAGAAACCATCTTCCCAAAAAAGCTGAAAATTACAGTATTTTTTTAAAGGGACTGACAGGTGTAGCCACAGAGCTACAGCCTTCGAAGGCCAAGACAGAGTGTCATGATCTAATATCCCCAATACTGCAACCAACAGAATGGATCCTTGAACTTTTTTTTTTTTTTTTTGGTATTTTTGTAGTGACAAGGTTTCACCATGTTGCCCAGGCTAGTCTCAAACTCCTGCACTCAAGTAATCTGCCTGCCTAGTCCTCCCAAAGTGCTGGAATTACAGGTATGAGCCACTGAGGCTGGCGCCATGATCCTTGAAAATTTACCCACTAATGAATTCCCACATCCACACTGCAGAAATTAAGTTTGGGCCAGGAGCAGTGGCTCACAACTGTAATCTCAGCACTGTGGGAGGCACAGGCAGGTGGCTCACTTCAGGTCAGGAGTTCAGACCAGCGTGGCCAACATGGTGAAACCCTGTCTCTACTAAAAATACAAAAATGAGCCCAGTGAGATGGCATATGCCTGTAGTCCCAGCTCCTGGGGAGGCTGAGGCAGGAGAATCTCTTGAACCTGGGAGGCAGAGGTTGCAGTGAGACAAGATCTCCCCACTGCACTCCAGCCTGGGTGACAGAATGAGACTCTGTCTCAAAAAAAAAAAAAGAATTTAAGTTTACTTTACACTATGTAATTTTTTTCACTATGTAGCATTTATCTGTGAAGTGAAAATTAGGATGCAAAGCTACTACGCTGTCTAAACTGAAATGCTGTTATCCATCTACCCATTCATTCATTCAATCACACAATACTGGCATGCCTCCGGTGTGCTGGTGACGGGAAACATATGCAAAGCAGACACCCTTCCATCTTGGGGCATATGTTCTACAGAGGGGAAACAGACGGTAAACAACTCAATAAGTAAGCAACAAGGCATGTTAGAATGGGCTAAGTGCTATGGAAAAAAGAAAAAGTGTTGCAGGGAAACAGGATTTAGGGGTTCAGGAAGAGAAATGATTTCAAATAGGATGGTGAGAAGAGGCCTCACTAAGTCTGTGTGCAAATGGAAAAATAACCGTGATTTTTATTTATTATGTGGCTTCGAAATGCATTACACGGTTGCGTTTTTTAAATATTCATATAAGCTTTCTATTTTCTCTGCTTCACTGTTCTATTTCCTGATCTCCATGAAGAAGGCAGGTAGCCGACGGACATGACCGTCCAGGGCACGCCAAAGATATTTCTTCTAATATTTTGGCTTACTTACTTTGTTTTTAAGACTGGAGTCTTGCTTTGTCACCCAGGCTGGAGTGCAGTGGCGCAATCTCGGCTCACTGCAACCTCCGCCTCCTGGGTTCAAGCAATTCTCCTGCCTCAGCCTCCCAAGTAGCTGGGATTACAGGCACCCACCAGCACACCCAGCTAATTTTTATATTTTTAGTAGAGACGGGGTGTCACCATGTTGACCAGGCTGGTCTCGAACTCCGGGCCTCAGGTGATCTGCCAGCCTCAGCCTCCCAAAGTGCTGGGATTACAGGCACGAGCCACTGCGCCCAGCTCTACTCAACATTTCTTGAGAACTACAGCTATAATTAAAATAAAATTTGAGGGTCTCTACAAAACTAATAGTTCAAGATGCAATTTATACTAGAAAATTTATCATTTTCTCCAGCAGTCTCTACGTAATCTAACATTAACGATTACTAAAGGTAGCTACAGCATGAACAGGAGTTCATGTCGTACTGCCTTACGGCAGTAAAAACTTCAGATATGAGTTGAAATGATCTCTTAAAATGAGCCCACAGAGTGTCTCCAAACTGTAAATTTACATATGAAATTCACTTGTAATATTTCAAAATGAAATTGTTATTAGCATTTTGTGTAATAATTCCAAGACATTTTCTAACTCGCAACCTGAAAAAAAAAACAATGCGACCAAATAACTGATGTGTAAAATGTCTTTATTCTGAAGACTAAGAATCTTGAACTACTGTCTAACGGCACCAAGAAAACTTTAGAGAAAGCAAATCACAAATGACTCAACTAGTCAACACATCTTTCACACCACATTTCTGTAGGTCTCGGGTAATGAAGATATTCAAAGTTGAAATGTATGCTGTTTAAGTAACCAAGGCAATTAAATAATGACTAACAAATGTAGGTGCTATTTAAGAAAGCACCAATTTTAACAAGAAATGGTATCACTGACTAAACTAAATATACTTAAACTGTTCCCAAAATACCCAATCCAAGCACATATTTTTAAAATGTGTGGGTTTTCCCCAAGAAAAGCAAAACTTTGACATTTCTCTTGGATATATTAGAGTTTCAGACCTCCAACCCACATCTGGAAAGAACATTTCAAACTTAGTTTGATGTTACTTTTAAAAATCAAATGGCCAGCAATGAGATACTTAGTGACTAAGATCTGAATTTGACAGAGTCAACAGAATGTCAGAAATGAAATAAAAGAAGTATTCAAAGTTTATCATCCTCGATGTTTAGAAAGGAACATGGAACAAAAGATGCATTTGCCGCCTCTGCCCTTTAATTTTGTGAACACCATACTTCTCTCCTTATGTCACGCCAGGGAAGGGAAAATAAGAATTTTTTTAAAGCTGGCTAAATTCAAATATGACCATTTCATCTGGATTTCTATCAATCCTCCTCCCCAAAATTTCTTTTGATTAAAAAAAAAAAAATCAGAACAACAGATTTAAGCCTACAGTAGATTCTACAGACTACACCTAGATTACTTCGCTCTAAGGCCAAGGAAAATGTTTACGATTTCAAGATCCACTCAGAAGCAAATACTGTATCTGCAATGCGTAAGCTTTTCGTTGGCAAGACCAGTCAATATCAGAGAACACGCAAGGTTTAAAAGGTTAAGTGGATGAAGGTTAAAAGCTAATAATAAATTAGCCAAGAAATATTACTTCCCACCGAGCCATAAAATAATTTCGGTCCTACAATCCTAAAGAACCAGAGGGATTTCTCGTTTTTGTAGAGGGTATCTAAGCCTCCACGGTCTAAATGACCGTCAGAAAAACTGCACCAAGGCACCAGGGGTAGCAGAGACGGAGATTTCTAACACTGGGTGAGCCCGCGGTCGCAAATCTCATCGCGATTTCACCTTTGGGTGAAAAGGTGGGAGGGAAGTACGAAGTTTCAGCCTCGGCTCCACTGGAAACAGACAACGTCTGAAGGACCCTGGGAGGAGGCGGAAAGGGGCGAAGTCGTGGTGTCCGCGGTGCAGCAACAGAGAATGGGGATCTTGGAAACGGGATGCGGAGGAGTGGGCTCTTATGTAAGCACACACCAAAACTGTGCGTGCACCCCTCGCCTGATGCACCTCTGAGCACACGTACACACAGCATCTCACCCAGGGGTGCAGCCCCAGCCTGCGTGCGCCGCTGAGCAGGGCGGACTGACCCTTCGGCCCGTCTGCTCGTCCCCCCAAATCAGCGCAGCCACCACCCCGGGCTGCAGTGGGGGCGGCCCAGGCCCAGGTGCCCCGCCCGGGACCGAGCCTGGCTTCCCCGGGAAGCCCGCAGCGCGCGCCCGCAGTCTCCTGCGCCCCGGCTCCGCGAGCCCGACCCCCAAGCCGAACCCCACGCCCCGACCCGGCTCCCTGCGCTCGGACCCGACTCCCCGCATCCCGGCTCGAATCCCGGCATCCGGCCCTACTCCCGCACCGGGACCCTAATCCCCGCACCGGGACCCTAATCCCCACACCGGGACCCGCACCAACCCAGCGGCCCGGCCCGGCCCTGGGGCTTACCTCGCGCGGCCCAGACCCCGCCGCCGCACAGCAGCCCGGCCAGCAACAGCCGGGCGGCCGGGGCCAGCGCGGGCGCGGGGCGGCGCAGCATCGCCAGCCCGGGGCGGGAGCGGCAGGGAGGCGCGCGGGACGCCGAGCGGAGCTCTCGGAGCTCTCGGGGCTCTAGGGCCCGGGGCCGGCTGCTCCGCGGCGCGGCGAGCTCCGGGGATCCAAGGAGGAGCCGCCGCCGCCGCCGCCGTGACGCTGGGCCGCGCGCTCAGGACGCGGCGCCCTCCCCGCCTCGGAGCAGCGCCTTGCTGGAGGCAGCGGCAGCAACTAAGATGGCGGCGACGCTCTCTCTCGGGTCCGGCGACGGTACCCGGCCGGGGGCGGGGTGGCGGCGGGAGGGGCGGGGATGGGGAGCGACGCGAGGCGCGCGCGCGGCGGACCCGGGGAGCGCGCGGGCCCGGGAGGGAAGGGGCGGGGAGGTGAGGGAGCGCGCGCGGCGGACCCGGGAGAGGGCGCGCCTCCGAGCCCGTCGGCCCCGCCTGGAGCGCGCGCCCGCGGGGACGCGCCTGGGGTGGGTTCCAAGCGGCCGGGAGGGGCCCGGGGGGACTGTATCCCTTTCCGCGGCCGCAGCTAGAGAGCCTCAACTCCGCGTCCCCACGCGCGCTCCCGGACTCCTAAGGCCGGGCGAGCGGTACCCGGGGACCCGCGCCTCCTTCTCCACCCCGAGGACTCATCCTTCCCACCCGCTCCGCCGAGGAGCGCAGACCCCGGCGGGGGAGTGCGGCCCAGGACCCTTGTCACTTAGGGCAGGTCGCGTCGCCTCCCAGAACCTCGGGGTCCTCGTCTCCCCGGTGGAGGTGATGAGAGGAATCATGGAAGGGGGTCCAGGAGACTAGGTCAGCGAAACGCGCCTGGTAAACAGTCAAGGGCCGCACAGCACTACCCGCACCGGCTCCCGCCCCGGGACTTGCCCCCAGGGAGTCTGTCCTGAATTGACTGAAGGAATCTATTTGAGACTTTCTAAAGGCGGCTGGTGTGCGCGCTCTTTCTCAGTGACACAGTGCGATGCTGGTTCTTAGAAAAGCGGAGGTCCGAGTGGATAGAGAGGACAGAGGAGTCCTCCCCCTCTACCGTGGATCCCTACAGGGATCTTGGGGTCCTCCCACTTTCCCAGCGTCCTGCGGCCCCCTCCTCCTCTCCTCTGGACCCCTGGCACCCCCCACAGTGGAGGAAAGGCCTGGAACAGCTGTGGATGGGCGTGTGTGCAGGCACCGTACCCTATGAGACACTATTGGCTCCATTTTGCAGATAAGGAAACTAAGTCAGAAAGGTGAAATGATTCCCCCGTTGGGACAACTATTGTAAAAAGAATCAGCCCTCAAGGACAGGGTGTTCGCATTAGAGGGACACCAACAGCAAAAAGTTGAACACTAAAATGTTCATTTTTCGAGACTGCTAGAAGAGCTATCCATGAATGTCATTGCTCCAGGTGGGGGTGGAGGAGGCTGGGCAGCACTGGAGGTTGGGTGGAGACTGGTTTGTGGGGCGCAGAGGACTTATTTAGGAGAGTAGTGGGCAAAGAGCCCAAAAACATAGATTGAGGCCAGATTGGGGGAATGGACTTGATCCTACAGTCAACAGGAAGACCTGGAACGGCTGGGAACAGCGGTGTGATGTGACCTGGGGAAGGCTTCAAAAGCAATCTAGAATCCAGCTCCCTGCACCTTGTTCCCTGTAAGCGTCCTGCACCAAAGCCTAAAGATTCCATCTTGCTAATGTCTCTCCTTCCTTCCCTTGCTCCCCCTCCCCTAGGTTGAGGAAGACCAGACTCCCCTTGGTTGGACCCTTCCCAAAGCACCTGCCTGGCCCGGCAGGCTCCAAGCCACACCCACCACTCCTTCCAGCCAAGGCTTTGAGTCATCCTCTCCCCTGGTGACGGATGTTGCCATTGCTTCTGCCCCTTCTGGAGTTATAAACTCAGTGAGTGCCTCCCTGCTGCCACCTCATCAGGTCCAGACATCTCTGCCGGGCTTCCCATCCTCCACCCAGCTGACCTCAGGGCATGCTGTCTGCCACTGTCTCCTCTTATTCACTCCCCTCCCAGGGTCAGCATCACATTTCCTCCTCCACCCATACCCCGAGCCTTAGGTCCTTACAAGGAGCTTCTGGGCTGTCTCCTTCAGGAAGTCCTCATGCCAGCCCTCTCTCCCCAGCCCCCAGCTGCTCTAACCAAACAGTTCAGCTTTATAATCTGCTGCCTGTGCTGTCGACTGACTAATCCATCAGTGTCCTTTTCTCCTCCCCACTGTATTCTAGTGGGAAGGACCCAGATGGTCTAGTCAGACAGGACTGGACTTCGGTGCTGGCCTCTGCGACTGCAAACAACCTTGGACAGGTTATGGAACTTTCAGAATCTCTTTCCTCACCTGTGAAATGGAACAATCTCTACTTCTTAGAGTTGTGAGAATTAAATGAAATTATGCCACATAGATCTAGAAATACCAGGCTCTATGTGGCAAATAAATGAAAGTGCCACATAGATCCTGGTATTTCTAGATACAGGAGTTTCTTTTTCCCCTCAAGAAGAAGACTTCTGTGCTTCTAGTATACCAGCGAACACAGTAGGTACTCAATAAATAGTGATGAACTCAATGAATTGCTGAGTTAGGTTTTATTATTATGGAGATCACATTTCAGAGGGTGAAAAAAAAAATGTACCCTGTAGATTTCCAGGGACCTTCGAGATTTGCAAAACATAAAATTGGAAAGGTTTAATCTCAGCACTATGTTTGCAGTCCATAGGCTGATGATGCCAAGAGGGGAAATTTAATGTGTTCAGTTCTATTAAAAACACAAACAAAAGCTCTTCAGTGTCTGGAATCCTGATCCCTTTATCTTCTCACCCTTACTGTCCCTTAAAGAAACAAAGAGATAGATCAAAAAGATCCAGCGTCAGATGGGGCAGACAGACGGCTTGGTGAGCTCAGTGCAACCTGCACCTGCTGGGATTTCGCCCACATGAGAGTGAGTCCGGCCACAAGGCTCAGCTTGAAAGTCTCGGAAATGGGGGAACCAGTAAACTCGGTTTCTGCTCTGCCTGACAATAGCCTCAGCCACATTGGCACATTTCAAAGGTTTCCCGCATGATGGATTAGTTAATCCTCCAAATGGCCCTGAGATGGGGATCGATTCAGGCTTATGCTATGGTTAGCTGGGAGAGGGGCCTTGCCTGAGCTGAGCCAGCCACTGACAAAGCGGCAGCATCAGGGTCCCTGGAGCCATGGGGAATGAGGCATCACCCAGGCCGGTCCTGAGCTGGGAACATAGACTTGAGGATAAGGAGATGGCTTTGTTAGCTGGTGGAGGAAGATCTGTACTTTTGAATGTATAGTGAATCTATCTGAGACAGTAGATGAAGCGAACACAGGAAAATTTTCCAAGATGCTGCACCTTCTGAGATGACTGTTGCTGATACCATATCACGATAATAACATATCATCTGTGCTTCCAGCAATCCTTTACAGAGGTACTTTTGGCCAGGCACAGTGGCTCATGCCTATAATCCCAGCACTTTGGGAGGCTGAGGTGGGCAGACTATTTGAGGCCAGGAGTTTGAGACCAGCCTCGACAACATGGCAAAACTGTCTCTACTAAAAATACAAAAATCAGCCAGGCGTTGTGGCGGGCACCTGTAATCCCAGCTACTTGGGAGGCTGAGGCAGGAGAATCACTTGAACCTGGGAGGCAGAAGTTGCAGTGAGCCAAGATGGTGCCACTGCACTGAAGCCTGGGTGACAGAGCAAGACTCCACTCAAAAAACAAAAAAAGATACTTGTATTGTTCCTATTTTACAGATGAGGAAAATATCAAATTTGCTCAAGAGTACATTGCTAGAAAGTTGGACCCCCGAGATTCAATTTCATGTCCATCTGAACCCAAAACAGAGCCTTAGCCTCAGTGTGAAATTACCCCCACAGATACCAAAATAACCCCTGCACAGGATACCACAGCTTGGAGCCAGCCTGCTCCCCAACACTGAGAAGGTGGGGCTTCAAGCAAGCCCTGGCTTTGCCACCTCCAACTGTTGAGGCCAATCTCAAGCCTGAAGTTCCTCACGGAGGACATGAGTTCCCAGGCCCGGAGTTGCAGTGAGGATGAAATGAGATCGCATGCGGGAAATCTCTTAGCCAGCAATGTGGCCATGCGGAGCCGCAGAGTCATTCTCAGGCGGGCGTGTTATTACTGTTTTGCACAGTGTGGGCTTGGCGGGTGTTTGTGGAGCGGAGCCGGAGGCAGATAAGCAGTTACTATGGCTGCTTTCCTAATAATGTGCTCGGGAACAAACCCACTGAAGGCAGCAGCAGGAGAAGGTTATGAGAATCTTGATGAAAGCAACTGAGTAGAAACTCCTGGAAGTTCTTTTTTTTTTTTTTTTTTTTTTTTTTTTTTGAGACGGGGTCTCGCTCTGTCGCCCAGGCTGGAGTGCAGTGGCGTGATCTCCACTCACTGCAAGCTCCGCCTCCCGGGTTCACACCATTCTCCTGCCTCAGCCTCCTGAGTAGCTGGGACTACAGGCGCGTGCCACCACGCCCGGCTAATTTTTGTATTTTTTTACTAGAGACGGGGTTTCACCGTGTTATCCAGGATGGTCTTAATATCCTGACCCCGTGATCCGGCCGCCTCGGCCTCCCGAAGTGCTGGGATTACAGGCGTGAGCCACCGCTCCCGGCCAACTCCTGAAAGTTCTTTACTGAAAGAATCACAGCACCCAGAACCACCACCAGGGTCCACCCCAGAAAGTACAAGGTGTGGCCCCATCTCTGTGTTCTCGTGTCCTGGCCAGGTCATTTCGTTGCTGTTAAAAGGGATAATTAACAAGAAGGAAAATGATGCTGTGCTTAGGAGCAAAGACTCTGGTTGGACAGAATGGTACAAACCCATTTCTGTCCACTTCCTTCCTTTTGGTAAAATTTCAATGTGATTTTGCTTTGTAGTATATTAAATATTGGGCTGGGCGCTGTGGCTCACACCTGTAATCCCAGCACTTTGGGGGGCCAAGGCAGGCAGATCATTTGAGGTCTGGAGTTTGAGACCAGCCTGGCCAACATTGCAAAACCTGGTTTCTACTAAAAATACAAAAAAAAACAAAAAAAAGGCTGAAGCTGGCAGATCACTTGAGATCAGGAGTTTGAGACCAGGATAGCCAACTTGGCAAAACCCTAAGTTTAGTCTCTACTAAAAATACAAAAATTAGCCGGGCATGGTGGCGTGTACCTGTAGTCCCAACTACTACTCGGGATGCTGAGGCAGGAGAATCACTTGAACCCTGGGAGGCAGAGGTTGCAGTGAGCTGAGATCTCACCACTGCGTTCCATCCTGGGCGACACAGCGAGACTCTGTCTCAAAAAAAAAAAAAAAAAAAAAAAAAAATTAGCCCAGCAGGTGCCTGTAATCCCAGCTACTAGGGAGACTAAGGCAGGAGAATCGCTGGAACCCGGGAGGCAGAGGCTGCAGTGAGCCAACTACACTCCAGCCTGGGTGACAGAGTTAGACTCTGTCTAAAAAAAAAAAAAAAATTTCCATGGCTCCAAAGTCATATCTAGAAAGCAGGGTGTTCAGAGAAGCCTAGATCTATTCCTGTTTCCTCCTCCCTATCTCCTCCTTCTTTTATAGGTTACCATTTCTTCTATTTTTAGTTTATCTTTCCATTGTGTGTTTTTTTTTCTTTAGAATAAGCAAATAGTTGTATATATGTCTTTCCCTTTTCTTAGCTACAAGGCAGCAAATCATACCTGCTACTCTGTATCTTGCCTTTTTTACTTCATAAAACACCCTGGAGATCACTCCATTAAAGTACGCAGTACATACAGTCTTCTTTTTTTCTTTTCTTTTCTTTTTTTTGAGATGGAGTCTTGCTCTGTCACCCAGGCTGGAGCACAGTGGCACAATCTCGGCTCACTGCAAGCTCTGCCTCCTGGGTTCACGCCATTATCCTACCTCAGCCTCTAGAGTAGCTGGGACTATAGGCATCCGCCACCACGCCCGGCTAATTTTTTTTTTTTTTTTTTTTTTTTTTTTTGTATTTTTAGTAGAGATGGGGTTTCACTGTGTTAGCCAGGATGGTCTCAATATCCTGACCTCATGATCTGCCCATCTCCACCTCCCAAAGTGCTGGATTACAGGCGTGAGCCACCGCGCCCAGCCTTTTTTTTTTTTTTTTTTTTTTTTTTGAGACGGAGTCTTGCTCTGTCGCCCATTCTGGAGTGCAGTGGCGCAATCTCAGCTCACTGCAAGCTCCGCCTCCTGGGTTCACGCCATTCTCCTGCCTCAGCCTCCCGAGTAGCTGAGACTACAGGCGCCCGCCACCACGCCCGGCTAATTTTTTTGTATTTTTAGTAGAGACGCGGTTTCACCGTGTTAGCCAGGATGGTCTCGATCTCATGACCTAGTGATCCAGCTGTCTCGGCCTCCCAAAGTGCTGGGATTACAGGCCTGAGCCACTGCGCCCAGCCCTTTTTTTTTTTTTTTTTTTTTTTTTTTTTTAGAAATAGGGCCTTGTTCCATCACCCAGGCTAGAGTACAATGGTGATCATTGATCATAGCTCGCTGCAGCCTCGAACTCCTGGGTTCAAGCAATCCTCCTACCTCAGCCTCCCAACTCACTGGGACTTCAGGTGTGCAACCCCCACACCCGGCTCAGCATTTGTTTTCCTAGCTTCGTAGTGCTGTCCCACGTGGATTTACCAGTTATTTAATCAGTCCCCCTTATTGAGGAATATTTTTCCCGTTGATGGGTCGTTTCTAATCTTTTGTTTTTACAGAATGCTGCAGTGAAGCCTTTTTGTACCTTTTGCCATCTGTGCCTCTTTCTGCCTGTGTGACCTTGGGCAAGGCCCTTCACCTCTGCAATCTTAGCATCTCCATCTGTAAAACAGAGACAAGCCCTCCCCATTGGGTGGTTGCGAGGAAGAGATGAGGTGATGTGCACAAAGCAGAGCACAGGGCCGATTCCTAGAAGCGTTAACCACCATCTGCTATTACCAGTACCCATTATTGTTCATGGCTAGGAGCCTTAAGCTACTCTGGCAGTGGCAGCAACCCTAACTTAAGAAGGGGCACTTCAGGCCGGGCAAGGTGGCTCATGCCTGTAATCCCAGCACTTTGGGAGGCCAAGGCGGGTAGATCATGAGGTCAGGAGATCGAGACCTTCCTGGCCAACATGGTGAAACCCCATCTCTACTAAAAATACAAAAATTAGCTGGGCGTGGTGGCGCACGCCTGTAATCCCAGCTACTCAGGAGGCTGAGGCAGGAGAATCGCTCGAACCAGGGAGATGGAGGTTGCAGTGAGCCAAGACTGCACCACTGCACTCCAGCCTGGTGACAGAGCAAGACTCTGTCAAAAGAAGAAGAAGAAGAGGAGGAGGAGGAGGAGGGAGGAGGAGGAGGAGGAGGAGGAGGGAGGAGGAGGAGGGGGGGAGGAGGAGGAGGAGGAAGAGGAGGCACTTCTGTGGTCTCCAGGAAGTCAGGATATACTTTTTTTTTTTTTTAAGACGAGGTTTTGCCCAGGCTGGAGTGCAGTGGTGTGATCTTGGCTAACTGCAACCTCCACCTCCTGGGCTCAAGTGATTCTCCTGCCTCAGCCTCCCGACTAGCTGGGATTACAGGCATGCGCCATCACGCCCAGCTAATTTTTGTATTTTTAGTAGAGTTGGGGTTTCTCCATGTTGGTCATGCTGGTCTCGAACTCCCAACCTCAGGTGATCTGCCCACCTTGGCCTCCCAGAGTTCTGGGATTACAGGTATGAGCCACCGCACCAAGCCTATTTCAGACTCTTTCTAATGCTCTCTATGGCTCTCCATTTGCAAAGGAAGAACTAAGAGCATTCCCAAGCATGAAGCATCAGCTATTGCTGGCTGGTGAATTTCCAGAGAAAGAAAGCCTCACCTTCCCCAGAGGCCAGGCAGCTCATGTCTGCACCCCCAAAGGTGGGACGAGGATCGGGGTTTTGTGCTCATGCTCCCTCCCACTGCAAAACCAAAGGCAACACACAGCATGTTCCCCTTCCCTCTGTGGATGGGCAGCCGGGGGAGGTCCCTTGTGTGTGTGTGTGGTGGTGGGGAGGCGGCGGCTATTTTATTCTGCAGCACGAATTATACACCCCAACGCACTATGCAGCACACACAACATGTAGGCAAACGTGATCCCTACCCTCTGGGAATACACAAGCCAAACACGACGTGCCTGTCCACACATAGTACCCCAGTGCCAAGGGACTGGGCTGGGTTTGCAGGGAGGAGCAAGAGAGGAGGGAAACGGGGGCAGAAGGGTCATGGCTTCCCCTACATTGCAGAGGAAATGGCACAGAGGAAACAGCACCAAGCTTACAGTCAGGAGACCCGGGTTCTATCCATAGCTCTGTCATATATGTTGGAACTGGGGGAGGCTGTTGGGTATGGTGGTTTTAAAAAAAAAAAGGCCGGGTGCAGTGGCTCACACCTATAATCCTAGCACTTTGGGAGGCCGAGGCGGGCAGATCACGAGGTCAGGAGATCGAGACCATCCTGACTAACACAGTGAAACCCCGTCTCTACTACAACAAACAAACAAACAAAAAATAGCCAGGCATGGTGGCAGGCTCCTGTAGTCCCAGCTACTCAGGCTAAGGCAGGAGAATGGCGTGAACCCGGGAGGTGGAGGTTGCAGTGAGCCAAGATCATGCCACTGTACTCCAGCCTGGGTGACAGAGTGAGACTCCATCTAAAAAAAATAAATAAGTAAAGAAAGAAAAAAAAAAAGAAAGAAAAATCTAGGCTGGGTGCAGTGGCTTACGCCTATAATCCAGCACTTTGGGAGGCCAAGGTGGACAGATCACCTGATGTTGGGGGATCGAGACCATCCTGAACAACATGGAGAAATCCCACCTCTACTAAAAATACAAAAATTAGCTGGGCGTGGTGACACATGCCTGTAATCCCAGCTACTCAGGAGGTTGAGGCAGGAGAATCGCTTGAATCTGGGAGGTGGAGGTTGCAGTGAGCCAAGATCATGCCACTACACTCCAGCCTGGGCAACAGAGCAAGACTCCATCTCCGGGGGGAAAAAAAAAGAAATCTAAGGAGAAGCTGGGCACGGTGGCCACGCCTGTAATCCCAGCACTTTGGGAGGCTGAGGCAGGTGGATCACCTGAGGTCAGGAGTTTGAGAGCAGCCTGGTGAACCATGGCCAATATGGTGAAACCCTATCTCTACTAAAAATTCAAAAATTAGCCGGAGCAGTGGCGGGCACCTGTAATCCCAGCTACTTGGGAGGCTGAGGCAGGAGAATGGTTTGAACCTAGGAGGCAGAGGTTGCAGTGAGCTGAGATCACGTCACTGCACTCCAGCCTGGGTGACAGTGGGAGACTCCGTCTCAGAAAAAAGAAAGAAAGAAAGAAAGAAAGAAAGAAAGAAAGAAAGAAAGAAAGAAAGAAAGAAAGAAAGAAAGAAAGAAAGAAAGAAAGAAAGAAAGAAAAGTCTGAGGAGATGATGACGCTATCATAACTACTTTCATGTAGGATGTCAGCATTTGCATTTTTAAGTATACTCCCTTTTTCAAAGAGCATCTATATGTATTTGGGTCTAATAGGAATCTCCTGGATAGAGGTTCTTATCATTCCCCTTTAACTGGTGGGAAGCAGGAGTTTAGAGGGGTTGAGTGGCTTGTCAAGACCATTCAACTGACCAGGCACAGTGGCTCATACCAGTAATCTCAACTCTTTGATGAGGCTGAGATGGGAGGATAGCTTGAGGCCAGAAGTTCGAGACCAGCCTGGGCAATATAGTGAAACCTCATTTGTACCAACAAACAAACAAACAAAAAAGTTAGTTGGGCATGGTAGCAGGTGCCTGAGTCCCAGCTGCTCAGGAGGCTGAGGCAGGAGGATCACTTGAGCCCAGGAGTTCGAGGCTGCAGTGAGCTATGATGGCACCACTGCACTCCAGCCTAGGTGATAAAGCAAGACCCTGTGTCTGAAAAAAGAGCTTCCAGCTTAGAAGTACCAGAGCCAGGCCTCAGATGAGGCTTTTCTGGCTTTTTGGTGCTTTTTCCTTGACCTTGAAACTCCCTAGGCCAGAAAACTTCAGTAAAAATCAGAGTCAGACTTCAGGACGTCTAGTCCTCTCCAGCCTCCCGCTCATGTAGTTGTTTGCGGACACAGCTCTTTTTCCTCCTTCCTCTTCTGGGTAACGGATTAACACCCATCCCACCCCAAGAGATCTAGAAATACAAATACAGCCCACACATTGTTCTGTGGGCTAACCCTCCAGGAAACAATCTACATTCATTTTCTGATTTCATGCTGGTGGCAATCCCATGCAATCAATACAATTATTATTATGTTTTGTTTTGTTTTGTTTTGTTTTGTTTTGTTTTTTTTGAGACGGAGTCTCACGCTGTTGCCCAGGCTGGAGTGCAGTGGCGCGATCTCGGCTCACTGCAAGCTCCGCCTCCTGGGTTCACGCCATTCTCCTGCCTCAGCCTCCGGAGTAGCTAGGACTACAGGCGCCCGCCACCGCGCCCGGCTAACTTTTTGTATTTTTAGTAGAGACGGGGTTTCACTGTGGTCTCGATCTCCTGACCTTGTGATCCGCCCGCCTCGGCCTCCCAAAGTGCTGGGATTACAGGCTTGAGCCACCGCGCCCGGCCTTTGTTTTGTTTTGAGACGGAGTCTCGCTCTGTCGCCCAGGCTGGAGTGCAGTGGCCGGATCTCAGCTCACTGCAAGCTCCGCCTCCCAGGTTCACGCCATTCTCCTGCCTCAGCCTCCCGAGCAGCTGGGACTACAGGCGCCCACCACCTCGCCCGGCTAGTTTTTTTGTATTTTTTAGTAGAGACGGGGTTTCACCGGGTTAGCAAGGATGGTCTCGATCTCCTGACCTCGTGATCCGCCTGTCTCGGCCTCCCAAAGTGCTGGGATTACAGGCTTGAGCCACCGCACCCGGCCAATTATTATTATTATTAATTATTTTTGAGATGGAGTCTCGCTCTTGTCACCCAGGCTGGAGTGCAGTGGCGTAATTTTGGCTCACTGCAACCTCTGCCTCCCAGGCTCAAGTGATTCTCCTGCTTCAGCCTCCCTAGTAGCTGGGATTACAGGCACCCTCCACCACACCCAGCTAATTTTTGTCTTTTTAGTAGAGATGGGGTTTCACCATGTTGGCCAAGCTGGTCTTGAACTCCTGGCCTCAAGTGATCCACCAGCCTCTGCCTCCCAAAGTGCTGGGATTACAGGTGTGAGCCACTGTGCCCGGTCTTATGAATACAATTAGTATCCTTATTTTACAAAAGAGGACACTGGGGCTCCGAGAGGTTATGCAATTTGCCCAAAATCACACAGCAAAGTGGTAAAGCCAGGATTCAAACCTAGATCCGTAGCCCTAAAGCTGACGCTCTTCTCCACATTACTGCTTTGATGGTGAACGTTTCTGCAAGGCCATGAGAAGAAAGAGGGGCACCAAGGTGGAAGAACTGCTTGGCTGCTGGTGTCCATCCTGTTTGATAGCCCCTTCCAGCTCTGAGAACTCATTATATGGTGGGTGTCAGAGTTGAGCCAAGACACGGGGATGGAGCAGTGGCGGGAGGGGGACCTGTGACCGTAGGCTGCCAGGAAGTCCTCTCTATGTAAGGACAAACCTGTCTTGATCATCTCAAGCCAGAGCATGCACTCACACTCGTGCAGACATGCCTCCTCACTTGCAAGCAGCTCTTTCAGGTGTCCACACGCTTCTTGAACCTTCTCTCATTTAACCCTGGCTCTGCAACTTCCTACTTCTGTGGCTTCTCCTGTCTATTTTCTCATCTACAAAATAGGGACAGTAATGACACGGGCCTCATAGGGATGTTGTGTAGATTAAACATGATAAAGCATGGGCTGGGCACAGTGGCTCATGCCTGTAACCCCAGCACTTTGGGAGGCTGAGGTGGGCGGATCGCTTGATGTCAGGAGTTTGAGCCTGGCTAACATGGTGGAACCCCGTTTCTACTAAAAATACAAAAATCGGCCAGGTGTAGTGGTGTGCACCTGTAATCTCAGCTACTTGGGAGGCTGAGGCAGGAGAATTGCTTGACCCCAGCAGGTGGAGGTGCAGCGAGCTGAGATCGTACCACTGCACTCCAACCTGGACAATGGAGTGAGACTCCATTTCAAAAAAAAAAAAAAAAAAACCACATGTATAAAAAACAGCAACAACATAACACATGAAATGCAGGTGTCTGAGGTGTCCGGCCCACTGTGAGTGCTCAGTGAATGGTGGCTCTCATTCTAGCTAGGACCATTACTGGGCATCCCGCAACCCCCAGGGCATGGACAGGGTAGGCGTGGCTGACCCTCCTCCTCTCCTCCTCCCTCTACCTGGCCAAATCCTTCTAATTTTTTGAGTTGCTGAGGACTAAGTCCCTGGGTCTCTGATGAGGGAGACCCAGCTAGGTGCCTTCCTCCCAGAGCCTACCCTCCCTGTGGAGCTGACCCACACCCCCAGGGATCTCCAGATGCCTGATCTGGGGGTCCAGAACGTCCCAGCAAGCCTTGTGGACAGGAGCCTGCCGCTGCCCTATTCCCTGTCCAGCCTGTGGGAAAAGCCGGGAAGGGAACGCTTACCCGGGGAGGGACGTCTCTGCTTCTACTCCTGTGTGTACCCTGCTGCCAGGGATCCCCCAGGGCCTCTGCTTTCCAGTTCTCCTTGGGCCTGAAGGGGCAGCAGGAAGGGAGGGCAATTCCTGCCTCCTCTCCCTTCTCGCTCAGCCGGCCTCATTGAAGTTGCGGCACTGGGACTTTGATCATCAGAGGGCATTGATTTAGGGGATGCAAATGAGACCGCTGGTCTGAGGAAGACAGGCTTCTCCCCTGACAGCCAGTGGATGGGGCTCCGAGAATTCTCAATGAGCCTCCCTGCAGCTGGCTTAGCGGGAGCCAGGGAGGCAGCCCAGAGCAGCCTGGGAAAGGCAGGGAGGCAAACGGCAAGTGCGCTGGAGCAACATGGGCTCCTCGCCCTCTGCCCGGACCATGGGAAGTAGGGATGACCTAGTGGCCCGGAGAGGGGTGGTGCTGAGGAGTCTGTGAATCCCCTTCCTCCCCGATCCTTGGCAGCACAGGCCCAGCTTGGAGCTGTGCCGAGTGGGTGAAGAAAGACCACCTGAGCTGCGGGCTGAAGCCTCATTCTGTCCCTGGTCTGCTGCAGCCAAGCCAGGGAGCTGAAGGAGGAGGCAGATGGGTAGGCCGAGGGCAAGGAGCCCCCACACATGGTGGAGGGCGGGGGAGGCTCTGCCTGGCGCCAGCGCTGGGCAGGAGGTGCTGCATGTTAAGACCACAGCTAGTGCCAACTTCCAGGCCTGAGCAGGACACCTTCCAGCTGCAGGAGGCAAGCACGGGCAGGACAGTCTCCAGTAGCCTGTCTCTGGAGCCACAGAGACACAGAACACTCAGGCCTGCTGCTGAGATGGGCACCAGGAAGAAGGGACACGAGCATCATGCTGCAGCACTTGCCCATCTGCCCCGGACCTGTCTGCCACTCTAGGGATGAGGAGCAATGGCAGCCCTGAGCGTTATGTCTCCAAAGTCAACCCAGACCTGCCCCAGGGCCCCAAATAGTCCTCACCTGTATGTGAGTCACACCATGCTGCAGAGAACAACCCCCGAAGCACCTGAGTCACTTCCTCCCTGAGCCAGGTGTCTGCCAAGGTGTCTGCTAAGGCCCCAGTCAGGCTGCCACAGTGTCGAGTCTGCAGCCTGAAGCTAAGAGGCCCTTGGACACCTTTATCTTACCTCTAGCCACAAAGGCCAGGTTTTGGTGCCTGGCTCTAGACAGGATCCAACCAGGGTGCCCCACTGTCCTGTCCGTCCCCACCTCTGAGCTTCCCCCAGAGATTTGCCCTGAGCAGGATGAAGGGGAGCTCCGGCTCTGCAGAGGGTGTGGTTTAGGTCCAATTCTGTGTGATTAGTGGATTTCTTCTTTGTTCTGTGGCATATTAATTGCAGATCTGGTATTGTGGCAATTAACACAATTATGGGGTCCTTTTCTCTTCCGGCAGGTTGTAAGCTACATGCTTTCGGCCAGGGAGTTTGAACCGGTGACGAGGGGGATACCCCCGGGGAGAATGTCCACTGTTACATGGGTTCAATTATGTCCCCTCCCCCCAAAATTTAGATGTTGAAGTCCTAACCCCCACTACCACAGAATGTGACCTTATTTCGAGACAGGGTCTTTACAGAGGTTATCAAGTTAAAATTCAGTCATTAGGGTGATCCCTAATCTAATAAGACTGGTGTCCTTATAAAAAGAGGAGGTTAGGGTTGGGTGCGGTGGCTCATGCCTGTAATCCCAGCACTTTGGGAGGCCGAGGCAGGCGGATCATGAGGTCAGGTTATTGAGACCATCCTGGCTAACACGGTGAAACCCCATCTCTACTAAAAATACAAAAAATTAGCCAGGCATGGTGACGGGCGCCTGTAGTCCCAGCTACTTGGGAGGCTGAGGCAGGAGAATGGCGTGAACCCGGAGGCGGAGCTTGCAGTGAGCCGAGATTGCACCACTGTACTCCAGCCTGGGTGACAGAGCAAGACTCCGTCTCAAAAAAAGAAGGAGGAAAAAAAAAAAAAAGAGGAGGTTAGGAGGTTAGGACACACAGAGGGAAGACGACATGAAGAGACATACGAGGAAGATGGCCATCTGCACGCAAGCCAAGGAGAGAGGCCCGGGACACCTTCCCCACAGCCCTCAGAAGGAGCCAATTACTGCTTGGGAGTCTGAATGTAGAATGAAAGAAAGAGAGAGAGGAAAAAATAAAGAGAGAGAGAGATAAAGAAAGGAAGGAGAGAAGAAAGAGAAAAAAAGAGAAAGAAAGGAAAGAAGAAAAGAAAAGAAAAGAGGGAGGGAGAGAGGAAGGAAGGAAGGAGGGAGGGAAGGAGGGAGGGAAGGAAGGAGGGAGGGAAGGAAGGAAGAAAAGAAAATTTTAAGGCTGGGCGCAGTGGCTCATGCCTATAATCCCAGCACTTTGGGAGCCTGAGGCCGGCTGATTGTTTGAGCCCAGGAGTTTGAGACCAGCCTGGGCAAGATGAGGAAACCTCATCTCTACTAAAAATACAAAAATTAGCCGGGCACAGTGGCAGGCGCCCGTAGTCCTGGCTACTCGAGAGGCTGAGGCAGGAGAATTGCTTGAACCCGGGAGGTGGAGGTTGCAGTGAGCCGATATCACACCACTGCACTCCAGCATGGGTGACAGAGTGAGATCCTGTCTCCAGAAAATAAACAAATAAATAAATTTTAAAAAGAAAGAACGGGCCAGGCGCAATGGCTTACACCTGTAATCCCAGCACTTTGGGAGGCCGAGGAAGGGCGGATCACGAGGTCAGGAGGTTGAGACCATCCTGGCTAACATGGTGAAACCCCATCTCTACTAAAAATACAAAAAAAATTAGGCCGGGCGCGGTGGCTCAAGCCTGTAATCCCAGCACTTTGGGAGGCCGAGACGGGCGGATCACGAGGTCAGGAGATCGAGACCATCCTGGCTAACACGGTGAAATCCCGTCTCTACTAAAAAATACAAAAAACTAGCCGGGCGAGGTGGCGGGCGCCTGTAGTCCCAGCTACTCGGGAGGCTGAGGCAGGAGAATGGTCTAAACCCGGGAGGCGGAGCTTGCAGTGAGCTGAGATCCGGCCACTGCACCCCAGCCTGGGCGACAGAGCAAGACTCTGTCTCAAAAAAAAAAAAAAAAAAATTAGTCAGGCGTGGTGGCAGGCGCCTGTAGTCCCAGCTACTTGGGAGGCTGAGGCAGGAGAATGGTGTGAACCCAGGGGGCAGAGATTGCAGTGAGCTGAGATGGCACCACTGCACTCCAGCCTGGGCGACAAAGCGAGACTCCATCTCAAAATAAATAAATAAATAAATAATAAAAAATAAAAAGAAATAACAAACCATGTTGACCTTTTGTTTTCGTTTTTGTTTTGAGACAGGGTCTCGCTCTGTCACCCTGGAGTACAGGGGTACAGTACCTCAGCCTCCCAAATAGCTGGGACTACAGGTGCACGCCACCATACCCGGCTAAGTTTTTAATGTTTTGTAGAGATAGGGTCTTGCACTCCTGGGCTCAAGCAATCTACCCGCCTTGGCCTCCCAAAATGTTAGGACTGCAGGTATGAGCCACCATGCCCGGTCCGTGCTGACATTTTAATTTCAGACCTCCAGTCTCTAGAATTGTTAGAAGATGAGTTTCTATTGCGTAAGCCACCCAGAGTGTGGTACTTTGTTACAACAGCCCTGGCAAACTAGTAGACCCACCTCTGTCCCAGGCAGCGTCTGCCAGGTGGGACATGGAAGCAGGTGTGGGGCCCCACGTTGCTGTCTGTCTAGAAGTCGCGAGGAGAGATCAGCTGCCGTAGTAACTGCTCTTTGGCATCTCCCCAGGGTTTGCCCATCAATGTCACCTCTGTTCTCCCGGTCCCTACGTCTTTATTCTCCAGGGCATGGCTGCTGGAGTCCCTTCTCCCCTCTGCACCCTTCGCTAAGTAGTCACCTGGCCCTGCCAATCCCAGATTCATCACTTCCTTTCCCCTTTGTCTCCTAATCCTGATGGCAGAGGGTTACCTGTCCTGTAAACAGAGTATATGCTATTTTCCAAGTTAAACTAATTATAATAGGTATCTGTGCAGTGCTTTACAACCGATAGCATTCCTATCAAAGATCTCTTCTCGGTTGGCGTGGTGGCTCACACCTGTAATCCCAGCACTTTGGGAGGCCGAGGCGGGCAGATCACGAGGTCAGGAGATCGAGACCATCCTGGCTAACACGGTGAAACCCCACCTCTACTAAAAATACAAAAAATTAGCTGGACGTGGTAGCGGGCGCCTGTAGTCCCAGCTACTCGGGAGGCTGAGGCAGGAGAATGGCGTGAACCTGGAAGGCGGAGCTTGCAGTGAGCTGAGATCGTACCACTGTACTACAGCCTGGGTGACAGAGCGAGACTCCGTCTCAAAAAATAAATTAATTAATAAAAATAAAAGATTTCTTCTCATTCCATACTTAAAACAACTTATGGAAGTTGACTTTTCTTTTCTTGAGACAGGATCTTACTCTGTCACTTAGGCTGGAGCGTTATGGCATGATCGCCGCCTCACTGCAGCCTTGACCTTCCGGGCTCAAGCAATCTTCCCACCTCAGCCTCCAGAGTAGCTAGGACTACAGGCGTGTGCTACCACGCCCAGCTAATTTGTGTATTTTTTTGTAGAGACAAGGTCTTGCCCTGTTGCCCAGGCTGGTCTTGAACTCCTTGGCTCAAGCACTCCACCCACCTCGGCCTCCCAAAGTGTTGGGATTACAGGCATGAGCCACCGCACCTGGCCAGAAGTTGGTATTAACACCCATTTTATAGATGAGGAAACTGAGGCTCAGAGAAGTCACATACCCATAAGCAGCAGAGCTTGGACTTGAACCAGGACCTCTGATTTTACATTTTCTTTCTTCGCACCCGCAGTTCTCACGAGGCATTCCACCAAATATTTAAAAAGGACCCTGTCAGCTGGGCGGGGTGGCTCACGCCTGTAATCCCAGCACTTTGGGAGGCCAAGGTGGGCGGATCACCTGCAGTCAGGAGTCAATCAGAGATAACCCTGGGATTGTTTTGTGTGCTGGGAGAACAGCCTCCTTTCTACTGAAGTTGCCAGGGTCATGTCTCCCCATAGAGGAGATGCCAGTCTGTCATAGGAGATAATGAGGCCAACAGGCAAAATCAAGCAGAAACAGAATAAATGCTCCTAAAGGGAAAGGGTATTTGGGAAGCAGTCCCTGAGGCCCTGGTCCCTGCACAATTGCCTTAATCCTATGAGCTACCTTGAGAGCCTTCCAGCAATGGGAGCCAGCTGGAGTTGGGTTTCTGTGGTCTATAATCCTAGTCAAACCAAAAAGTCTGCCCAGACAAGTCCTCAAGCCCCTTCAGCAGCCCAGAATTGATTTATCAGCCAAGACAGGCTCACAGGGGTGCCACATGGTGCCAGGGCCCAGCCCCACTGAAACATCCCCTAAGGGACATGAGCTTGTGAAGCCAAGAGGATGCGCTCCTCTCCAGATCCCAGATTTCCTTGTTGGCAGCACCACTTTGGTTCAGGAAATAGGATCAGGCTACCTGTGGGTCACAGAGGGTTCAGTAGAGAAGTCACTCAAAGGTCATGATTATTCAGTCATTTACCGAGCCCTTGTGAAAAGCCCACTAAATAGCAGGTGCCGAGGACGTGGCAGTGAAGAAGCTAGACAAGATCCAACCATGCAGCTTGGCTTCTGGCGGGAGGAGCGAAACATAAACAAGTAAACAAAGAAATTCACAAATAAAAAAATAAAACAGGGAAACAGGAGTGTGTTACACAGTGGAAAGCAAGGCCGGGCGCGGTGGCTCACGCCTGTAATCCCAGCACTTTAGGAGTCCGAGGTAGATGGATCACTTGAGGTCAGGAGTTCAAGACCAGCCTGGCCAACATGGGGAAACCCCATCTCTACTAAAAATACAAAAATTAGCCGGGTACAGTGGCACATGCCTGTAGTCTCAGTTACTCGGGAGGCTGAGGCGGGAGAATCACTTGAACCCAGAAGGTGGGGGTTGCAGTGAGCCGAGATTGTGCCACTGCACTCCAGCCTGGATGACAGACAAAAAAAAAGAGTGGAAAGCAAAATAGGGTGGTCAGTGTGGACACTCTGAGGGGGTGACATTGGAGCTGACATCTGAACATGGAGAAGGATTCAGCCATGGAGGAAGAACATTCCAGGCAAAGGAACAGCAGGCACAAAAGCCCCAAGGTGGGAGACACTCAGCATCTGAGGAACAAAAGGAGGCTGGCGGCTGGAGTGGGAAGAACAGGGGGATGACAGGAGATGAGGTTGGATTAACAGGAGCCCTATCACCATGGCCTTGGGCTGCGCATGCTGAGAAGGGCAGATTGAGTCCTAAGAGTAAAAGGCAGGGCTGCCTTGCAGGGTCCAGGATGGGGACCAGGACAGCCTTACTTGTGATGCCAAAGATGCCAGAAAAAGCAAGTGACTCTCAGTCATGACCTTTTGGGGAAACCCTTGGACTGGGAACAGAACAGCAAGAGCCGGCACCACGTGACCTCAAGGGCTCCAGAGATCACCGGTGCAACCTGAGTGGTCAGGAGACGTGGGTTCTGCTGCAGAAACAAGCAAGCCCAAGATGCCCAGGGCATGAAACAACACACTTCCTCTCTTGCTCGTGGCCAGGACTCAGGCTGATGGGGCAGCCACTTCTGGAACATTACAAAATGACTCTCACTTCTGCCCACATTTCATTGGACAAACAAGTTAGGGCCACACTCAAACTAAAGTGGGTGGGGAAATACAAGCCCATTAAGGGCCTGGAAGGCAGAGAGCTGGGAATTTCTGGGGAACAACATTAATGACTCTCACAGCCTCTGGAGGCTCAGACACACAGGATGGAGTTACCCAGGGTGAGTGGCAGAGTGGGCTGTAGACCCACCTGGGCTCCTGGAAAAGCACTCTCTGCCATGCCACCCTCCCCTCCCCATGCTGCCCAGCCTCCTCCACTGCCTAATGACCACTAATAGCTTAATCTCCTAAGCCTCTCGGCCCCTTCTGCGCACCAGCATCTGCTCATCCTCCCAGCATCTCAGAGGAGGGATGGGGTGAATCCCTGGTTACCACCCAGGGAACTAGGACACCCCTTCTTGCCCTTCTTCTCCCTTAGGACCAATGTCTGGGCCTCGAATAGACCACACAGCCTGGGGAGGGGGTGGGAAGAGCAAGCCCCGCCCAGCCCTGGCAGCTGCATCAGCAGCTTAAGCAGGAGCCCCAGCAGGGCCTGGGCAGCTGCCAGGTTTGAGCCTAACCTCCCAGGCTTGTCCTGACAAATTGCCCTCCTAACATGTTCTGCTTCTGAAGCTGCTTCCCAGGGGACCTCCCTGGGAATGTGCCAGAAAAAGCAAGTGGCTCTCAGACACGACCTTTTTGGGGAACCCTTAGACTGGGAACAGAACAGCAGGAGCTGGCACCATGTGACCTCAGGGGCTCCAGAGATCACCGGTACAACCTGAGTGGTCAAGAGAGGCGGGCTCTGCTGCAGAAACAAGCAAGCCCAAGACAGAAATGAGCAAGCCTCCGCCCTCTCTGAGTCCAGCTGCCAGAGAAGAGTCAGGGACCAATGGTCCCCAGTAAACCCAGAGGCCTCTGTGGCCACCCTGCCCTGACCGTCCCATGAGCCACATCACAAGCCAAGGAGAAGTATGCCCCTCACCACCCTGGGCAGGTGCAGGAGCTCTGAGGGACCCTCCCAACCGCCTCAGCCCCCTACAGGTGAGCCTGGGACCACCAGCTCCAGCTCCCTGGCACGGATGTTCCCTTCCCGCAGGGCCCTGCCCCGTTGCTGCCTATTTGCACATCAGTCCCGTCCAACAGCCTCAGTCCCGCATCTCACTTCCCAGCCCAGCGCCCAGTAGGTCCTCAGCCAGCATTTCCGGATGGGCTCAATGCTCCGCAGGGGCCCAGCTGGCTCGGGCTAGGCTAGTTAACTCTCACAGTGCCTGGGGGAGTCCTGGGAGGCAGCCAGACAGCTCAGGGCTCACCTCCAAAGCCAGCCAGAGGCGCTGGGAGGAGCTGCGAGAGCTAGGAAGGAAGGTTCCAGAGAGAACCCTGAGGGGCAGAGTCTGGGCTGTGCCTCCCAGGGTATGGCCGCTCTACAGTCTCAGCCCTTCTGATGGGGTAGAGGGCTGAATCGGTCAGAGAAGTCTACAGACCGTGTGGCAGGATTCTACCCTGGGATGCAGGACCAGCCCCAGACTCACTCCCGAGGGACAAGCTGGCAGAGGCAGTCCAAGCTGGGCCTGGGAGGGTGGGCAGGAGTGCCACAAGCCTCTGGGCTGGGGGCTGAGGCTGAGCCTTGCTGAGGGAACATAGGTACAACCACACCATAGGCCTGGCTGGAGGGGCCACCTCAGGCCAGTGAGGCCATCAGATGTTACCTGGGGAGGCTACGTTGGTACTGCAGGGGGGTTGAAGCTCCCCCCAACCGACTCTGCCCTGCCACTGACTGTACCAGGTCCCTTCCCCACTGGAAGCTCAGCCCCTCCACCAAGCTGGCCCCGCTTTCACACAAGGACACACAAGGATGTGCACCTACAGTAAACAAAGGGCTATTTTTATAGCCTCATTGTTTCCTCTGGCAGCTTCCTAACTCCCCAGCCAAGGTACACCTCAGTCCTCCCTCTGGGCACACTGCAGATCTCCAGCTCTGCAGGCTCCGCCCTGCCAGGTGCTGGCACCTCGGCCCCTACCATCCCTCAGGGGCTGCGCAGAGGAGGCCAGGACCTAGGGTGCAGCCAGGGCCCAAGGCAAGGAGCTGCGGCCTCTTCCTGTTCTGCAGATGGAGGCCTGAGGCTGGGAAGGGGCACTGAGGAGTCACTGGGGCATCACCCATTGGTACGGGGGCATCTCAGCCGGGCCCACCTAGACCTATGCCCTGAGCCAGCAGCCTGCCCTCTTGCCCAAAGAGAAGGTCAAGTGTTGGGGGTGGCCGTGCTGTGCCCCAGGGCTAGAGTAGCCTGGGCGTGGAGGCAAAAGCAAGCAAGCAGACCAGACCGTCAGTTTTAGTGTTTTGAAATTCTCTCCAGACAATACACCCCCTTATTGCCTGAACCCCAGGCAGGCTGCTTCTTCGTCCGTGCCCCTCTGCCCTTGGCACACCATTGGTGGTGCCCACCCACTGAATTCAGACAACCACCAATGAGGCAGTTGCCATGATTGTTCCCACGTTCCAGATTAGGAAACAGGCTCGGAAACGTCGAGTGACTTGCCCACGACACACAGTAATTGGCAGAGTCTGGATTTGATCCCAGGTCTGCAGTTCCGGAGACTGGAGTCCAGGCCCTGCCTCCTTGGGCAGGATATGGGCCTCCCCCAACAGCAGCCACCCTCCCAGCCTCCCCATCTTTGGGGTGAGGGGTGCAGAGTCTCGGGGCCCTGGGGGTCTGGGAAGGCAAGAAGAGGGGCTGGCCGGGAGGGAGGGGTGCTGGGGCCCGAGATGGCTCTGTCTTCCTCCTCCTCTTCCTTCTCCTCCTCCTATTTGCTCTGAGGCAGAGCTGGCTGCAGTGAGAAGAAGCCGCTGGCTGTGATGGGTTTTTTTTTAACCACTTGATCATGATCGAGGATTTAATTTTATCCCCTTTCCTGACTGGCTGTGATTCTATTTGGAGTTTAAGCACGAGGCAAGCAGGAGGGTCCCTGGAAAACAAGACTTCCAACCCCCCACCCCCAGGCTCTGCTGAGGTCCCTCCCTGCCTGTTCAGCCGTGACAGAGTCCACCCTGAGGGGGCACCCTCCTCAGCTGGCAGGTTTTGGGGAAGGCGGAGGGGCTGTGCTCCAGTGAGCACCCGGCCCCTAGGCAAAGCAGCTCAGCAGAGGGAGAGGCTCAGGGCAGGGGCTGTGGAGCTGGAGGCAGCTCTGGCCTTGGCTTCTACAAAGGGATCATCTGGGCTCCTTCATTCTCATCAAAGAAGCATTTCCTAAGCGCCCCGCGGGACCTGGAGCTGTGCTTCCCCCCACGCCAAAGGCTGCAGACAAGTCCTTGCTCTGTGTGACTTTTGAGTTGAGAGGATGGGGTGGAGGGACACCCGCTATGGTGACTTAACAATAACCCTATGTCCTGACCCCCCACTGGTCGCAGGTCACTCTGCTAAGCGTGTCATATGCATTATCTCCTTAGTTGTCACCAACAGCCTATGGCCCTGATGCTCTTATGTTTTCCATTTTTTTTCAATAAGGTTCATCATTCACGCCAAGTCACACAGTTGCCAAGTGACAGATTGAGTCCTGCCTCCAGTCGGCCTCCACAGTTCCCACTCTAAACCATGATGTCTCCCCAGCCCCCAGCTATGTGGATATAAAGATTTATGCTGTGGGGGCAAACAGTCTAAACCTCGAAGATTTAAAGTGGAAGAGGAACTTCTGGCAAAACCAGCTTAGCTTGGAGATGAAGTGCTAGGTCCGCATGGGAGGCTTCAGAGAGGCCCAGGGAGCTTCGGGACAGCCTAGGAACATAACTCGCACGTGATTGAGCATGCACCTTCACACAGGTACCATCCAGTCAACATTAGCTGTGTTATGAAGACTGGGACACGGCCGGGCGTGGTGCCTCACGCCTCTATAATCCTACCACTTTGGGAGGCCAAGGCGGGTGGATGACGAAGTCAGGAGATCGAGACCATCCTGGCTAACACGGTGAAACCCCGTCTCTACTAAAAATACAAAAAAATTAGCAAAGCGTGGTGGCGGGCGCCTGTAGTCCCAGCTACTCAGGAGGCTGAGGCAGGAGAACAGCTTGAACCTGGGAGGTGGAGCTTGCAGTGAGCCGAGATTGCGCCACCGCACTCCAGGCTGGGCGACAGAGCAAGACTCATCTCAAAAAAACAAAAAACAAACAAACAAAAAAACACTGGGACACATGGCTGGGCCCGGTGGCTCATGCCTGGCCAACATGGTGAAATCCCGTCTCTACTAAAAATACAAAAATTAGCTGGGTGTGGTGGTGGGTGCCTGTAATCCCAGCTACTCGGGAGGCTGAGGCAGGAGAACTGCTTGCACCCAGGAGGCGGAGGCTGCAGTGAGCCAAGATCGCGCCACTACACTACAGCCTGGGTGACAGAGTGAGACTCTGTCTCAAAAAAAAAAAAAAAAAAAAAGACCAAGACAAAGATGTTTGTGAAGATCCACCTCCTTCCACCGGAAATGGCATGGTCAAGACCAAGCGTCAGGCAGTGGAAACTCTCAGAGGCTCTGGGTCTGAAGTCACCTCCTCTGGGGTCGTGCAGGGCGGGGTGGGGCTCCCACAGGTGTGCAAACAGGGACGGCCACCTGTTGCACACATGCCTAACCTAGGGGCTCTAGAAGAGGAGCAGATGGGGCAGGGTTGGTAGGGCGTGGCTCGTCCCTGTGTCAAGAGCGCTCATGACTTCTATGCTGGCAGGACTGGAAGGCCCCGCTGGGAACCATCTGTGATGGGGAAAGTTCCAATGTCAAGGAGAAAAGTGAAAGCAAGATACTAGTTGATATTCAAAAGGCATTTCACTGCCCTTGTCCCCTTAAAAGGACTTTCTTCAAATTAGAACTCACCCCTAACTTGCCCTGCAAGTTCCCCCAAATCTCTCAAACATCAGTTATTTCCCAGAAGATCAAGTTCTTTCAGTGGACACTGCAGAGCGGGGGAACGCTTTCTCAACACAGCCTCAGGTGAGTCGGTTAGTCTGGGTGCATTTTATCCTCTGGGAAATGGAAAGGGTTGGGTGGTCATGGGCAACCCAGAAGAGGGAGGGAGGGTGGGAGAGAGAGAAACAAACCTGCCCTGCCCAAGCAAAAGCAGCACGTGAGTGGTGTTGGGGTCCCCTGGGACCAGAGCTCCCCCTACCACCAATGGAGGGGATCAAATTCCCTACTACAAAAGACCCTCTTTAAAGGCTGGGGCCAGCCTGGATTCTCAGTGCTGGTATTCACCTGCAGGGACGGGGAGAAGAAGCGCTTCATTCATTCTCAACAGCCTGACCCCCAGGCCTGGGAAACACCAAGAGGCACAGTCCTCAGCCTCCCCACCCCAGGCTCAGCCTGGCCCCCTGCTGTCTCTGGCAGCTCTGCCTCCTTCCCCCCAGGCTCAGCCTGGCCCCCTGCTGTCTCTTGCCACAGCAGTCCCAACACTGCCTGTTGGGTCGTTACCCCATCCTGTACCTGGGAAGGTGACCCAGGAGGTTGCCTGCTTTGTGGGCTGAGGGAGCCTGAAAGACCCAAGGCTGTCCCCAGTGTTTTTCCTTTGCCTGTTGAAGTGTCCCTGACTCATTTATGTGGCCTACTTCCCATGACAGTTTAGGCAGCTTAGACAGGTTACACAGCACCGGGAGGACGATCCCGCTTGGCTCCGGTTTCTAAGCTCTCTGCTGGGGGCTGGGCAGGTGGGACCACGGCCAGCCGGTCAGTCCCTTGATCTACTCAGTGGCTCAGCTTAGAAGAGCTGATTAACTACAAGGCTGACGGTGCCACTCAGAGTGCTGGGCAGGGGGTGGATTCTGCATGAGCCCTTGGATGTGTGTCTCTACGTAACTTCCGGTTAACACAGCGATCTTTATTTGTCTTTCTCTCAATGACTACAAACTCCTTTCTGGACAAGAAGTTACAGAAAAAGATAGATCAACTCAACATAAGGATAAGCATAGGTTACATGAATATGCTCTGGACTAACTTGTGAGGTAGTGAGCTCCCCAACTCTAGACAGTATTCAAGCAAAGCCTGGACAAGGTATTTTTGGAAACGTTTCAGAGGGGCTTGCGCATCTGGCTACTGCATGGGCGGCTAAAAGACCCAATATCTCCCCCAACACAAAGATTTAATGATGTTGGTTGTGCCATTGTACTCATATTCTGTAAGCTTCATAGCCTCTAGGACCCAGTGAAATTCTTTGAAAAGGAAATAGAAGCAGTGAGACCATGTAAATAGGAAAAAAAAAAAAAAAAAAAAAAGACCCAAAAATGAGTTTATGAAGGGTGGAAATGAAAATTTCTAGAAAATGCTTCCGAAGCAAAAATTCTTGAAGCAGAAATGATTTCAGCTTCCAAACTTGTACATACAGCTGAAAACCAATACATCTTCCACTTCCGGGATGGTGGAAGGGACAGATACTCTGTTTGGGTGTCTGTAACAAGCATTCTAAGACCGGTGCCATCACATCAGGATGTTGCGGTGCCTAGGATGGTGGGATCCCCACACCCTTATGGAGTGCTTAGTGTCTTTTCATAGGTGTGGAAGGATGACGTTGCCTCTGAAGTTTACTGATCTCAGTTGAATCTGGAATGATGTTTAAAATCTCCAGGTCAAAAAGGAGGTTCAACCTTCCTAAGGACCCTCGAGCTGGGCTGGGTACATCTAGAAATTCTTCCAAACCCTGAGCTCAACTCAGGTCACAGACACTTCTCAAACTTGGTGTTGTCCTTCCTGGCTGTGCCTCCCTGGGAAGGAGGGGCCCCGCAGCAGCAGAGCCCACGTGATGTAGGGAAATCAGTCAGAGCGCCTGATTCCGAGGGAGAAACCAGCTCAGCTCACACACCAACCTATGAAAATTCTTTATTGTTAATTTCTTTCTCCAACAGATATATTTTTAGTTGAAATATGAAGCCACAGCAACACTTTGACTTTTCCTCTTCAGAAGATGAGACAGGCCGGGGTCGTCGTCGTTACAAAAGCAAGGCCTGTGATTGTGACAAGGACAGGCTGGGGCAGAGACCACACACTCAACCAGGTATCCACCAGGTGTGGGCCCTTTATAGGAGCTACAGGTACAAAAAGGGGGCAGCCAGCAGTGTGGCCTTGACACCTGACTCCAGGCACGACGACCTGGAGGAGGGAGATGAAAGAACTCACCTTTCCCCAGGGCCTCAGTCAGACCTCCAGGCCACTGAGCTGGGAGAGTGCGTGTGTGTGCACGTGTATATCTGAGTGAGAACACGGGTGTGCTCACTCGCACAGCACATGCACACATGCGCTGCCCCTCCTGAGAAGATGCTCTCAGGTCCCTGCCAGGGTAGGGTTGTAGCTGTGTTCCCCACAGCTGACTGTCAGCTAACCAGGGCTAGGGGTGAGTGCATGGTGGAGGACACAGGGTCTTAGCCTGAAGCTCGATCTGGGACAGGTTGATGGTGCCAGAGCACAGCGTGAACCACCCACTGACCATGGGGCTCTCCAGGGCTCAGTCATTTGGTTCCTGTGCACTTCATGACACTCAGGAGCCCCTATGGCCCGAGCCCCAAGCCCCAAGAAAGGGGAAAGATTTGGTTCTGAGACGGTGCCCCTGGCTCTGGGCACCTAGGGGCCTCAGCATCTACCAGCGTAGGGGAGGGTGGCGGCCCCCTTCCTGAGGACTGCATCTTTCTCCAACCCCTCTCCCCAGATCCCACACCTGCCAGTGATCCAGGGAGCTCGGAGGACCACCCCCCTCCCAGGGAAGGCAGTGGCAGGTGGGAGGACTTAGGGTTCCTGCAGGAACACTAGACCTGCCCCTCACCCCCCACCTCCAGGACTGCCATTCTGAACTGAGTTTGCCAATTCTGGGCCTGAGTTTGGCTTAAGGGTCGGTCGAAGGGACTTGCTTGGTGAAGGCCCAGCCAGATGTCCCAGTGGCACTTCATAAACAAATGACACTGTCCCTTCCAGGCTGACGTGGAGAGAGACCCTTCCAAAGGCAGTGGAGTGGAGGGCACGGGCCTCCAATGAGAGAACTCCAGTGCTGGCCAGGACGTATTGCGCTGGCAGCAGACAGGTGGGAGCCTGGCTGGGGTAGGTCAGGGGTTGGTGTTTAGAGCTGGAGGTCTCCTGGGCCTTGTGAGCCAAGCTGGGGCTTTTACATGGGTTCTGGGCTCCCAAGCAGAGACCTCTGCTAGATGACCTCCAGAGCCTTTTGGGGTCTCACACTGGGAGAAGCTCCTCCCCTTTCCAAGAGAACCCCCAGAATGAGGCCTCAGGAAGTGGTAAACAGAGGGATGGCCAAGAGGGCAGAGCTGGGTAGTGCGCCTCTGCTGGGCCCGGCCCGGCTGGCGGGGCCTGGACGGTGTCTCGGCAATCCCTTTCTCACCAAGGGACGCTGGCTGGTTGCCAGCTCATGCAGGCAATGCACGTAAACCCCGACTAACGGTTACCTCTAGGCTCTGGGCTGTTGGGTTCAAGACGACACAAAGCTCCTCGGGGGCCCAACTTTCCAGCTGCTCAGGGTCCTTGGGATCACCTTGCTGGTGGAGGCAGGTGCACTCATTAAAGCAAATGTACTCTCCAGGTGGACCCTCAGGCCCAGAGCCGGCAGCAGAGGGGGGTGAATCCATGGCAACAGGAGTCACGGGTGAACCAATGGGAAACCAAACACACGCACCGAAAGCCAATCAAACACAAACCCCAAATGTGAAGGCAGCAGCAAGTTCTTTGTGTAATAAATATTGCAAAGCGCACTTGGTTTCTTTTCAAGTCAAATATAACGACTAATGTCCCAGACCCTGTTTTCTGCATTCAAAATAGGGAAGCCGTTGATATCAGCAGAACACCTGCAGCCAATCAAAGAAAAAACCGTTTCCCATTAACCAGCCAATCACAGTCCCTTTCCAGTTTAAGCAGCCAATCAGACCTCTTCACATTTCTAAAAAATAACCTAACTAAAGCACCAGAGCTCGGAGAGCTTCCAGGGAAGCCAGATACCGAGGCGCAAATTTTTTAAAAAATAAGAGTCAGAAATAAAAATAAAAGGTTTCTGTTGGTCAAGATTTAAAAAATAAAAAAGTTTCTTCCTGCAGCCAATCACAAGTCCATCCCTTTAAGCCAATCATAAACGCACCACTGGTGTCTCCCTTGATGCCAGCCCCACTGAGTAGCTGTGAGGTGGGATGGGGCAGGGCAGGGTTGGGTAGGGGAAGTGGGAGGTGGGGCAAGGGGGTCTGCTGCCACTCAGCCGGCCCAGGAGCCACACAGATCTCTTGGCCCTCAACAGCATCCAGGGTGTTCCAAGGGCTTTGCAGCTACTGCCTTCGGTCTTCTGTCTCCGACCTGGAAAATGCCATCACCACGTCCTCTGCACCTGCAGATAAGGGGACAAGGATCGCTGATGGGGCTTCCAGCATTGGCTTATGAGCAGGACAAGCAAGGAGGCTGTGGCCAAGCTGGAGCTCCCGTCCACCAGGATCGCGGCACTTTCCGAGGACAAAGTGCGTCCGAGGAAGTCTTCCTTCCCTCTGGGCTTCCCTGAAGCCTGGCTGCGGACAAGGCCTGCAACCCTGCTGTAGGGCTACAAGGCAGGGCTGCCAGGGTGAGACTCAGAGGCTTGCTCAAGGCTACACAGCTGACAGGTGAGCCATGATGAGGCCCCAGGTGACCTGGAGCAGGGCTCAGCTCTGCTCACAGCCCTTGCTCCTGAGTTACCAAAGCTGGAGGCGGGGTGGCCCCTGGGAACCTCCCTCTTTCTTCTCAAGACTCACGTCTTGATGCCTTCAGAGGGTCTGGCTCACTGTAGTTTTAAATAGCCATTCGTCTTTGCAGCAGCTTCGCCTTCACCCAAACCCAGCACTTCTTCCAGGGAGCATGGTCGGGCCCATGTCCAGCCTCCTGTCCACCTGGCTCTGACTGAGACAGATATGCCCACAATCCTTCTTTTTCTTTTTTTTTTTTGAAATGGAGTCTCGCTCTGTCGCCCAGGCTGGAGTGCAGTGGCGTAATCTCGGCTCACTGCAACCTCTGCCTCCCGGGTTCAAGCGATTCTCCTGCCTCAGCCTCCTGAGCAGCTGGGATTACAGGCACGGGCCACCACACCTGGCTAATTTTTTTGTATTTTTAGTAGAGACAGGGTTTCACCATGTTGGTCAGGCTGTTCTCAAAACTCCTGACCTATGATCCACCCACCTTGGCCTCCCAAAGTGCTGGGATTATAGGCATGAGTCACTGTGCCCTCCCAATCTTTCTTCTTCCTCCTTTTCTTTTTTTTTTTTTTTTTGAGACGGAGTCTTGCTCTGTCGCCCAGGCTGGAGTGCAGTGGCGCAATCTCGGCTCACTGCAAGCTCTGCCTCCCAGGTTCACGCCATTCTCCTGCCTCAGCCTCCCGAGTAGCTGGGACTACATTTTTTTTGTAGTTTTAGTAGAGACGGGGTTTCACCGTGTTAGCCAGGATGGTCTCGATCTCATGACCTCATGATCCACCCACCTCGGCTTCCCAAAGTGCAGGGATTACAGGCGTGAGCCACCACACCTGGCCATCTTTCTTTTTCTTAATCCTGAATTTGAGATTCTGGCCCAGGCACTTGTGAAATCACTTCTTTTGTTTTGTTTTCCAGAGGACAGGTTCTGATGAGCAGCCAGGATAGGCAGTGGCAGGAGGCAAAGCTCGAAATGCTGACCCGCTGCCGACACTCACAACTGCCTGGGGAGGAAGGGGCTGATATGGCTGGGGAGGGGCTGTGGGCCAGAAGGTGACCTGCAGGGTCCCACCCTGACTCCCTGATCTGGTCCTGCTACTCTCGCCCCCTTTGTAAAAGGGCAGATCTTCACTTTGCCCCAAAAAGTACCAGTCTGGCTGCCCGTGGTCTTTCTGACATCTTGTCTGTACTACTGCAGGCATTCTCGCTGGGAGGGGGTGGATCGGAACAGGAGAGACAGGAAAGGCCACCGAGGGTGGGCCAGTGTGGGGGGTGTGAAGTGAGGCTCCTGGCGTGTGAAATGGAGTGGCGGAGTGAGCTGGCCCCCACTCAGTGAGCCAGGTCTCCCCCACAGCCGGCATGTGATGACCTCCTTCCAACTGCTCTACCAAGAGAGGGAGGACGCACCCAGTCGTCGGGAGGCCAGAGACGGAGGGCCCAAATACAGAGATGCAATGACAAGACACACCTTCTACCTGGCACTAGAGCACCAAGGTGCTGCTAAGGGAATGAGCCTTGTCACCTCCCACCGCCAGCCTGCCTTCATGGGGTTCTGGCTTTACCAGCACAACCTCCATTGCTCAGAAGGGAAATCAGCATCTAGAAGAGGGCACGAGTCGTCTGGCTTCCTGGGATGGGGCTCCCTCATTTGGGAAGCCCTGTGAATCCTTCCCCTGTCTTCTCGGGAACATTCTGTTTTCGCCTGAGCCCTAGGACCACGCAATATCACTGCAGGCAGAATTTTCCTAGCAACCACAGAATCCAAGATTACATCATCCCCTGCATGGCAGCTGAGTTGGTTACCTAACAGATGCCGACTTTTCCTGAGTGCTGCTTGCCCAGCTTGCTAATCAGAAGGGGGCTGGCAGAAGTCTGTGAAAGGGGAGTTGTCAGCAGAAGATGCCTTAGTGGCAGTGATGGTGGCAGCCCGCTCGCTCCTCTCCCTGCCTGCCTCGTGGGCTTTCGCTCAGGGACCTTGGGCCTCTTAGTGAGCTGCAGGTGCAAAAGTAGCACGGGATGCCCCAGGAGGGAATGGTGCGTCTATAGAGGGAATGGGCCATTAGCTCCTCGGAGGAGCCCAGACCTAGGGACCAGGACTCCTGACTCCACAGCCTTCCCAGTGTGTGTGCCTGTCCTGTGCTCTGAGGGTGGGAAGGAAGTAATCTTCTCCAGGTCACACAGGGACTCTGATGGCTATTTAACAAGACAATTGAAGTAAAGGATTTGCAAGAGTCCTACCCTTCCCACACTGCCAGCTGCCACCCTCTTCCCTGGCGGCATTTATAGAGCCTCCCACTGTGCTGCTCGAGCCCTGCAGAGAGGAAAAGGCCTGCAGAGCTGCGGCCTGTCTGTGCTCTCTTCTGTTCCTTAAGGATGTTTTCCAGGCTCTACCACAAGGATCTGCTTTCCTTTGGGACCAAAAAGAAGGCAGGCTCTCAGTTCTTCCAGAGCATTCTCTGACCTATCCTTGTCACTGGTCGGCCAGGTATTTGTCATTCAATAAGGTCTGGCCATGAACCTGACAGGCTTCTAGCTGAGGACACTGGTCCCCCCTTCCTCTTCTCTATGAAATTTGGGCCAGTAAGTGAATAGGGAGGGTGAGCTGTTACATTATGATCATGACTCCATCCCTCAGAGCTGGAGTTTTAGAGCCAGGAGGGACCTCAGAGGTCGAGTCCTACAGTCTTTCCTGTGAAGGCCAGCATATGGCAGCTCCCTCAGGTATTCTCACTGTCTAGATGTACTGCAAAGAAGGCAGCAGGCCAGCCCACTGCCTCCAGGCTGCCAGCTGGGTTTCCTATCCTGTTTTACAGATGAAGCTCTGTCTTCCCTCTTGGTACCTCTGCTGACACTGTCTGAACTTGAGCTCAGAACTTCTATTTGTCCCTTCCCACTAGATGCAGGTGAGCGTAGGAGGGGAGAGGTTGATCTGTCTCTCCTGTTCCACACTCTAACACATTAAAAGATAAGGATAGCCAAAACCCGATGACAGTGTCAGAAGAAAAGAGAACTACAGATGAGTATCTCACATGAATATAGATGCAAACATGCCCAACAAAATGCTAGCAAACTGAATACAACAACATATAAAAAGGATTCTATACCCTGACCAGGTGAGATTTATCCCAGGAATGCAAGGTTGGTTTAACATCTGAAAATCAATGACTGTAAAACACTGTATCAATCGAATAAAGGACAAAAACCATACAGGAAAAGCAGCTGATGAAATCCAACATAATAAAACCACTCAAGGCTGGGTGTGGTGGCTCATGCCTGTAATCCCAGCACTTTGGGAGGCAGAGGTGGGCGGATCACCTGAGGTCGAGAGTTTGAGACCAGCCTGACCAACATGGTGAAACCCCATCTCTACTAAAAATACAAAATTAGCCAGGCATGGTGGCGCATGCCTATAATCCCAGCTACTCAGGAAGGCTGAGGCAGGAGAATTGCTTGAATCTGGGAGGCGGAGGTTGCAGTGAGAGGAGATCGCGCCATTGTACTCCAGTCTGGGCAACAAGAGCGAAACTCTGTCTGAAAAAACAAAACAAAACAAAACAAAAAACCACTCAACAAACTAGAATAGAAGAGAATATCTTCAATCTGATAAAGGTCATCTATGAAAATCCCACAGCTTTTATCATATTTGTGGTGAAAGCTCTCCCCTACCAAGATTATGAACAAGAAAAGGATGTCCGCTTTCACCGTTCTTTTTTTTTTTTTTTTTTTTGAGACGGAGTCTCGCTCTGTCGCCCAGCCCAGGCTGGAGTGCAGTGGCGCAATCTCGGCTCACTGCAAGCTCCGCCTCCCGGGTTCACGCCATTCTCCTGCCTCAGCCTCCCGAGTAGCTGGGACTACAGGCACCCACAACCGCGCCCGGCTAATTTTTTGTATTTTTAGTAGAGACGGGGTTTCACCGTGGTCTCGATCTCCTGACCTTGTGATCCGCCCGCCTTGGCCTCCCAAAGTGCTGGGATTACAGGCGTGAGCCACCGCGCCCGGCCTCACCGTTCTTATTCAATATTGTCTTGAAGGTTCATTCCAGGTTAGGAAAGCTAAGAAAAAAAGATAAAAGCCATCCAGATTGGAAAGGAAGAAGTAAAACTATCTCTATTTGTAGATGACATGATCTTATATATAGAAAATCATAAGGAATCCACTAAAAAAAATTTTTTTTTTTTTTGAGACAGGGTCTCACTCTGTCACCCAGGCCAGAGTACAGTGGCATAATCTTGGCTCACTGCAATCTCCGCCTCCCAGGCTCAAGCAATCCTCCCACTTCAATCTCCCGAGTAGCTGGGACTATAAGCGCATGCCACCACATCTGGCTAATTTTTATATTTTTTGTAGAGATGGGGTTTTGCCATGTTGTCCAGGTTGGTCTCGAGCTCCTGAGCTCAAGTGATCCACCCACCTTGGCCTCCCAAAGTGCTGGGATTACAGGCTTGAGCCACTGCACCTGGCCCACTAAAAAACTATTAGAACTAATAAACAAGTTAAAGGTATAGGATACAAGGTCAATCTACAAAAATCAATTGTATTTTTATACACTAGCAATGAACAATCTGAAAGTAAAATTAAGAAAATGATTCCACTTATAATTGCATTAATAATAATAAAACAGGAACAAATTTAACAAAGTGCAAATTTTTGTGCTTTGAACAGTACACAACATTACTGAATAAAATTCAATACATGATCCCTATCAAAATCCCTTTCTTGGGGAGTTTTTAAAAACTGCCTTTTTTGTAGAAATTGACAAGTTGATCCTAACATTCATATGGAAAGGCAAGGGACCCAGAATATCCAACACCACCTTGAAAAAGAAGAACAAGTTGACTCACACTTCCCGATTTCAAAACTTACTACAAAGGCAACGTCAATGAGACTGGGTGGTACTGGCATAAGGACAGACATAGATCAGTGGAACAAAAATGAGCGTTCAGAAATAAACCTTCCGACTATGGCCAGTTGATTTTTGACAAGGGTGCCAAGACAATTCAGTGGGGAAGAACTGAACTAATGGGTGCTGGGACAACTGGATATTCACATGCACAGGATGAAACTCGACCCTTACCTTGCAGCATCTACAAAAATTAACCTGAAATGGATAAATGACCTATATATAAGAGATAAAGTTAGAAAAATCTTGGAAGAAAATATAGAAACAAATTTTCACGACCTTGGGTTAGGAAATGCTTTTTTTTTTTTTTGGACAGGGTCTTGGTCTGTCACCCAGGCTAGAGTGCAGTGGTACAATCAGCACTCACTGTGCAGCCTTGACCTTCTGGACCCAATCGATTCTCTCACCTCAGCCTCCTGAGTAGCTGGGACCACAAGCGCACACTGCTACACCCAGCTAATTAATTTTTTTTGGCCGAGGTGGGCAGATCACTTGAGGTCAGGAGTTTGAGACCAGCCTGGTCAACATGGTGAAACCCCATCTCTACTAAAAATACAAAAAAAATTAGCTGGGCGTGGTGGTGCATGCCTGTAGTCCCAGCTACTTGGGAAGCTGAGGCATGAGAATTGTTTGAACCCAGGAGCTGGAGGTTGCAGTGAGCTGAGATCGCACCACTGCATTCTAGTCTGGGCGACAGAGTGAGACTCTGTCTCAAAAAAAAAAAAGAAAAAAGAAAAAATTGTTTTGACAGATGAGGTGTCTTCCTGTGTTGCCCAGGCTGGTCTTGAACTCCTGGGCTCAAGCCATCCTCTTGCCTCTGCCATGTAAAGTACTGGGATTACAAGCATGAGCCTCCACACCTGGCAGGAGATGGTTTCTTAGATATGATAGCTAAAGCACAAGCAACAGAAGAAAAAAATAAATCGAACTTTATCAAGATTAAAAACTTTTCTGTTTCAAAAGACATCATCGAGAAAGTGAAAAGACAACACACAGAATGAAAGAAAATATTGACAAATCACATATCTGGTAAGGGACTGTTACCCAAAATACATAAAAAAAAAACTTTTTTTTTTTTTTTTTTTTTAGAGGGAGTCTTGTTCTGTTGCCCAGGCTGGAGGGCAGTGGCGCGATCTCAGCTCACCGCAACCTCTGCCTCCTGTGTTTAAGCAATTCTCCTGCCTCAGCCTCCAGAGTACCTGGGATTACAGGCGCCCACCACCATGCCTGGATAATTTTTTTATTTTTAATAGAGATGCGGTTTCACCATGTTGGCCAGGCTGGTCTCGAACTCCTGACCTCAGGCGATCCACCCACCTTGGCCTCCCAATGTGTTGGGATTATAGGCGTGAGCCACCATGCCCAGTCCATAAAGAACTCTTAAAAACTCAATAACAGTCTGGGTTCGGTGGCTCACGACTGTAATTCCAGCACTTTGGGAGGCCGAGGTGGGTGGATCACCTGAGGTCAGGAGTTTGAGACCAGCCTGGCCAACATAGTGAAACTCTGTCTCTACTAAAAATAAAAAATTAGCAGGGTGTGGTGGCACAAACCTGTAGTGCCAGCTACTCAGGAGGCTGAGGCAGGAGAATCACTTGAACCTGGGAGGCAGAGGTTGCGGTGAGCCAAGATCACGCCGCTGCACTCCAGCCTGGGCGACAGAGTGAGACGCTATCTCAAAAAACAAACAAACAAACAAAACTCTCAAAAACCCCAATATTAAAAAATGGGTGGCCGGGCATGGTGGCTCACGCCCGTAATCCCAGCCCAAGATGGGCAGATCATGAGGTCAGGATATCGAGACCATCCTGGCTAACACGGTGAAACCCCATCTCTACTAAAAATACAAAAAATTAGCCAGGCGTGGTGGCGGGTGCCTGTAGTCCCAGCTACTCGCGAGGCTGAGGCAGGAGAATGGCGTGAACCTGGGAGGTACAGCTTGTAGTGAGCCGGGATTGCACCATTGCACTCCAGCCTGGGCGACGGAGTGAGACTCCGTCTAAAAAAAAAAAAAAAACCGCAAAGACTTCAACAGACATTTCTCCAAAGAAGGTATATAAATGGCCAATAAATACATGAAAAGATGCTCAACATCATCTGTCATTACGGAAATGCAAAGCAAAACCACAACAAGGCCAGGCATGATGGCCCACACCTGTAATCCCAGCACTTTGGGAGGCTGAGATGGGCAGATCACTTGAGGACAGGAGTTTGAGGCCAGCTTGACCAACATGGCGAAACCCCATCTCTACCAAAAATACAAAAATTAGCTAGGCATGGTGGAGTGCTCCTGTAATCCCAGCTACTCGGGAGGCTGAGGCAGGAGAATTGCTTGAACCCAGAAGGTTAAGGTTGCAGTGAGCCAAGATTATATCACTGCACTCCAACCTGGGCAACAGAGTGAGTCTCCATCTCAAAACAAAAAACAAGGCCGGGCACGGTGGCTCAAGCCTGTAATCCCAGCACTTTGGGAGGCCGAGACGGGCGGATCACGAGGTCAGGAGATCGAGACCATCCTGGCTAACACGGTGAAACCCCGTCTCTACTAAAAAATACAAAAAACTAGCCGGGCGCGGTGGCAGGCGCCTGTAGTCCCAACTACTCGGGAGGCTGAGGCAGGAGAATGGCGTGAACCCGGGAGGCGGAGCTTGCAGTGAGCTGAGATCCGGCCACTGCACTCCAGCCTGGGCGGCAGAGCGAGACTCCGTCTCAAAAAAAAAAAAAAAAAAAAAAAAAAAGCAAGGCCGGGCACAGTGGCTCACGCCTGTAATCCCAGCACTTTGGGAGGCCAAGGTGGTTGGATCACCTGAGGTCAGGAGTTTGAGACCAGCCTGGCCAACATCATGAAACCTCGTCTCTACTGAAAATACAGAAATTGGCCAGGCGTAGTGGCATGTGGCTGTAATTCCAGCTACTTAAGAGGCAGAGACAGAAGAATTGCTTGAACCCAAGAGGTGGAGGTTGCAGTGAGCCAAGATTACGCCACTGCACTCCAGCCTGGGTGACAGAGTGAGACTCTGTCTCAAAAAAAAAAAAAAAAAAAAGCCAGGCACAGTGGCTCACGCCTGTAATCTCTGCACTTTGGGAGGCCAGGGCAGGTAGATCACCTGAGGTCAGGAGTTTGAGACCAGCCTATCCAACATGGTGAAACCCCGTCTCTACTAGAAATACAAAAATTAGCCAGATATGGTGGTGTGCTCCTGTAGTCCCTGCTACTCAGGAGATGAGGCAGGAGAATCTCTTGAACCCGGGAGGTGGAGGTCACAGTGAGCTGAGAGCACGCCACTGCACTCTAGTCTGGGCAACAGACCAAGATTCCGTCTCAAAAACAACAACAAAAAAAACCCAAAACCATAATGATAAACCATTTCACATCTACTAGAATCAAAAAGACAGCTGAGAACAAGTGTTGGCCAGGTTGTGGAGCAACTGGAACCCTCATCCATTGCTGGTGGGAGTGTTAGGTGGTGCAGCTGCCAAGCCTGCTCCACAGTCTCTCCCATCTCAGCTGACGGCACCTCCACCTTCCTGTTGCTCAGGTCAGAAGTCCTGGGGTCTTCCCAATTCCTCTGTCACATACACTCCACACACAATGCATCAGCAAATCCCATTGACTCCACTTCTCTACTTACAAGGTAGATGCTGAGTACATCATCACTTCTGCCACCACCCCCTGGTCCGGGGTGGGTGGACTCCTGAATCCCCGCTTGCCTTGACCTCCTCTCGCTAGTCCCTGATGGTCCAGTCTCCACATAACAGCCAGGGAGAAGTTGTTAGAAACCTAAGTCAGCTCCTACCATGCCTTTGCTCAAAACCCTCCAGAAGCTTCTACTGCAAGACTGCTCGTCATACTCAAGGCCAATGCCCATCTCCTCACTGTGGCCTGCAGGACCCACACACACTGGTCTCTGATGGCCACTTCACCTCCCTTTACAACACACCTCTCACCACTCACTGCGCCAGCTACATGGGCCCCTGGCTGTACTTCAACCACAAGTCCTTGCACCCCAGGGCCTTTGCACCTGCCGCTTCGTTGCCTTGATGCTCTTCTCCAAGTTTATCTCATGGTTCTTGCACTTCATAGAGGCCCTCCCTGAACACAACTTCTAAAATGACCCTTGTGTCTCAATCCCTCAGGTGAATGAGGTCTTTGGCACCCTCAGTGCTATTCACAGAGCTCTATATTGAGCTGACCTTCCTTTCTCCACTGGCACATACACCTCATGTGATCAGGGACTTGGTTTTGTTCACTGACATAGTTACAGTATCTGGGCAAGTACCTGGGACACAGGATAAATCTTTATAGATGAGGAACCTGAAACTCAGAGAGACAAAGCAACTCAGTGAATCGGAGGCAGAGAGAAGACCCAGATCCAGACTCCAAAGCCCATGACTTCACCCTAGAAGGAGAAAGGAAACCACGGACCTCTCCAGTTACCCAGAGCACTAAGGCTCATCTGGCCTCCTAGCGTCTTAGTTCCATCAGAATGGAACTACGAACCAGGGCTTAAAAACACCACCAAAGCAGCCCAGGGACACCTTGGAGATAATTCAACATGGAACCCAGAGTGTCAACCTAAGAGCCCTGGCCCTGGCCCCCTGCCCCTACCTGGTCCCCACTTCCTATCTCCCCGGAGCCCTGTTCCCTATCTCTGCCTACTGCCCTGCCAGACACTTCACTAGTCCCCTGGCTCACCTGCCCTGGAAACCAGGGCCAGGACACTGGGAAGGGCGTAGCTTTCCAAACCAGGGCAGGGCATCCAGCAGGCCCTCCCATCCCATGCTCAATGCCAGCTTTGCCCCTTTAGTGGAGCCCAGTCAATTGACTGGGGAGAAAAAATGACAAATATGCAGGAGCTTAGAAAAGGGAAGCTGGCCCCTAACCGGGGGTGGGAGAGAGACAATGGGAGCTCAGGACGAACTCCCACCAGCATGCTGGAACCAGCTCTGCTCCCGCCAACACTCACCCTAGGCCTGGCCTGGCTCACTCAGGCTTTTGGAGAAAGCCTCCTGGGGGCCTCTGACAACTCCCAAAGTCTGCTGAGAATCACTCTTGCTATTTGAGACTCTTAAGCTGAAGTCCTTCAAAGGTCCTTTCCTGAATATACTGGGCAGCTCGATGCATTTCCTGAACTGCCAGGGCAGGCTCCTATTGGCCCTGCAGGATTATAGCTGGGTCAGCAATAGTGGATGAAAAAGAGGAACATGGAGATGCTAAAGCCCCAAGGCCAATCCACGGAGCAAGGGCATTTCACAGACCTGGTTGGGGAAATCTTGGCGGAGCCTAGTGCTGCACTAGCTCCTAATTTGCAAACTTGGAAACAAGCCATTCCCAGGCCACGTGGGTGAAATGTAGTAGACAAAGGCCTGTGATCCTGATCTGTGGACCCTGTTTCCACCTTCACTGTGCCTCCCTGGACTATCCAACATGGTGGGGTCTGCTTTCACAGCCAAGAGGAGGGCTCGGTCCTGCCTTCATTTCACCAAAGCATCCAGGTGTGGGAGGGACAAGCTGACCTCCTACCCTGCAGAACTTCTCCAGATCCAGGATCCTGCAAAGTCCAACTCAGCACAGGTGCTCAGAGGTGGCCAAGGAGAAAGAAAACAGACCCGAGCACAAGTCCTTCCTCCAAAATTGAGGGCACAAAAAAGCCTGGCTAAATTCCCAAAGGCCGCAGGCCCTGCAGGCTCCGTAGATCAGGCAGGGCACAGCCCTGTACAATGTCCCTGGAGAAAAAGGGGGACTTCAGTCACAGATGGACATTCCTGCATCACCCAACTGAGAACTAGGATTCTAGGCCGGGTGTGGTGGCTCACGCCTGTAATCCCAGCACTTTAAGAGGCCGAGGCAGGTGGATCACCTGAGGTCAGGAGTTCAAGACCAGCCTGGCCAACATGATGAAACCCCGTCTCCACTAAAAAAATACAAAAGTTAGGCCGGGCGCGGTGGCTCAAGCCTGTAATCCCAGCACTTTGGGAGGCTGAGACGGGCGGATCACGAGGTCAGGAGATCGAGACCATCCTGGCTAACACGGTGAAACCCCGTCTCTACTAAGAAATACAAAAAACTAGCCGGGCGAGGTGGCGGGCGCCTGCAGTCCCAGCTACTCGGGAAGCTGAGGCAGGAGAATGGCGGGAACCCGGGAGGCGGAGCTTGCAGTGAGCTGAGATCCGGTCACTGCACTCCAGCCTGGGCACAGAGCGAGATTCCGTCTCAAAAAAAAAAAAAAAAAGTTAGCTGGGCATGGTGGTATAAGCCTGTAGTACCAGCTACTTGGGAAGCTGAGGCAGGAGAGTCACTTGAACCTGGGAGGCGGAGGTTGCAGTGAGCCGAGATCGTGCCACTGCATTCTGCATTCTGGCATGAGCACCAGAGCAAGACTTCATCTCTCAAAAAAAAAAAAAAAAAAAAAAAGAATCAGGATTCTCCCAGGCCCAGCTCCCCACAACCATGTGCCTTGGGGACAGGGAGCTTCTGCCACACCATCCTGCAAGACCACTACTGAAATCCTCACCACCCCCTTCCTTGCTGGCCAGAACTTCCCCGGACAGTGTCAGACATTCTGGGGTCAGGTATCTGGAGGCCTCCTGAACTCCTCAGGAGCCTTACTCCTTCCTAAAGAGGGTAAAAATGTGGGGTGTGAAAACTCAGAAATGTAACCTGAAATCTTCAGGGTCTGCAAATTCTCAGGGCTGATGCGGGGAGCTCCCTTTGTGAGTCGCCATCAGCAGAGGGAGCTAACTTTGGCTAAGTGCTTCACAGCTGTCCAGGGAATGCCACCTGGCAAGCCCAGGGCCCATCCTTGACACATACGGCAGACCAGGCTGAGAGGGAATGCGACCACATGCTCCCAAGTGTCCAGGACAACGCCCACTCTGTGTCTCATCCCCTTCTCTGACCATATGGTTTTTGGTTGTGGTACCTTTTCCTCCTCCCATGAGCTCATTAATCTTGCTATTAATACCAACTAGCATCTGCTACCTGGCTATCCAAAACAGCAGTGGCTAAACCACCAGCTCTAGGGAAAAGCTACCTGGAAAAACAGGACCCAGACGCTCCTCCAAAGGGAAGCATTTCTGAAGGGGACACAACTTAGGCACCAACCTGGACTGGGCCTCCTCCCAGACAAAGCAAGACCTGCTGGTGGCATGTGCTGTTTTCAGCAGCTTGGGGCTGTGAGCTGGGTGCTCTATACATCTCAGCTCTGATGCCCCCAAGTCCCCAGGGGATGACTTTTACCCAGAGACAGCTTGACACTCGGGTTGCTATGGGGACGGCGGTCACTGATCCACCAGGGCCTTAGCAGCCAAAGCAGCACCAGGCTCAGGGGGGCCTCCTGGGCTCCAGGCTGACAACCATCACGGGCACAGGAGGCTGCTGGGCGGTGGCACTGCAGCAGCCAGTGCTGTGTGGATGTGCACCGAGTCGCTGAGCTGCTGAGCCAGCTCCCAGCAGAGACGCCAGGCCTCGTGGAACAGCCAACAAGAGCTCAGGAGGCAGCTAAAGGCCCTCCCAGGCTTGGATCCCTTGTGGCACCCCAGTACCAAGACCCTGGAGCTGATACCCAGCCTGGGTCTGACTCTGACTAATTGTGTATCCCAGGGGGAAGTCCCTGCACATCTAGCCTCAGTTTACTCATCTGCAAAACGTGATGAATCTATCCGCAATCTAACTAGCCACAGGATAACATCCACAGCATAAAGCATCATAAATGACATCCCGCAGGGTTGCTCTTGGGGCTCTATCCCTGCTCTGTTCTAATCCCAGACGTGCTCCTCAAAATCCATCTCACTGTGTTCCCACCCTCCCATCCCTGCTGAGCCTGACACACACATGACCTTTGTGATATGTCCTCCCAGGTAAGGTGGTCATTCCCTTTATTCGAATTCCTTGGTTCCCCAAAATATAAACTCTCATAGACCAGGAAGCTTTGATTGCCAAGAAGGGACAGAGATGACCAGTTCTTCACCTAAAACCCTGACATATCCTCTCTCCTTTTTTTCTTTTTCTTTTATATATACACCTTCAATAGAGACAGGGTCTCACTATGTTGCCCAGGCTGGTCTCAAACTCCTGGACTCGAGTGATCTCCTACCTCAGCCTCCCAAAGTGTTGGGATTACAGGCATGTGCCACCGTGCCTGCCCCATCCTTGCATATTCTCAAATTTTAGTGGGCATCAGAATGGAATCACCTTGGGAGTTTGCATAAAATGCAGATTCCCAGGCTCATCTGGCAGGCATTCTGGGGCTATGGCAGGGCCCAGGAGTCTGCATTTTAACAAGCACCCTCAGTGATTGAGGTGTGCAAATGTGTAGAGCATGCTCTGAGAACTCAGTGCTACAGACTGTCCCCTGACCTCCGCCCAACCCCAAGCTGTCATGCCTTCTTGCCCAGCATTCTGGAGGAGAATCCTGTAGCATCCTTCCCACCAGTTTCTCTACATGTACATCCGCATGCATTCTCCAAGGCCCCATACAAACAGCACCTCTTCTCTATGGCTTCCTAGGTGGTCTCCCCTCCCTCAGCCCAAAGCCCTTTATGCATCAGTTCACACGCCCGTCTGCTCTGCTGGTCCAGGAGGTCACAGGGAGTGCTGTGGGGTGGCACCGTGCCTAGCACACAGCAACTGTGGCCTGATGTGAGCGGAACTGTCCAGCCGTTGGATGGAGCAGCCCTCAATGCCCCTCTCTGACAGGGCCCGCCTCTTACTGAGGCTCGATGGGGGAAGTGTAGAGTCACACAAGGACTTCTCTGAGGCCATTCGGGCGTCTGTTTTCAGTTCTAAACAACAGAACCCATGACGCTGGGTGATGGGGTCAAAGCGACCCTCTCTGGAGCCGCAGCCAGGTGCTGAGTAAGCGGCTGGCCCTGCACTTCAGCACATTCCTCGCTTTTCTCGGGATTCTTTCCCCCCCTTTTTCAGTGACACAACTTATACACCAAACCCTCCTGGCTGATTTCTGTTCAATTCAATATATAGGTGATTTTGGGTTCAATTCTGTTATTAGGTTACAGGTAATTCTCATGTAAGTGTTGATTAAAGTTAAAAAAGATTAGCTTCCCATCCCATAGACTAGAATTCTCCCTGGGCCTGACTGTAATTTCGGTGCAGCATCTGTTACTGCCTGGAGCCCCTGGGAGAAGCCTCCAAGCCACACTCGGGGAGACAGGGGACCCAGAAAGCCCAGCAGATCACCTGCACAGCACCGGGCTGGTGCAAAGGAGGGGCCCAGCCGGCTGCCCCCAGGGAGGAGCTGCTCGAGCAGCCTGGCCCTGGAAGGCGCAGTCCAGGCATCCATCCAGCAGACACCTACACTGCCCCAGAGGCGGGACGGGGGACTCGTGTGTGATGGTGAACACGGCCCAGACCCTGGCCCTGAGGGGCTCCCGACGTAAGTAAGACTGGCATGGAGCTCCAGGGCACATGCTGACTTGGAAGGGGTCAGAGAGGGCTTCATGAAGGAAGTGAAAGAACAGAGGCTAGAAGGCTGTTGAGGGGGATTCCAGGAAGAACTTTCCACACTGAGCTGTATGATGGAGATCAGGTCACCACCCCTAAAACAGGGCAGGGCCGCTGAGGGGGTCAAGGGAGCAGAGAGCTGCCTCCCTTATGCCATTCTATGAAAGGAGAAGCTGTTTGCTCACAGCCTGGTTTCTGCTGATCTACCCGTGACCACAGATATTTTAACAAGGTTCCCAGTGTAACCCTCAAGCCAACTGACCTAGTTTAGGCTCTCTGGCAGCAGACCCTGAACCAGCAGCCTCAGCTTCCAAAGGGGAAAGCCTGGCTGGCCGCAGCTGGGGGAACCTTCCCTGGAAAGTCTCTTGGAGAAAGAGCGTGATCAGGTGGAGGCAGAACGAGCCTGGGAGCCCCCGTGCCAGCACACAGCTCCCAGAGACAACAAGGGCAGCAGCAGACCAGGGCATGGCCCCAAGAGGTCCCCAGGCAGAGAAAAAACAAGGAGCTTCCGTGACAAAATGAGCCAAGTCTAGGCAGTGTCCCTCTCAGCAACACCTCAACAAGGGCCTATTCTTTTTTTTTTTTTCGAGACAGAGTCTGGCTCTGTCACCCAGGCTGGAGTGCAGTGGTGCAATCTCGGCTCACTGCAAGCCCCACCTCCCGGGTTCACACCATTCTCCTGCCTCAGTCTCCCGAGTAGCTGGGACTACAGGCGCCCGCCACCACGCCTGGCTAATTTTTTGTATTTTTAGTAGAGACGGAGTTTCACCACGTTAGCCATGTTAGCCAGGATGGTCTCAATCTCCTGACCTTGTGATCTGCCCGCCTCGGCCTCCCAAAGTGCTGAGATTACAGGCATGAGCCACCGTGCCTGGCTGGACAAGGGCCTATTCTGAGGCACTGTAGGAGGATGACAGTTCTACAGGTGACTGGCCATGGTGGCCTTTTCAAAGAGCCATCAGAGGCCTGGAACTGTACTTGCTGGGCACCACCCTAGTGCGGCACTGAGGCAAGAACAGACCCAGAGCTTTCAGGGAACCAGCATATCGGAAGGCACCCATAGGTGGAGGGCCCAGGGTAAAAATGCAGCAGAAGGTGTTCCCTGTTTGTTCTGCCCCTTTCTGAAATACCTAACCGCCCAAATCATCCCTGTTCCTCAAGTAAACACCGTCCTGCTTAAAAAAGCATGTGACCGGGCTGGGTGCAGTAGCTCATGCCTATAATCCCAGCACCTTGGGAGGCCAAGGCAGGCAGATCACGTGAGGTCAGGAGTTTGAAACCAGCCTGGCCAACATGATGAAACCCCATCCCTACTAAATACACAAAAAATAGCTGGGCATGGTGGCATGCGCCTGTAATCCCAGTTACTTGGGAGGCTGAGGCAAGATAATTGCTTGAACCTGTGAGGCTAAGGTTGCAGTGAGCCAAGATAGCAACACTGCACTCCAGCCTGGGTGACAGAGTAAGACTCCATCTCAAAAAAAAAAAGAAAAAAAAAAGTTTTCTTGGAAATTATTTAAGAGCACAGCAAAATATAGTAAAAAATGCATGTTAAAAATGGGTATTAAAGCTGGGTGCAGTGGCTCATGCCTATAATCCCAGCACTTTGGGAGGTTGAGGTGGGTGGATCATGAGGTCAGGAGATGGAGACCATCCTGGTTAACAAGGTGAAACCCCGTCTCTACTAAAAAAAAAAAAAAAAAAAAAAAAAATTAGCTAGGCGTGATGGCGGGCACCTGTAGTCCCAGCTACTCGGGAGGCTGAGGCAGGAGAATGGTGTGAACTCGGGAGGTGGAGTTTGCAGTGAGCTGAGACTGCGCCACTGCACTCCAGCCTGGGTGACAGAGCAAGACTCTATCACAAAAAAAAAAAAAGGGGGGGGTATTAAGGTATTAAAATGTTTATGGTCCTGGCCTTCCTTGTGCTACCGATGTATGCATGTTTGTGAAAGAATGACAGGAAACTTAACAAAGGGTAAGAGAGATTATGGCCATGTAGTAGGATTCAATGTTTCAAACTTTTCGGCTCTTTCTCTCATTCCCCAGTTTTTTACAATGACTATGCACAATTCTATAACTGGGAAAAAAGAATCATTAGCCGTTAGAGGGAGCCACACTGGCCATGAGAGAGGCCTGGACTCAGCACTCCACAGGGCCTGCTTCGGGAAGCTCTGGCCCTCCCCATTCCTGCAGCTGCCCCTTCCCAGCTGGGCAACCTTCCTGAGAAGTATTGACTTCTTCTGGTTCAAAGCCGAGTTCCCCTGGTTGCCAGGTCTGCTTAGACACCCTTGGGGACTAGAACCTAGTTCATTTATTTGTCCAAGCATGACTAGGGGCTTAGTGGTCCCACCCCCACAAATAATAAGACAGAAGCCACAGTTCCAAGCTCAAGGAGCTCAGAGTCTGGTCAATAGATGGATTAGGAGACAGTGTGGGTGCAGCACAGCTGAGGTGCATGCACATGTGACAGGAGGGCCTGGCCCAGGCTGCAGGGGGCAGGGGAGCAAGGTGGGGATGTAGGCTGGTTCCTGGTGGCCAAGAGGCAAATGCAGTGGCAGAAAGGCATGAACACGGCCATTCACTATGGCCCTTTACAGTGTGAGGTCAGGTCTTGCTCGCCAAGCTAAAGGGGCTGGATTTTATCTTCAAGGCAGTGGGGAGCCACCGAATGATTTTAAATCGGGTGGAGGCCAGGCATGGCGGCTCCTGCCTATAATCCCAGCACTTTGGGAGGCCAAGGTGTGTGGATCATCGGAGGTCAGGAGTTTGAGACCAGCCCGGGCAACATGGTGAAACTCCATCTCTAATTCACTGAGTATGGTGGTAGGCGCCTGTAACCCCAGCTACTCGAGAGGCTGAGACAGGAGAATCACTTGAACTGGGAAGGTGGGGGGTGCAGTGAGCTGAGATTCCGCCACTGCACTCCAGCCTGGGCGACAGAGCAAAACACCTTCTCAAAAAAAAAAAAAAAAAACAGGTTGAGTAGAGACCCACTAATGTCACTCTAAGCCTCCAAAAGTCTCTCCAGTTGTCTGGGGGTAGAGGGCAGACCTGAGGGGGCAAGATGACAAGTCGAGATGCCAGATAGGAGTGATCTGAAGCAGTGAGACAAGAGTGAATACGGGCTCAGTCCAAGAGGGGGCTCGAAAGGAGAGGGAGAGAATGAAGCAGGTCCGAGGAGCCTTAGGATGGACTCAGTAATCAATCAGGTTCCTGGGGAAGACAGGAGTCCAGGCTGAGTCCTCAGGTGCTGCATACTTGCTGGGCATTGGTCAGGGCAGAGCACAGGTGGAAAATCCACGTTGGCTGGGCATGGGTGGTTGTGGTGATGCTGGCCAACAGTCAGCTGACCATGCTGTCGGTTGAGGTCACAGGAGTGCGTGTGGGACACGGAGAAGAGAGGAGGCAACCTTGGAGGATGCCAGTGTGACTGAGGGAAGGGAGTGGAAAACAGCTGGTGGGGGTGACGTGAAGGACAAGGGAGGGAAAGGAGGCTGTCATTGGTGGTCTCAGCCCAGCAGAGGCCAGGCAGGCTGGGAACTGGCGGGCCACTGGGGCCTCTGCTGGAACCACTGGTGAGGCCTTAAGGGTAGGCCCCCACCCCCAGGGTCTCCAGCACCTGCCTGGCTCCCCACAGATACTCAACAAATGTGACTGAGGAAAGAATCGAAGAGTGGGGGGTAAAGGGGTGCCTATGGCCCCCTCCCTGGGCCTCAAGGAAAGGAGCAGTGCCCTAGGTACGAGACCCCTGCAGCCCTGGAAGGGAAGCATGTGCAGGGCTAAAGGTGGTGGCCAGACCCTCAGGACCAATGTCGGGTGCTGTCCGTTGGAGGGTCTGCCTCAGACCCCCTGCTAGGGGAGTCCCCGGGGACATGGAGTCTCCTCTGGCTCAGGGAACACTTAGAGCAGCCTGGAGCATTTGCTGAGAGACAGCGCCACCTAGTGGGCAGGAGGTGCGCAGCAGGCTATTATCTGCAGGCTCCAGGCCTTTGGAGTCCATCATGGCAGTCCCTGCACCCTGCTCTGGCCCCTGCATCCTGCCCCAATCCCTGGAGACAACAATCCAGGACTTCTGCCACCTAAGCAGTGTCTCCGCCTCTGACAGCAGGACCCTGCAGCATCAGCTGAGATTGGCTCTGCGATGGAAAAGGTTGGCAGGTGAGATTTTAACAGAGATTCATTTGGCCACATGGCGCAGGCAGAGATGCAGGGTCCTGCCCTCACATGGTAAGTTCACTATGGGAATGGGTTGACTGCAGTTCTGTTGTTATTATTGTGTGTGTTTGTGTTGTCGTTAGGCTCGCAAAGAAAATACTATGCTTGTGAAACGCTTCCAGGCATAGCTGACCCCTCCCCTCTCCACTCCCAGTCCACAGAATTCTCAGAGCCTCCTGCAACTCAGGTCTCCTGTGTGGCTCAGGCCCCAGCAGCCAGGTCAGAGGTAGGGGCGCCCCAGCAGCAGGGAATGACTCCCACCACCTATTCCCCAACAATTCCCTGGGGTCCTCCCTGGCTCCAGCTTCAGCTCCAGGAGCCCTCTCTCCAGAGAAAGAAGTAGCTGTGGACACCAACCACCCCGAAGGGCCCAGACTCCACAGCCCACACAGTTGGTCACAGCTGCCGGCTTGCTCCGACTGCTCAGCAGTTTCAGGGCAAGGTCAACAGCTAAGTGGGGTCACTGACTTTCCTCAACAATTTGGCAGAGTTCATTTTTATTCTCAACTGTTGGTTCAGGTAGGCAAGATAAAGAGTTATCCTAAAATATTTTAACTTTCCCTTATGACAAAGAAACAAATGTACAATGTTAAAATATCTGTTTTACAAAAATGTGTGACTCAGAAAGTTAGTTTCTTATATAGTCCTATCCCCCTAACAATTTTTTATTGTTGTTTGAGACAGAGTCTTGCTCTGTCGTCCAGGCTGGAGTGCAGTGGCATGATCTCAGCTCACTGCAAGCTCCGTCTCCTGGGTTCATGGCCATCCTCCTGCCTCAGCCTCCTGAGCAGCTGGGACCACAGGCACCCGCCACGATGCCTGGCTTTTTTTTTTTTTTTTTTTTTTTTTTTTTTGAGACGGAGTCTCGCTCTGTCGCCCAAGCTGGAGTGCAGTGGCCGGATCTCAGCTCACTGCAAGCTCCGCCTCCCGGGTTCACGCCATTCTCCGGCCTCAGCCTCCTCGCCCGGCTATTTTTTGTATTTCTTAGTAGAGACGGGGTTTCACCGTGTTAGCCAGGATGGTCTCGATCTCCTGACCTCGTGATCCGCCCATCTCGGCCTCCCAAGGTGCTGGGATTACAGGCTTGAGCCACCGTGCCCGGCCTTTTTTTTTTTTGAGATGGAGTCTTGCTCTGTTGCCCAGGCTGGACATGCAGTAGTGAGATCTTGGCGCACTGCAGCCTCTGCCTCCCAGGTTCAAGTGATTCTCCTGCCTTAGCCTCCCAAGTAGCTGGAATTACAGGTGCATGCTACTATGCCCAGCTAAATTTTGTATTTTTAGTATAGATGGGGTTTCACCATGCTGGCCAGGCTGGTCTCGAACTCCTGACCTCAGATGATCCACCCACCTTGGCCTCCCAAAGTGCTGGGATTACAGGCATGAGCCACGGCACTTGGCCTATTGCTGCTTTTTATACTGACATATGATCCTACATTTTGATGTCTCTTATTTTGATTTTTTCCCAAGAGTATTCAACTGGAGGCTTTCTTACCATCCCAGCTCAAATTCAGGTTAACTCAGTGACCAAGACCAGGTGGGAAGGAAGGTGAGTCCCCAGGGACTCAGAAGCCTGAAGGTTTCAGGTTGACATGAGTCAGAAGCCAGGGTAGAGGGGGCCATGCTAGAAACCCAGATTAGCCCTGGAAGAAAAGAGACCTCACCCAAGAGATCCCAGGATGGGGCGGGAGCCAGCGCCACACAGAACAGGCTGCTGCATGATCCAGGAGGCACACCTGGGCAGACACACCCAGCTCCCTGAGCTTCTGCTGAGTTTCTGCTGAGTTGGGTGCACAAGCCAGGTCACACCCAGCATTGGCGCTTGGGAACAGGCCCGTGTGCCAGGGCAGAGCCCTAAGATATCCAGGAAAACAAGGGTTGGCTGGTGATCTAGGTCAGGCCCCGCATGCCAGCTTCATAGCACAGCAAACGCAGCCGTCAGCACTCTGCTTCTGGGCGCCCGCTCGTGTCTGGACATGCCACAGGTTGCAATATTTCATGGCCAGTCATTCCAACAAAGCATAAAGAGAATAGGCTGGGCGCGGTGGCTCAAGCCTGTAATCCCAGCACTTTGGGAGGCCGAGACGGGCGGATCACGAGGTCAGGAGATCGAGACCATCCTGGCTAACACAGTGAAACCCCGTCTCTACTAAAAAATACAAAAAACTAGCTGGGCGAGGTGGCGGGCGCCTGTAGTCCCAGCTACTCAGGAGGCTGAGGCAGGAGAATGGCGTGAACCCGGGAGGCGGAGCTTGCAGTGAGCTGAGATCGCGCCACTGCACTCCACCCTGGGCGACAGAGCGAGACTCCGTCTCAAAAAAAAAAAAAAAAAAAAAAGATAATAAAAGGAAAGGACTCTATGGAGATGCTGGTCAGAATCCTGGGCCTCCATGTCATGATAAGCCTTTTAGAGAAGAAGAACCTTGCTAAGCAGCCAAGGGACATGGAGCTGTCCAGTAGCCATGTGGGTCATGGGCAAGATGGCAGACATCGAAGCGCTCCTCAGGCACAGGTGCACATCCTGGGACTCCCAGTAACCAGCTAGCTGCATGGCCAAGTGACTTACTGCTCCCAAATCCCAGTTTCCTTGCCTGTTAAGTGGAAGCATTAATAATACAAATTGTAGCTACCGACAATAGAATGAAGCGATGGTGCTTGCTACACAACTCACACCCTGCCTGCTACCATGCTGATTGGTTGAGGTCACCCAAAAAAGATAGAACTCCCTCAGGTGCACAGAGACATCAGGCCTTTGGCGCATTCCTTCTGGCCACAGCCAGGACCACACCACCTACAATGTGCTCAGGACAACAGTGACAGCATTGTCCCAGCACACAAGGGCAGTTTCTCTCTCCTGGACAGGGTGCTGGGTGGGCAGGGGTCAGGCCAAAGGTTAAGGAAATGCAATAAGCAGTCTCTGCAGTTATAGGGCACCCAAACATCTCCATTTCCTGCCTCTTCCTGCCATTTGTCTGGTAGAGTCTTTGGCTCCCACCTGAGGAAGGAGATGGGATCAGGTGGGAGGCTCCGGAGGCTCCCTGGCTCAGCTCTGTGGGTGGAGGGAGCTGTAGCCCCTCCTAGGCAGTCCTGGGTCTCATGGATCACCCATCAAAGAGGGCTGGAGCTACACTTTCTAAGGGAAGCCACTGCCCCAGCCCCTCTGCCGCCGACTCACCCTGATCAATGGAGTGCGGAGGCAGCTGGCTGAGCTGGCTGTTGACCACCCCTGCATAGGTGCGCAGGAACTCCTCCTCGCTGGCTGTCAGCTGCAGGAGAGAGCTGTGGTGAGGGGCAGCATGCACCTGTTCCCTGAAAGGCACCTGCACCCCTAGAGGCACCGCCCAGGCCTGCTTGGTTCCTGGATGGTGCATCCTCCTTTGCTTCTCGGGCCTCTATTCCTGAGATTTGACCCCTTTGCTTTCAGGGCCGGCACACCCCCCTCCCACCCTGCTTAAACTTGGTCCAGGGGTCCAAAGGCCTTGCCACTCAGACTGAATCTGAGATTAGGGTATGGTCTAGTACAGGTCAGTGGAAGACATAGGTCCTGCCCAGAAGGCTGAGGGGCGATTCCATGTCCCTCCACTCTTTTTGAGAAATGCCCCTGTACCCGCATGCCTGCTGCCGTCTCAGCTCCTGTCCTGCCAAGTTGTCCCTGAGCTGCCCCCTGGGAGAGAAGACTTTCGGGGTTGCGAGGGGGAGAAAAAGAAGGTCAGGGCCTTGAGGCTCTCACCTGTCTGGCCCCAACCCGGCATGGGGGTGGGCAGACTGCCCAGCAGTGCCCCTAGAACTCGAAGAGCTAGGCTCTGTGCCTGGGGGGCCGGAAGCAGCCCTAGAGCCAAGCCATAGGCCCAGCGGCCCCTCCTCAGCCCGTGGCTCCTGGCTCGGCAGGAGGCAGCTGCAGTGGCTCCGCCCCCCAGCAGCCCAGCAGGGCCCCTCCCTGGGAGCCCCTCCCTGGGGGCCCACTGCCTGACATCTCGCAGGCACTCACGTTTGATCCCATCTTCCGCAGCATGAGCAGCACTCGGACCTTCTGCTGAATGTACATCTCCTCCGGACTCTTCCCGGGAGCTCCCTCGCGGTTCATCCCCCTGCCCGGCTCTGGGGACTCCTGCAGAGCAAGCAATAGCATCAAAAGGGAAGAGATCAGGATGTGACATACTGGGACACTGACACCTGCTAGTGACCCTCACTCCTCCCAGGAGCCCCTTTCCACCCGCAGTCTCCGTTCTGGGAGCATGGGACAGGTGGCGAGGTACAGGGTTCCTCCCTCACCCACGCTGATCCCAGCCAGCTGGACTGAGCACCTCTGTTCTCCAGCACGCGCTGCAGGGGCTGGCCTGCCTGCTTCCTCTGTGCATGGAGCTGCTGGGTCCAGGGAAACTGAGATGACTGAACTGCTGGTTATTTCTGCCTGCCAGTCACCCCAGAGCAAAGCTCCTGCTATAAGCCCTAAGACACGTGGTGCATGAAGCCCCAAATGTTCCAGGTTTTCAGAAGAAGCAACTTCCATAAGGGGCAAAAAAGTGATGGGATCAGAGGCAGCTGGTTAGGGTCTTTGGCTCAAGAAACCGTGCGATCATTGCCCAGCCCCCAAACACTGAGACGGCTCCCTAGGCAAAAGCCCCTGACAAGTTTAAGAGGCCAGGGTTGTGGCTCCTGGGCTGGACTCCAAGAGGTCCCTTGATGGAAAGACAGTGGCCCAGGGCTGTAGGGCTTGCTACCTCAGCCCTCACAAACCCACCCCACCTGTCAGAGGGTAGCTCCTGCAGGCAGCTGGGAAGGCCAGCAGCGTGTCCACATGCAGCAGGGACCTAACCTGTAGAAAGCCCCAGGAGAGATGTCCAGAGCCCCCTCCCTGCAAGAGGAGCTGGAGGAGAGGAAGCTGGGTATGGAGGGGCTTGGGTTACACACTGGTAACTCCTGGATGAGTCAGAAATAACACAGCAGCTGCTGGGGTGGAGCCTTATCAGCCCTGGTGCCAAGGAACTGCGCTCGGGGAACCACGGAACCAAGCTGGAGGGCCAAGAACACTCCTCGCACCATCCGTCCCTCCAGGCCCAGCAAGCCCTGGACCAATGGGCTTTCCCAGGCAGGGTGGCTCTCTGTGCAGAGGGCAGCCTCAGCAATGTGCCAGAGCCTGGGCAGCAGCCTCCCTGTAGGTACTTGTCAACTGCTCATTCCCCATCAGCTAATGGGGCCCTCGCCCTAGAAGTGCACACAATAAGCTAATAGCAGCTGCATGCTTGATGTGGCACAGGTCTCTTTCCAGCAACTTCTGCTAAATCCCTATAGCACAGACTCTCTTACTCTGATGTTTGCTCCTCTTCCACCTCCTCCTGGGCTCAGAAAACAGCCTAAGTGATAACTGGGAGCTAGGAAAGAGGAGTAAACTGCCCCAGGAGTGGTCTCTGATGAGAGGGACCCCCAGCCACTCCCCAGGGCCCGGGTGCACCCCCGCGTGGGGAAGGCCGTAACTTCCTGTGCAGCTGAGCAGGGAAGCTCTGTTCTGGGGCATGACTCCTCACACTGACCCATTCTCACTTCCTTTCACTTCACTAGATGTGGAGCACTGCGGGTCTGGAGCTGGGCTCTACACAGCCTCATGGGGTGAACCTTGTACCCCGAACCTGGGTGTGGATGATGATGTGGTCTCCACCTCTTCCCCAGTGGCCACCTGGATCTGGGTTACTATGTGACCTCCTCATGATCCCCCCACTTCATTTCTTGTCCTTTTCTCTACACAACAGCCAGAATGATCTTATGATTTTTTTTTTTTTTTTTTTTTTTGACACAGGGTCTCCCTCTGTCGCCCAGACTGGAGTGCAGTGGCGTGATCATAGCTCACTGCAGCATCGACCTGCTGGGCTTTAGCAATCCTCCCAACTCAGCCTCCTGAGTAGCTAGGATCACAGGTGCACATCACCACGCTTGGCTCATTTAAAAAATTTTTTTCTGCCGGGCGCGGTGGCTCACGCCTGTAATCCCAGCACTTTGGGAGGCCGAGGCGGGCGGATCACAAGGTCAGGAGATCGAGACCACGGTGAAACCCCGTCTCTACTAAAAATACAAAAAATTAGCCGGGCGCGGTTGTGGGCGCCTGTAGTCCCAGCTACTTGGGAGGCTGAGGCAGGAGAATGGCGTGAACCCGGGAGGCGGAGCTTGCAGTGAGCCGAGATCGCGCCACTGCACTCCAGCCTGGGCGACAGAGCGAGACCCCATCTCAAAAAAAAAAAATAAAAAATAAAAATAAATAAAAAATAAAAAATTTTTTTCTGTAGAAAAAGTCTTGCTATGTTGCCCAGGCTGGTCTCAAACTCCTGGGCTCAAGTGATCCTCCCACCTCATCCTCCCCAAAACAGATGACATCACTCCCTACTTAAACCTACCTTAGAATGCATTTCACAATCCTTGCCAGGACCCTGCGAGGGCTCCGCTGTCAGCCCTGCCTCCCTCCCCAGCCTGCCTCTTCTTCCTCTTCCCCTTGCTCTGCCTTCCTGGCGCTCGGCCATTCTAGAACATGCTGAGAAGCTCCTTCCCTCTGGCAGCCTTTGTACTGGGTGTCCCCTTAGCCAGGAACTGGCTTCTTTCCATCCTGTGTCTTGGTGTAAAGGCACCTTCCTAGGGAAGCTTCCCTGACAGTTGCTCTGGTGCCCAGGAGTACAGTGGTACGATCAGAACTCACTGCAGCCCTGAACTTCTGGGCTCAAGCGATCCTCCTGCCTCAGTCTCCTAAGTAGCTGGGATCACAGGAGCACGCCACAACACCCTGCCACTTTTAAATTTTTTTGTAGAGGTCTTGCTATGTTGCCCAGCCAGGTTGGTCTCAAACTCCCGGCCTCAAGCAATCCTCCTGCCTCGGCCTCCGAAAATATTGGAATTAACAGGCATGAGCCACCATGCCCGCCTGTCCTGATTTTCTGAAAGTGCCCTGTTGGAGAACTTGCTTATTGTCTCTCTCCCCTGCCTACTGCAAGGCCAGGGCCCCCTCTGCTGTGCTCACTCCTGTCGTCTGGGAGCCTAGCACTTGGCAGGCACTTAATAAATACTGTCCGCTTAGCTAAATGGAATATAGTGAGACAGCCTATGGTGTCTGAGCTTCTCCCACTCTGCAATATCCACACCCATCTAGGCCCAAATGTCATTGTGTTAACAGACCAAAGTACCTAACCCAGTCTCCCATAACCAAATTTAGCTTTTACAAAGGACTCACACTTCCAAAGTAGTGTGCCTTGGGCTATCGTGTTCTCCAAAGAACATCTGAAATGCTCCAGAAAGCCTTTGAGCTGGGAGTTAGGACTTCCAGGAGTAAAACCTTCCAATTCTGTCCTGTGCCTAAGGGCTAGTTTTCATTTGCTCTCTCCTGGTGAGAGACAGGGTGAAATACAAGGAGCTGGCCACTAGGTGTCGCCACACACAAAAGCACCAGCATTGCTTCCTCCCCACTCCCAGCAGGTTCTCCCAGGGCTCCAGACCACGCGGTTTAATAAGCCCACCAGTCTTTAGCCAATGTGGGAAGCAGATCACTCCTGCTCTGGCTCTCCCTATTCCAATCCTACTATCACAAACCACACTCCAGCCCCGGGTCCCAGAGAGCTATTTGTTCATTCAGAGAGCCAGCCCTGCCCAGGTAAGGATTGGTGTCTGGTTTTTGCTGCCACATCCACACAGGAGCCAGTGGTCCGGGTACACAGTAGGTGCTTCCCAGAGGAGCGTCAGTTCCATATCAGACTGCTTCCATCACAGACCACCTCCATGGGGCCAGCTTTACAGAATGTTGCCCTCTCCAACAAGCTATCTATGAACAGCTTGCACTGATAGGTGCCGCCCCGTCTTCCCGGCTGGTGCAGCGCCTCACGCTGGGATTCCTCGGGCTTGGGCTGCCCAGCTATGGGCCTGTGGTGTCACTGGTGCCTGCATTTTGGAGCCAGGTTACTCCTGCTTCAATTCACTTCCCTGGAAGAGACAGTTCTTCTTGCTTCAGAGAAGACCCTTGACTTGTCTTTTCTAAAAAGTGTGGTCATGGAGAATTCTTCCAGCTCTAGTTTGAGCTGATTCCGCCCTGCTGCCTAACAAGAGGGCACACTCAGGGCTGGATCTGAAGCAGAAACGCAGCCAGGAGCACATGTTCCCAACCTTCCCGTTCC